>NC_139511.1:37938196-38439230 GCF_008360975.1 Lichenostomus cassidix | reverse complement strand
ATGGGATGGAAATTCTACGATGCAGACGATTATCATCCTCCAGAGAATAGAAAGAAAATGGCAGAAGGGATACCACTCAATGATGAGGTACTTTGAATAAGCCCTGAAAGAACTGTTGTCTACACATTTATCTCTGTAACTTCATGCACTTCTTGTTAAAGTAGATTGTGATTTACTGTGTAGACTAGTCTGACTGTAAACACACATCTGCATTTGGTGAGGTGAGGGAGGCTTCTTGTGTCGAAAAGGATTCTGCATAAAAAATTAATTTAGGAAATGCTTGGCAGCTCACAAGGGGTATGCTGCTGTTTCAGGATTTGTAAGGAATCTCCCCCACTACAATCCACATCAGAGTTGTGGTTTTGGATTAGAATAATAGAATATCCTGAGTTGAAAGGGACCCACAAGAAACACAGAATCCATCATGTGTCTCACACCAGAAGACTCCAAATATTTGTTACCCTTCTCTCAAATCCCTTTTCATCATTTATCACCCCTCCTGATTAACTTGGGAGGTCCCAGATGACCTAGATGACTGGAGGTTGGCCAGCGTGATGCCTGTCTACAGCAAGGGTTGGAAGGAGGATCCAGGGAGCTGCAGGCCTATAAATCTGGCCTCAGTGTCAGGGAAAGCTATGGAATAGATTATCTTGAGTACCATCACATGTCATGTGCAGGACTACCAGAGGATCAGGCCCAGCAAGCAGAGGTTTGGGAAAGGCAGGTCCTGCTTGCACAACCTGACCTCCTTCTATATCCAGGTGAACTACTGAGTGGATGAGGGAAAGACTGTGGATGTAGTCTACCTGGACTTGAGTAAAACGCTTGAAGCCATTTCCCCAAAGCATTCTCCTTGAGAAACTGGCTTCCCATGTCTTGGATGAGTGCACTGTTGGCTGGGTTAAAAACTGGCTGTATGGCCAGGCCCAGAGGGTGTTGGTGAACGAAGCTACAGCTGATGGCTGGTCACTGTGGGTTTCCCGAGGGATCAGCATCACAGCCAGTTCTGTTTGACTTTATTGATGATATGGAGGGGATTGACTGCATTCAGTAAGTCTGCAGGTGACACCAGTTTGGATGGAAGTGTTGGTATGCTGTAGGGTGAGAAGGCTCTGCAGAGGGATCTGGACAGGCTGAATTGACGGGCTGAAGCCAATCATCTAAGGTTCAATGAGGCCAAATAGTGCTGTAGTGCTGCCCTTGGGTTACAACAACCCCATGCAGCACTACAGGCTGGGGGCAGAGTGGCTGGAGAGCTGCCCAGCCAGAAGGGACCTGGGGGTGGTGGTTGACAGCAGCTGAACATGGCCCAGCGTGTACCCAGGTGGCCAAGAAGGCCAATGCCATCATGGTTTGTATCAGCAATTGTGTGGCGAGCAGGACCAGGGCAGTGATTGTCCCCATGTACTCGGCACTGGTGAGGCCACACCTTGAGTGCTGTATCCAGTTCTGGGCCCCTTTAATGCAGTAAGGACACTGAGATGCTGGAACATGTCCAGAGGAGGGCAACAAGGCTGGTGAAGGATGTGGAGCACAAGTCCTGTGAGGAGCAGCTGAGGAAAATGGAGTTGTTTAGCCTGGAGAAAAGGAGGCTCAGGGGAGACCTTATGAGTCTCTGCAGAAAGGAGGTTGTGATGAGATGGGAGTCAGCCTCTTCTCCCAGGTAACAAGCAATAGAAGGGAGAATGGTCTCAGGTTGTGCCAGGCCAGGTTCAAATTGGATACTGGGGAAAATTCCATCGTTGAGAGAGTGACTAAGCACTGGAACTCGCTGCTCAGTGTTTTTCAACACTTCTCCCCTGGAAGTTTTAAAAAAAAAGGTAGACAATGCTACAGTTTAAATAATTAACATGGTGGTACTTCGTCAAAGGTTGGATTTGATGATCTTGAAGGTCTTTTCCAAGCTTAAGGACTCTATGATTCTGAAATGCACCATGTGTCTGAGAGTGCTGCCCAAACACTTTTGAGCTGTAAGGCTGGTGCTGTGACCACTGCCCTAGGGAGCCTGTTCCAGTGCCCAACCACCCTTTGGAGAAAGCACCTTTTTCTAATATCCGACTTAAACCTCTCCCAACACAGCTTCAGGCCATTCCCTTGTCTCCTGTCACTGGTCACCACAGAGGAGAGATCAGTGCCTGCCCCAGCTCTCACCCTCACAAGGTAGTTCTGTGAGGTCTCCCCTCAGTCTCCTCCAGGCTGAACAGACTAAGTGACCTCAGCCACTCCTCACATAGCTTCCCCTCAAGGGTCTTCACCATCTTCATGGCCCTTCTTTGGATGGTCTCTAATATATTTATACTATTTTTATGTTGTGGTGCCCAAAGCTGCCCCCAGCACTAGAGGTGAGGCTGCCCCAGTGCAGAGCTGAGCGGGACAATCCCATCCCCCAACTGGCTGGTGATGCTTGAAGTACTAATAGCTTAATGGTACAGCCTGAAGAAAAGGATTTTTCCATTTGCCATCAGCTGGGACAGTGGTTTTATAGTTAAAGCCACTTCTCCTGTACAGAATCAGCAAGAATTGAAGTTCATGTCCACTACTTCTAGAGAAATACACACGAATGTAGATAATGGCTTTTAAACAAAGAATATAAACTAAACAATGCTGGTGAACACATGAAATCAATCTAAAAACCTACCAAGCTTAGAAGAAGGGCAAGATGCAGTTATGGGATCTTTTGAAAAAGACTTTAAGGATTTAGCTGTCATAGAAAAATTTTGCAAGGCTTTTTTTTTTTTTGCAAGGCTTCCACTTTTTTTTTTTTCAGTCCCTCAAATCTTTTGGGAGAAGTCCTTAGCCAATTTACACTGAAAAAAATATTCTGGATTCTGATTAAAAACTTTGATCTTTCACTAGTGATTGGAAGCCTGTACATTATCTGAAGCTTCCATTGCATCATTGAATGACTAAACCATTGGTGCATGGTGCTCAGAAAGAGGAAAGCATTTCTTCTGA
The DNA here is from genome assembly GCF_008360975.1 of Lichenostomus cassidix. Taxonomy (NCBI): domain Eukaryota; kingdom Metazoa; phylum Chordata; class Aves; order Passeriformes; family Meliphagidae; genus Lichenostomus; species Lichenostomus cassidix. Next base: position 38,436,275 of record NC_139511.1, on the reverse strand, counting down.
AAAATGAGAGGTACAAAATTGTGAAGGCCTTCTTGAATGCCAAGAGAGTTATTCCATAATGACAGTAACAAAAAATTGTTGCATTTATTTGTCCATGTTACAATTTGTTGTGCTCACCCAGCAGTAACAGCATTGAAAGATTAACTGGGAGCAGGTGTTTAAGCATGACTTAAGTTTGCAGGAGCTTAAAATTTCAGATTAAATGAGCATCTGATGAATCACTCACATTGTGTTTGCCTAAGTACTGGGCAAAAGTTTTGAGAAATTGTGGCTGTGGTTACTTTTATTTATGGTTGCTACTGACATAAATAATTATTGCAAATAACTAAATTTAGATCTCTGTTCCTGAAAGCTTCAACTTGGATCCAAAACAGGGATAGTTGTGGGTGTGTTTGTGTATAACACTATATAAGGGAAAAGAAGTAACAACTAAAGCTGTACATTTGAATTGTGTAATAGATGCAAGAGATAAATTGACTGTCCTTCAGAGGTTTACAAGGTGCATGCTACACTTGCATACATATTACTTCCATCATATACTTGCAGGTACCTGGAATACATTAAGTATTATTCCACTTAACGTACAATTCCCATCTTAATCATAATATGCCTAGCACTTCTTATTAGCCTTCAGGCAGTGGTAGCAAATCCATATAGGAAGAAAGAGATTCAAAACTGAACTAGCTGTACAGGTTAATGCTAATTTGTATCTCCAGTCAAATATCTGAGATGCTAGAAGCAATTGTTTCAAATTAATTTATAAAGAACTTTGAACAAACTTGTTTTCTTTCTAGGACAGGATTCCATGGCTTTGTGCATTGCATGATATACTAAGGAGGTAAGAGAATATCTAATTTTAAAAAGTTTAGCTAAAGAAAGAAGTAGCCAAAGTGTTTTTCCCCATTGCATTGCAAAGCAGAAATGTGGTAAAGAAATTCTGTAGGTAGTGAAGCCGTTCTGTTATTACTAATCTGTCATAATAATTGCTGAGGGTGAGCTAATCCCTGAAAAATAAAGTGGGAAATTTTTGCCAATGATAGATGTTTTTTCTACTATCTGTGTAAAACCAGTCCAGTTCCTTAATAAGATTGGCATTAGGAACTTACAAAGAACATTACCACAAAATACACCAATAATAACAGTAGGATAAAATACTGATATTTTTAATAGGATAGTGTCAAGTTGTTTTACACTGCTTGAGTTTGCTTGAGTGTACTCTGCTAATTTGCAGATGGCACCAAAATGGGAGGTGTAACTGATGCAGAGGGACCTTGAAAGGCTGTAGAAATGGATTGCTAGGAACTTCCTAGGAAGTGTGAAAGCCTGCCCCTGGGAAGGAACAACCCCAGGCACTGGTATGGACGCTGAGGGGCACTCAGCTGGAAAGGAGCAGAAAAGGGCCTGAGGGGGCCGTGGTCAACAACCCAAGCTGAAATATGACAGCAACGTGCTCTTCTGGCAAGGCGGGCCAGCAAAATCCTGGGCTATATTAGACCAAGTATTGCCAGCAGGTCAAGGGAGGTGATCCTTCCCCTCTCCATTTGCACTGGTGAGGCCACACCTGCAGTGCTGTATCCGTTCAGGGCTCCTCATTATGAGAGAGGCATGGACATACTGGGGAGCGTCCAACGATGATGAAGGGACTGGAGTGTGTCCCAAATGAGGAAAGGCTGGGAGGGCAGGGACTGTCTAGCCAGGCTTTACACCTGCTTGTGCACATTAGGTGAGCATACTTCATTGGAGCATGGGTTAATTCAATGAGAAATCTGTCAAGAGTGATATGGCTGGATCCATTGCTTTATGTTACATGATAGCCCAGTATCGCTGCCCATCTCTGGAAACTTTACAGAATCAACTATACTTTAAAAGAGCGTAACGCTAGTGTTTGGTTATAAGTACTTACTAGTAGCTGAAGCTGTCACTGGCATACCTAGGTGATAATGGTAGGTATTAAAAGTTCTTACTTCCCTTTGAACAAAAATCTGATGACCACAGAATGATTTTTAAATAGGTTTATACCTGATTTTAATTTTATTTCAGAATATCTTTTCTTAGGTAGGAATTTTACTCACTCTTCGCAGAGACAACTAATTCTGAATTTGCTTTTTGGTGGAAGAGACACACAAGAGTTTAATACTTCATTTTAAGAAACCTTGTCAGTAGAAAATACGTGTATAAAGCATTCACTGACCTGCAATCTCTTGTTTAATCTGAAGTGTGCATATGTGCAATGCTGCCAATGAGTTACAGGAAACGTAAAATGTTACAGTTAAATCTGAGACAGTGACAACAGATGTTGAAAACACTGTGTATTTAAGAACAGTGGTCTGTACTGTTTGTCAGCCACTTACCTTTAGAGAGAATAGTGCAGTAATTTTATAGATAATGGGTAAAGGTTTCTATGGATATTTAGTTCCCGTTCTCACCAATTAAGAAAATGATCCTGACATTTCCTTGTGCTAGAATTGAATTTAATTTAGGAAACAATGGTGGCTAATAGATAAGGTCCCTAAGACTGAGATTCTACTAGGAGGTTGGCTAGCCTGACCTCATTTTCAAATCATATCTTTCCCTGGACCGGAAATTTGGTTTCAAAATCCTGTCAAAATTACTCAATACCACTGTCAAAATGCCACTACTGCCATGGCTGTCCTCCTTGAGGAACTAGGGCTTCTTCTTGTTCAGCAACACTAACAAGCCATTTTGTTATACCACATGTAAATATATAAAGGTTTTTGTTTTTTGGGTTTTTTTTAATAGAGAAGACACATCTAAACAAGATGTAGTTCTGGCCTGTTCTGCACTGAAGAAGATGTACAGGCGCGTGTTAATTAGCGGAGCATCTGCAATTGAAAGCAACCAGCCAGAGCAACAAGGAGAAAACCCAGCACTGAAGATCCTCTTTGCTCATTTGGACGGGCCTAGGGACATCATTGCTGGCCGCTTGGAGAAGCGGAGAGGTCATTTCATGCCACCTGAACTTCTCAAGTCTCAATTTGATACTCTGGAGCCACCTAGTGCACCAGAAAACTTCATTACAGTCAGTCTAGAAAAATCTCTCCCTGAAATAGTGCTAGAGATTGAGAGCGCCATTCTTCAGGATAAGGCTTTGCTGCAGTAATTATCTGACTGACACATACAGAAATTCCCTTCAGGATATCAAGGCTATGAAACAGGATTTTAATTATTAATTGATTATTAAATCAAACCAACTTATTTTTAAGAGCTGGTTTACTACTCTTGGGTTTTTTATCATGGCTCTGTAAAAGACATTTAAGATGTAATTTTCCAGAAATGTTAACTTCTTAAACCCTTCACTCTGTGAAGTTTAAATTTCATTTTAGTAAAGAGCCTGCTTTTGAAAATCTTGGCAGGGGTCACACAGAATAATTTATTTTCTTAATTTTTACTTTGTCAGACACTGAGATGGGCATATCTGCTGTTGCAAGATTAAATAATTTACAGCTTTGTTAAAAACAACGTAATTTTTCTAGAAGAGGTAGGAACATGCATGATCAAGTTCCATACCTGGCACTACCTCGTCTCACTGCCGGATTTTCATCAGTTTGTAGGTTCTGTGTTTGTATCCTTGTTGACCTCACCAGAGCACTGATGGCTTCATGAGAACTTTTCTGAACTCTTACTCTATGCATTGACCACCAAGCTGAAAAAGGTGAGAAAAAAAAGGTAGTGGTGGTGATGCAATATACAAAATTTAATTGAACGGAAAGCTTTATAAATAAAGTGGCATCATACTGGCTCTGAACTTGGATCTTTCACGTACAAAGCATACACATTGCATTCAAGCGTGAGTCAACCAGTGATAAAGGTACTGAATGCAAGGTTGATAGGTGTTTCCTTCTGTATGAAAACACACTCTTTCGTAGTTGGATCTTTTCCTTCACTTCCCATTGCTGGTGGGTACCTCAGTGCATGTCCATACACTACTTTAAAGCTTTTGATCAAACTACTCCTAATACAAGTTTTTCACATCTTTTTTGTGATCAGAAAATTCCAAATACTCAGTCACCTAGCTCACAGACTTTAAGTTTAAAGTCCTTTTCTTACTGCCAAAAGGTTTTTCCAGAAGTACTTTATGTCACATTATACAAGACATGCCTTTTCAGCTTAATGTTATGTAAACTTCAGATAGTTTCTGTAAGAAAGATTTGAGTCTTGTCCAAATGGAGACATTTTCATGTGCTGTCATGCATGGATTATTTTTAGGTGTCATGCAGGTTTTTTTCATGGGATGATGGATGAACTCCTGTAGAAGTACACTTCATGTTTGAAAGCATCTTTAGTGTAATTTTTACCTGGGTAAGTAAGTTGAAAAACATTTGTCTTGGTTCTCACTATATATGAAAATACTAAAGGCTTTTTAGTTTACTAGAGAAACCACTGTGCTTAAATTAGTGCAATAAATGGGCATTATCTTACTGAAAGCAGCCATTTTTAGACATAGAGTTGGGATTTTTGTCATTAACCTACCCAGAAGTGGTCTTTTCCCATTTATTTGTGACCTGAAGGGAAAATACCAGGCAGTTACGGTTTTAGTCTGCGGCTGTACGATACAGGGTGCTCTCACCACTGAGTCTGTTTGTTCCAAGAGCCAGGGTGCAAGCTTAAGACACAGAGGTAAAGTTAAGTGTGAGAGAAAGGGATATCTGTCTGCTTAACAACTTCAAATTTCAGAGACCCCTTCAGACCAAGTGACTTGTCAGAACTGTACAAATTTAGTAGCTATGAAAATCAGAGACTCAGCACCCTCTTGTGGCACCTCTGCTGTTAATGAGGTTTTCATCTTTTCCAATACACCATTTTACAAACGGAGTGCTTTACTAATGTACCCATTATTAAATACAGATTTATGCTTTTTTCACATAAAATAAAACCAGACCAGGACACTCTACAGTGATGTAGATTGCAGCTGCATCCTGTCACACACAGATACAATCAGACCATTGGATAATTCTTTTTTAAAAGACATTTTTAAGTGTGAGTTCTGAGAAGCCCAGGCTGATTTTCAGATTAATTGTCAGCATTTATAGAATGCCCACAAAGTGGCTGTCACCAACAGAAAATTGTATTCAACAGTTAAAAAAAACATTCTCTTTAAGAGAATTTTATGTAACCAGCTTGGATTTTGGAAGGCTTCTAAACAAAGCAGTACTTTGTTTGTACTTACAGGCAGTTCATGCTTCTTCAGATTAGGTCACGGTATTTCTCACTCTTTGCTTCTATGTTGGGAGTATTTTCTTCCCTTACCCTTTCAATATATCTGCATTTTGCTTTTACTTAAAAGATACTGCATAGAAGGTTGTTGTCAACTTAATCAGTTGTCTGTTACCTGCTATTCTGAAAGACAACAAAGCATTACTTCTGTTTACTTATATCCCATGCATCACAAATTAAAAGATTACAATATGAATTATCCCAATACTAACCACATAAAACTACTCTCAGATTGTAATCAAGCTGTGCATGTGTGCAGTGGAAGAAAAAGGTAGCAGAACAATCCCTGCCCAAACACAATCCTACATTTCATTACTTAATTTTGGTTTCATTTGTGGTTTCTTGTTGTGAAGGTTTGTTTTTTGGTTTTATTGTTTTTTAACTAACACTACTTTTTTAGGGATGTCATACTCAGGTTAGCTGGGCAGGCCATTAATATTTAGCCCATCTTACCTGGATGCTAGTGCTCTGTCTGTATTTTGAAATATATTTAGCAAATGCAGCAAAAACTGGGGAGGAAACACCTGGAGTTAGAAATTGCTTTCTCTGTCTCTAAACACAAATTATCTGTGGAAGGTACATGCACTGTACATCCTCAAGAATTTGTGCTAAGCACAGTTAGTAACATGCTGTGTAAATATCTTTTACCTATTACAGCATAAACATTTTTCAGTGCTGAAATGAGGAAATAAAAATTAAACGGTACCTATCCCAATTGCAGTATACATTCATACATTCAGCATAGGAAGGGTAGTCTTACTAAACTGTGCAAGTTGTCTATACAGGTAAAGGAACAGACTACCTGCCTGCTATCTCAGCTATAAATTGAGATGGTTATTAATTATTATATTACACAGTACATTTGGTTTGTATGGCCAGGTTGTGGTAGTGGGGAACACTACAGGGATGGCTTCTGTGAGAAGCTGCTGGAAGCTTCCTCCACACCCTAGGACCAATCCCAGCTGTCTCCAAGATGGGTGTGCTGCTGGCCAAGGCTGGGCCAATCAGAAATGGTGGTAACCCTCCTGTGATAACAGATTTAAGAAGGGGGGAAAAGAAAAGTGATTGTGCAGATGTAATTGAGGCCAGAGAAGAACAGGGTGAGAACATGTGAGAGGAACAACGCTGCAGACACCAAGATCAGTGGAGAAAGAGGAGGATGTGCTTCAAGCACCGGAGCTGAGAATCCTCTGCAGCTCTTGGTGCAGACCATGGTGAGGCAGCTGTGCCCCTGCAGCCCATGGAGGTCCATAGCGATGCAGAGATCCATCTGCAGCCTGTGGAAGAAACCCATACCACAGCAGGTGGATGCCTGAGAGGAGGCTGTGAACCCATGGGAAGCAACCCATGTTGCTGCAGGGTCCTAGCAGGACCTGTGACCCTGCGGGGGACCCACACTGGAGCAGCCTGTCCTTGAGGACTGCGCCCCATTCATTGTAGCAGTTTATGGAGGACTGTTGCTCATAAGGACTCATGTTAGAGAAGTTCATGGAGAACTGTCTCCTGTGGGAGGGACCCCACAGTGGAGCAGGCGAATGACTCCTCTCCCTGCACAGCGGAAGAAGCCATGGGTGATGAACTGACCATAACCCCCATTCCCTGTCTCTTTGTGCTACGGGGGTAGAAGGTAGAGCTGGGAAGGAGGGAGAGGTGGGGTGAAGGTGTTATTCAAGTCTTTACTTTGCTTCTTATTTTCCTGCTCTGATTTTGTTAGCAATAAATTCATTAATTATCTCTTATTTTATCTTGTTTTGCCTGTGATGGTGTTTGATGAGAAATCTCTCCCAGTCCTTATCTCAACTCATGAATGGTTCATTACATTTTCTCTCCCCTGTCCAGCTGCAGAGGGGAGTAAGAGAGTGGCTTTGGTGGTGCCTGGCATCCAACCAGCATCAACCCAGTACATGCAGTCACTAAAACAAGAAGAGAGTTAGGCAGACCATATCCTTTACAAAACTAGCCATCTTGCAGTCAGATTACCAATAGCGAATGCATGTAATTTAAGTCTTTTAAATGACATCTGTCAGTTCACATTACCATAACTTTTAGGGTTTTTTTGTTTTGGCATGTTACTTTTTCTAGAAGTAGTTTGATGATCAGGCAAGGCTGTTTTGCAGACAATCCTGTCAGGTCACTTGGTCCACAGTAGAGGAAAAAAAGAAAGCAGGAAAATGAAGAGACAGCCTTCAGGCACACATGCCCTTCAGGTCCAAAATGCAAGCTGCAGATTTCAAATACAAATTATCACAGTGCTCAGAGTTAATAAAGAACTTCCTCCTGAAAGAGGTGGATGATAACTCTGAAGAGAGAATTATACAGACAGATAAAGGGGCAAGGGCAGGGGGGGGATCGGGGAAGGGCACAAACAAAAACATTGTAACCTGCTCTTAAACCAGTAAGTGTGAGTTTTCTTCCATTGTTAAAGATGTGATAAAAAGTCTACCCTGTCTATAAACCTTGTTCTGCTTGCTGTGTTTTCCAACAAAATTAGAACTTCTCATATTAAAAAACAGCTTAGTGTTTTTACCACTACTTATCAGAAAGTTAGTTTTTTGACAATAGTTACTGATAAATACTGATTCTGCTTCAAAAAGTAAGGTTAGATAGAGGCTCACAGTAGAATTTAAGTCAAACTTCATTTCTTGCTGAATTGCAATAGAATTTTACTTCAAATGTAGTGGTCTCTTAGTTTGTAACATCCAACTGAAATGCTTACAAAGAGTGAGCTGAATGTTGTCTCGAGAAAGTATTTGTGTTAGATTCATTGATTTAGTGTCTTGGTAAGAGCTGTTCTCTTCCCCACCTCACCCTTGCCCTTCCATCCGACAGTAGACTTTTTGGATGTCACGGACTGTATTCTCAAATACATCTGGCCTACTGAATGATGATGGAGTCTTAACTTTTTTTAACTCAAGGTCTCACTAAGGCACACTTAAGTCTAATTTGTTTCTTTGAACATCGTAATAATCACTGTGAAAATACTGTAAAAGGTATTAAAAGGTAAAAAGTAAAAAGGTAGAGATTATTCTACAGAAACTACTTGCTCTCTATCCTTTCTTATCAGAGGGTCCTATAACTTCCCTCTGCAACCCTGAAGATCAGAAGGAAACAATGAAGAGGCAAGTCGTTGCTTGGGACAACAGGCAAGACCCCTTCTTGCCCATCTCACCCTCCCCCAGGTACCTCGCTGTACAATGGTTATGGACATGGAATTTCATGCAATGGGTGATGAAGATGAAGGTCCATTTCCACCACAGGTGCTATCAAGACCAGGAAGTCCTACAGCTCATTACAAGACCAGTTCCATGAGGAAGAAAAGAATAGGTGTAGTGGTAGATGGTTCCCTTCTAAGGAGAATGGAAGTTCCAGTATGCTAAAAGCATACTCTCTTCAGGGAAGTCTGCTGCAACCCCAGGGTCAGGGTTAATGACATTGCCAGGAAATTCCCTAGCCTGGCAGTACTCAGACTACTACCCAACTGCAGATCCTCCACATGAGTGGTGATGAAGTCACAACATGCAGTCAGTCCAAAAGCAACTTCAAGGCCTTGGGACAACTGGTAAGGGAATCGGGCACAGGTTATTTTTTCCTCCATTCTTCCACGTGCAGGTAGTGACTGAAAGAAACAGATGGATCCAGTATATTGACATGTGGCTCTAAGGCTCATGTCACTGCCAAAATTTTGGTTAGTTTGACAGTGAGATGGTTAAGATAGCACCATGCTTGCCGGCATCAGGTGGGATGAGAAGCATCACCTCTCTCAAAAGGAGAAGAGGATCTTTGGTCAAGAGTTAGCAGGAGTCATTGATATGGCTTTAAACTAGATATTACTGGTATCATGGAAACATGGTGGCAAGTCCTATGACTGGAGTGTTGGAATGGAAGGATACAGTCTTTTCAAGGTCAGGCAGGGGAGATGAGGGAAAGGTGTCAACCTCTCTGTCACTGACCATCTGGAGTGCATGGAGCTCCAACTGGAATGGATAAGGAGCTAACTCAGAATTTATGGGTAAGGATTAAAGGGATGGCAAACACAGGTAACTTTATAGGGGAGGTCTGCTACAGGCCACCTGACCAGGAGGACTGAATCAATGAAGCCCTCCGCAGACAGAGAGGTACAGCCTCCCATTCACACGCCCTGGTCCTCATGGGGGTTTCCAACCACAGCAACATCTGCATGGAGGACTGGGCATAAGCACGGTAAGTATGTCTTGCCTCAAACATTCTGACTGTTGTAACAGGACGACTTTGATTGGAAGAGAGAGACTCCTGCAGAGGTGGGGCAGTCAGTGCTGTTCTGACCCAACCTCCTCTTCTGTTGTTAAACTTGCAAGTCTGCCTGAGACTCATGCTCAGTGCATGCGTCAAGAGAAAGGTCAAGTCCCAGACACCTCACTACAAGGGGCTCCAGGACACCATAGTCCCCTAACACCCTCTGACTCATTTCCTGGAGGGCTCTAAAAGACTGACTGTGCACATGTGAACAACACAGCACAAATGACACAAGAAAAATCTATTTTATATGGGAGGCATACACCAGGTAAACTATAAAAGGAAGTGAACTGGTACTCAGCATGTTCTCTCTCTCTCTGTTGATCCCAGATCTAGACCATTTACAGTGGCAGGACCAACGCAGGATCCCAGCAACCATACTCTACCACTTACTCAGCACCTGAAGTTTACTGTGAGAGCTAGTTTTAAAGTTTGTTGTAGAAGTTGGAGAGCTTGCTAGCCAACACTTCTACATCTAAACAGTGAGCTTATTGCTGGAGCTCAGGCTACTGTATAAACTGGTAAGAGCTCCATGATGTGGACTTTGTTCAGACTGACAAGAATTTACATCACACCCACTTCCAGGCTGTGACTGTCTGTTGGAGGGACAGGACAGCAGAGCACATGTAATCCAGGAGGTTCATTGATGACAACCTCCCTCCCCAGCTGATAAAGGAGCCAAAGAGGAGAGGTGCTGGGCTGGACCTTGTTCTCAGCAACAAGGAGCTCATGGGGAATGTGAAGCCCAAGCACAGCCTGGGCTGCAATGACCATGAAAGAACAGAGATTGGGATCCTTGGGGCAATGAGGAGAGTGAAAAGCAAGATGACTATGCCAGCTTTCAGGAGAGCTGACTTTGGCCTCTTGGAGGATCTCCTTGGTAGAGTACCATGGGACAGAGCCCTTAGCGTAGAGGGCTGGATGAGATTCAAGGATTGTCTCCTCAAGGCTCAAGAATAATGCATCCCAACAAACAGGAAATTATACAAGAATGCCTGGATGCCTGTATGGATGAACAAGAAGCCCCTGGACAAACTTAAACACAAACAGGTAGCTTATAGAGCACAGAAACAGAGAAAGGTAGCCTGGGAGTAACAGAGAGAAATTGTCCAAACAGCCAGGGAGATGAAATTGTTGTTGTTACTATTAGTGTAATGAGAGAGACAGAGAGGAGTAAAACCCAAGAGAAACAAATGATGCAAAGCACAATGGTTAAGCACCCACTGTCTGATGCCCAGCCTGTTCCCTTTGCTGACAAGTGCTCCAGGCACACTGCCCAAGTTGCAGAAGGTGAAAGCAGGGAGATGGTTAGGAAGGCTACAGCACTGACAGAAGTAAATCTAGCCAAGAACATCAAGGGTAGCAAAAATCATCTTTAGGTATATTAGCAGTAAAAGCCTAGGGAAAATGTGGCTTCTTTCAGGAGGGATATGGAAGACCTGGTTACCCAGTTTCCATGGAGAAGTCTGAGGTACTCAGTGACTTTTTTGCCTCAGTCTTCACCAGCAAGTGCTCCAGCCACACCACCTGAGCTGCAGAAGGTGATAGCAGGGATTGGGAAAATGAAGAACTGCCCTCTGCAGGAGATGATCAGGTTTGAGAACATCGAAGGAACCTGAAGGTGCACAAGTCCATCAAACTGACAAAAAAGAGCAATAAAAAGTAGATTCATTTAATCATTTGTTCTGCTATCCCTACTTCATCTAAGGTAGAAGTCTTAAACGTCATCCACCTCTCACTCTGCTCCTTCCATCTCACACTCTAGGAGTTGTTTACTAATTTTAGCAAAGAGCTAGTAAATATTCCCAGAGCTTATGCTCACTCAAATGTTTTTAAGATGGACAGTCTTAATCTTGAATTTTAGGTAATGATCAACTGCAAACACACTGAAACAAGATGCTTAAAGATTTTTTTTAATTCATTTATTACCTGTGCACAAGAGAAGTAACTACCAATAGAAACTCAAAAGCTATACAGTATTTTTTTACTTGGTGGTTAAAAGCAATTTAGAGTATCACATGACCATGAAAAAAAGTAATTTCTCCAATTACAAATCTGAATACATGTTAAAATCTCAGTAGAACAAGCCAAATAGCCATAGAAGCAATTCCAGAGCACAAGGCCATGGCTCTTTAATTTGCACAATGACAAAAGTAATTTACAATTAATCTTTGTAAATACTGAGATAATGTTATAATGCAAGTTTCTGTACAGTTAAATGTAAAGAGACAACCAGAACAGTAATTCTAGTATATTTCAACTGAAGTTGCTTAAGCATTTTTTCTCAGATCATTACCAAAGATCCTGGAAGATTCTACACCAAGTCCAAGTCTTACGACTTTTTTTTCCTTGTTTTTTGGGTTTTTTTTTTTGTGTTGAGTTTTGTTGTTGGGGTTTTTTTTTGGTGAGTTTGTTTTTTTGGTGGGGTTTTGTTTTTTTGGTGGGTGTTTTTTGTGGGCTTTTTTGGTGTTTTTTGATTTTTTTGTTGGTTTTTTGGGGCTTTTTGTTTGTTTTTTCATTACTTACAGTTTCATTCTATTGTAATGTGTAAATCTCTAGAAATGAGCTGTTTCTGTTGTAAATATTGTGTTTATACTTTATACAAATTAAAGCAAAATATGGTCGATTACTCAAGTGGTATAAATCTTCCAGCATTTTGCTAGTTAAGGAAAAAAAACATGCCAAAATCACAGTAAGCAGTATTGGTACCCACAGCTTCAATTAATTTGTTTCCTTTTTCATCTGTAATCTACATAAATTACTACTGAAGGATACTGTTTAAGTAGTAAATGAATTGGCCATTTGTAGGTCAGACAAAACTTGTTCATCCAACTGTGAAAGCTGATATTGTTTCAAAAAAAAAATCACAAATAATGCAGAACAAAAGAACTGATGCACTCAAAGTGAAAATTCATTGATTCCCACTGTCTTAAGAAAACTACTACACTCTGCCTTCAAATGCATCAGACTGGTTTTAGTTATACCAAGACAATCCCAAGAGTCAGAATGAAATAAAGCAATCTGAAAGATTTAAGAGCTGTTATCAAAAATAAATTACATTTTTTCAAGTTAAAGAAACACTGCTATGAAGGCTGAGAGCCAAGCAGCCTTTCAATAGCTGCATTGATGTCTCCTCCTGTTGCTATTAGTGCTTGTAAATTTGCTTCACGGTTCAGAAAGCCCATTGCACTCAGCTGTTCCAGTTGTTGCTGAAATCGAACTTCTGGATTTTGTAACTGCTAAGAACAAAATTTCAAGCTATAAAAGCATAATACATATTCAGCAAAATACAGGATTTAAACATAGGTGGCTTCTGCACCACTCTGTCTTTTCTATTTTTCGACTACACCTTTTTTACACTCCAAAAAATATATTCAGACAAATTCAATTAACAATTGAAGAACTTTTTTTTAACACGTCAGCACCTTCAAATTACCTACCCTTATATAACATTCCTGAACTCCAGGAAAAACTGATTGTTTGATAGAGGAGGATTAAAATCAAATTGGGTAAATGTATGTCCAATGAACAGTTTCTCAAAGATATGCATGTAGATATTTTTTTAAAACAAAACAGAGTTCAACCTAGCAATGTGTAACACCAAAGATTATGATGTTGTCGTCAGCAATATTGAACACCGTAAACTTTATTTTTCCTCAACATAAAGATCACTTATTTTGTAACACTCCCAAGTGTTTGTTGACTAAAATTACCAAAATCCTAATTGTTAGAAAGCTATAATCTAAGGCAAACTGTTAGCTGTGCTTTATAAAGGGATCCTGTTTACACCAACCCATGGCAAAATTCTGCATTGTCTCAATGGTATGACCTTCAGAGACATGTTTTTAATCAGAACTATTATAGGAAAATTATATTCTGCAAAGTAACTTTTTTAAATCATTGAGTCAATTTAGATACTATACAAAACTTGTGCACCTACTGCTAATTTTTTTTTTTGTTCTAATTCAGCAGTTTCATACATCAAGAAATAATCACCCGGATTGAAAAATCTGTATACAGTTCCATACCAACAAAACAAAACAGAATGTTGACTCAGAAGGGTTAGATTTGGCAGGATAAGTGAAAACATGTAGAATCTGGTTTGCTACAGTAACACCCACCAACACTTTCTCAGGGTTATATAACAATAGAAAGAAGTCCCTCAGTACAGCAAAGCTGAACTGACTCAGCCCATGGTAAGGGAGGAGATAAAAGCAGGACTGCCCTTTCCACCAGCTGTCTGCCATTACACTGGGTATGAACCATGTGTAAAGGAGGTGTTTAACACAGTGCCCCTGAAAGCTAACAGCATGTCTTCTTTCAAGCCCGTCTTGCTCACCTTTCAACCACCAGCAAAGCTTCTACTTCTGCTTGACTTCTGGAGCTCTCTGGAAACCCTCAATCCCCACTGTGTTAACGAAACTCACTGCAGTCTGGACCCACTGTTAGGGAATGTTAGGATGCTAGGGAAGCCAGACAATAAATTCAGACTCCAAACAGGCAGTGTGGCTGCTCTTAAGGGGACAGAGGCTTAGTTACAGCTAAAGAGTAACAGTCAGCGACACAGGCAAAGAGCACTGAGGTAAGTGTTCAATATGCTTAAGCTCTACTCTTGCCTGAACCCACACTACAGTTGTCAATGAATCTAATCTCAATCTGCCTCAATCTTTAAAGGCATTTCAAAACTCAATGGTATGAAGATGAGTATATAAAAATCAACTGTTCAGAGGACACTTTTGTTCAAATTGGATGTTTTTTCAGTATATCCTTGCACAGCTGCGATAGCACTTTTAAGCCTCCTCTCCTGCCCTTTGATCAGAGGCAGCCAGCAGGCTCTCCCCTCAGCTATCTGCCTCCTTTACAGCAGCTTACAATTAAAAATAAAGTAAAAATATCTAGAATAGAATGATGTACTTTACTTTACCTGAGCATTTGCACCAGCAAGTGCCTGCAACATCTGGTGGACAAACTGCTGGTGACCAGGTTCAGCAGTTCCTGAAGCTGGACTTGTATTTTCAGTGGAAACAGAATTAGGTATAGTGGATGCTGTAGGAGCTCCACTGCTTCCCACTCCACCCAAACCCGGATTAAATCTATAAAAATTACAGAAAAACAAATACACCACTTGAATAAAAAAATATTAGTTAGTCTCTTCTCATTCTTAGTAGGTACAAACTCTGTAAAAGATGGGATGACAATTTAAATAAAGTATTGAGACAAAGACCAGCATTATCACTATTAAGAATTGCACAGCAGACAAAAATGCAACAGAGTCTAAAACAAATTTAAACTGAAAAATGCAGGAGAACGAACCTTTAATAAAGACTTCATAGATGTGTGCATCTAAAAGGAATGAACAACACAAGGGAAGACTTCCTTCTAAATTTGTAAGATCAGTTCTTACCCTGGTATAAGCCCCGGTGCTTCTGTTGCTAATGTCTGTAAGCCCTGCTGAATCTGTAGCAGAGCCTGCATTGCTCTGGGGTTTGACATAGCTGATAATGTGTCAGGATTCTGCATCTAAGGAAAAGAGAGAAACTCTTAATTACATGTAGATGTTCCAAGGTAATTTTTATTGCTAGATGCCTTATAGAATCTGACATAATTTCAGAACTTGGCTTTCAATTTTGTAGTTGAATATTTACAGGAAAACCTTCAGTTATTTTTCTGCCGTGAAAAAACTTTCATAGAAGGTGATCAATGAAATCTCCAGATGCAGGAAAAGCCTTTCAAATGGGAATTATACAAGAAGAAGTATTTTTCATTACAGATCTCAATCTTTCAAGTCCACAGGACTGTATTAGTACATTATTCTAGAATTAGTCTCCTGTATCATACTACTGGTAAGCAACAATGCTGAACATGATGTAACTTGACTAATAGATACCTAACAAAAAGTAGTAAGTTTCACTTTCCAAGATAATTTCAGATCACAATTTGATTGTGACCATTTGTACATATCTTATCTGTAGTGTCCTCACAGCCTGAAATGTAAACAAATACACTGCAAAATATACCAGCAAGCAAATGTATAATATTCAAGGGCTCTCAGTCTACTTCAGTTACAAATTGGCTTTTGCATTCACAAATTATTTAGAAGGCAAATCCTTTTAATTTCTGAAATGAAACATCTAAATTTTAGATATATTTTAGATATAAAGTCTAACTTTATATCATTATTTTAGATATAAAGTCAAAACTAGTGGCTCATGCTCACCTTTGCGTACAGATGCAACAGGTAAGTGAAAAGTAATGTTTCAATTACAGGTAACACTGTTTTGGTAGTCAGACCTACTTCAAATAGCAGATAGGCTAACTAATCTTAGCAGCTTTCCCCTGGCAACAAGATCAGATTACTTTTGCTGAAAAGCCACATTTGATTCATGTAGAAATCACAGATTAAGGTGAAACTTCCTCTGGTGCAGAGCAGAACTGCAGAATAGGACATGAAGAACTCTGATCTGGAGTATGGGTGCCTAAAGAGACTTCAGAACAGCAAGTTAATATTCTCCATTCATCTCTTGGACTTTTATCTTTGTGATAGCTGTAAGTCAAAGAATAACTAAAGGTATAGATGGAAAAGTTAACTCAAATTTTAAAGAGGTAAACATTTTGGATTCTCCAAAGAAAGCTGCTGCAATGACTTCATGAAAATATTTAAATCATGACTTACTGTCTGATATTTGAAGCTGTCTTACAGAAATGGTGGCCCAACAATTTTTAGAGCACTTAGGTGGCCTGGAGCTCATCTCTATTAATGTTATTAATTCCAGTAGCAGCAATTCTTCCCTAGTTCTGCTGGGCAATTGCCCTTCGTTGCAAATGATGCCTTTCATTATGCAGATTCCATGGTTTCTGTCTCCCAACCCCATAATATAAGCACCAGTAGATAAGCAAGAAAACACAAATTGAAGTATTACCAACATTCTGAGAACAACCAGATATTTCTCCACTTTACCCCACCAGCTAATGCTATTAATTACCTAATTTTAGACAGTGAATACAACAGAGAACTAGGTGGTTATAACAGAAGGAGCTACCCAAAGGAAACAGAAATGATTCCTACTGTGCCTTTCTTAATTACCAATTATTCATAGATTTCAAAACATAAATGTAGTACTAGCTCCTCAGATACTACTGAGTAATTACAAAGCAGCGGCAATATGAAAACCACAGCTATTCATGTGCCTCCAATAGTATAAACAGTATCTTCTGAACACTGAACTTGCTACTATAATTCATGCATGTGCTCATTATTTTACTCATAAAACCTCCTGTGTGCAGTCAGATCTTGTCAATGCACATTTACACTGATTTGCAAGGTCTGCCTGATGACAGAACTCGTGCAGTGGATTAGGTTTTCAATTCCAAAAAAAAAATCTTGCTTGCTGTATTTTGGGAACACAGTACCACTACATACTGTGGCAACCACTACCAAGCAGATACCTAGGCTGCAAACACAGCGCTGGTATGAGGGGAAGACAGTGGTAGAAAAGCTTCAGAACCCACTTCTTTTAAATTAGCTAATGACTTGGCTCTTTTAAGGCATGCTGTAGGACCTCTTTTCCAAATATTTAAGGCAAGTTTGAAGAGGCATGAGAAAAGCATAGTGAAACTTTGACTAGTACATGGGTAAAGTACTATTCTTTTTAATTTTTGAAACAAATCTTGTCACAAACAGGCGTTTTCTGGCTGGTGTGCAGTAAGAACATTTATTCCTTCTGAGCAAAGATGCAAAAATAAATCTTAGTGGTTGTACTAGCTGTAGACAATAGTCAGGTTTAACTTTTGAAAGGGATGGAGACATTAAGCAAGAATATTATCAAGGGAAAATCTAACTTAATATCTAAAGCTAATGAGAATATATTACAGAATCTAGCTATTAGCCAAATCAAAGACATGCACCTGTTTACTAAAAATATTGCTCATTGACATGAAGACCTTTATTAAGAGCTAGTATCTCATCTTACTTGCTGAAGAAAAGTTGGAAGCTGTTGTCTCATTTGTTCCTGAAGTTGAGGATTTCCAACAAATAAAGGATTATTCAACATCATCTAGAGGACAAAAATATTTAACTTCAAAGATCAAGCAGTAAAAGCCACTGGAGGTTTTAAAACAATTACTTATATTACAGCAATAGTCTATGAAAATTACCTCACAGATTAATAATAATCTACTCCTTTGGCTAAAACTTTTCGGGGGTATTTGTTTTGCTTTTGCTTTGTTGGGGTTTTTTATCTTGTAAGTGAACGAATTTCCAGATACAAATGAGGTAGTTTTTCCAAGTATTACAAGAAGATCTTCTTCTGTTCAGCTTCCACTAGTAATCTAAGTAATAGCTTTGTTGTAAATATCATGTGAAGTCAAGGATATTTCCAAGTGAGTATTTAACACAGAAAAGATAGTATTTTTTCAATCTCAGTTCAGAATCTGACTTTTAGTATTACCACTTTAAATAAAATTTGAAAGCGGTTCTACAACACTATCCATGAAACAGCATCTATATTTCTACAGTGAGCACAGGTCACAAAAGAGAAGTTAAAACCAGAGTAATGTCGAGATACAGCACCAAGTCCCCTCCCTTCACTTCTCCCAAACTAGTGGGAGTATTTATTTACTGTTAGCTCTACCTTAATTTATAGGCAAAGCATTTGTTTTGTAAAACTGTTTCTTATGCTGGATCACAAGTTTAGGGCTGTACAAAAGATACACAACCTTATAAGTCATTTTAGAAGCATGTCAGGTATGATAACCAACTACAAACTGAAGAAACTAACAGCAACAAATTGTTAAATGTAAGCAGGTAATAATTTCAGTAAATTAGGAATTAACATTATAAACTGGCTCATTCACCGCAGGCAATTGTTGAGCTTTGGGTTTTGTCTTTTTTTTACTTTAATACACAAAATATATTACTATACCAAATGCAATTTACCTGTACTGCCAGATCAGGATTCTGGCTTAA
The DNA here is from genome assembly GCF_008360975.1 of Lichenostomus cassidix. Taxonomy (NCBI): domain Eukaryota; kingdom Metazoa; phylum Chordata; class Aves; order Passeriformes; family Meliphagidae; genus Lichenostomus; species Lichenostomus cassidix. Next base: position 38,417,803 of record NC_139511.1, on the reverse strand, counting down.
TGACTGCATCATACTTCTCATGTAGGGTGCTGACAACATATTCTGCATAAGTTGTGGGTTTTCTGTTATCTGCTGTAGTAAGCTTTGCATTCCTGGTGTGTTGAACATACCAGCTTAAAGAAAAGTTAAAGGGCATTATAGTAAACATCCAGACTACCATCAGAGAAAGTAGACTATCTAAACCCAGTATATAACCACTTGATTTGCATGAGTTTAAGACCCTGAAATATACCTCAATGTGGTTCTGCTTACACAGACACATCTACCCTAGAAGACATTGTATCCAACAAACACTCCCATTAAGCATGACATTATTAGCTGTTTTCACATTTGCCTTAAAACAGAAAAAATACTACAATTCATCTAGAGATCCCATACCTTTGTTAATTTAAGGCAGTATGCAAGCATTATTTTCACTCAGATTATTTTTCCTATTTCTTTGTTTTTCATATTTTTCTACAGAGAACTTTGATAATAGTAAAATGTTCTACAAAAGTAAATGCAATAAAAACTGAATCCAAAACCTCTCTTCCTAATGGAAGAATCATTTCAGTAAGTTTCCGAGTTTGTGCAAATATATACAGTTGCAGTAACAAACACACCTCCTAGGCCAGGTCCCAAATTCGGTCCAGTTGAGCTCTGTCCCGTAGTGCCAGAAGAGCTATTTTCAGCATTACTGCTGCCACTACTCTCACCACTAGTGCTGGTATTTGTCGTGGAAGTCTGTGAGCTGGACTGAGGAGCCCAGGGATTTGGCAGAGGATCTCTATTTTCTGTACGAGACGGTTGATTGTCCCCTCCAGCTGACGTATTGCTTACTAAAGAAGCAAATGGGTTACCTCCAAACTACACAAAGAAGAAAGGAAACATGTATCATCTATAAATTTCTAAATGATACATGAAAATAAATGTTTATGACTCTTTATCAGTTATACTCACCATTCTACAGTAATTAAATGTAAATATTGTGAAAACGCACCAACGCTGTGAGATACTAGGACTGCCAAAAAATTAAATCACATTTCTTTTTGAAAAGTGTTGCTAATACATTGTATTTTTATCAGTAAGACTGTCTTCCATATTGGCTTCTAAGTCTGAAGTCTTTTATTCTTCCACCTTCAGTTAAATGTTACTAAACACACACTTAAAAGGATTTTACTGGACCCCCACATTTTAAGACAAAGAATTACAGGAATTTAAAATTAAGAAGTAAAGAACTTTATTAACTTTAAAATAGCTTCTCAATCACACAAAGTGATAGCTGTATTTCTTCAGGCTCAGAAGAACACATGATTTTTAAAGCTTTTTCCTCTCAAGAGTAAAAGCCTGCACAGCAACTTCAAGTTTCAAGAAGTGTTTTGTTAAGTAAACATTTGGAAATTTACAGTACCTAAATGGTTTTATTTAAAAAAATAAATATTTACTTTCCATGTAATTTGTAATCTCTTCTCACCTGTTCCTGTGCTGCATTCAATATTGGCTCCTGAATATCTGTGTACATACGGCGCAAGGCATTGTATCCCCCTGGTATACTTTCAAGGTTGCTCAAGGCTCGGTCCTGGTTTCGCATCATTTCCTGCATCATTGCAGGGTTTCTAGCAAGTTCTAGTGTCTAGAGAAGTGGAACGTTTAATCTGTATTAATAAGAAATCCATTCTAAAGTGAAAACGTCAGCATTTGGCAATAACTCAGTCATCCCTGTCTAACCCAGTTTAAAATTACGATTACAGCTGAATCAACCGGCCAGCTTAGTGTGAGTCAGCACAATTCGGTATTTAGACAGCATTCTACCACAACTGATTGGTTCAGGAAAACTGGCTAAACATAAGAAAATCTCTGAATGAGCTATTATTTTCATTCTCCATCTTTTCCACACAATATACGCTTACCACTTCTAACATCACTACAGCAGGCAGCCTATAATATGAAATTTAAAATAAATACATACAAATTCAAAAGCATCTATTTATCTCTTTGGGTTTTGATACATTTTGCCACACAACATATCTTATTTATCTTCTAATTTTAAAAGCATTTAGAAGTACCCACAGTGAGACACAATGAAAATATGTAGTATTTTGGAGAATTACTTCTTATGGTAAAATTACTGGCTGGACAACAGGTTTCAAGGACTGACAGGAATACCCAATTCTAGTCTCAGAAGACATGACTACACAGTATTCAATGACTTTCAAAACTGTGCTGCAGATTTGCTGAATTACCAATCTATTTTGGATATTAACAACTAGAAATGTAAACACTAGTTGTCTATAGCAACCTTTTATGGATTTTAAATAAAACTAAATACTTCAAGAATGTTTACATACTCCACTAAGCATGTCCAATTCCTGCTCTACTGTTTACAGGTACAGCAGAATCAAAAGTCATGAACTAATAGATCTTTCTACATACCTGTCTCATTATATCTGGATTATTCAGCATGTGACTGATTTCTGGATTTCTCTGTATCAGTTGCTGCATTTGAGGATTAGCCATAATTAACTGCCTCATCAGGTCAGGATTTGAAAGCATGCTCTGAACAAATGGATTTTCCATTATCTGCACCATCATTTCCGGGTTGGACATAAGTTGCCGTTGCATTTGACTTTGCAACTCTGAAAAGTTTGAAGTATTTAAGCCCAGGCTACTCAGGCCTGCTAAACCTCCAAGGCCACCTTTAAGAGGATGAAAAATATAGTTGAGTATACTTCCAATCACATCTAGATTCTAAATACAAAATACTTGAACATATCACATATTTCAAAATAACAAAAATGAATGGAAAGTCCCATCTTTGCAAGGCTGTTACGGAGTTACCCACTAAGATAACTCCTCAAGTTATGTGTCTTAAATAACAAGACACATAACTAAAAATCCAACAAACTTTGTTCTCAAACAAAATTTGTTACAATTCTAACAACTTTTCTTCTCATTTTTCAAAGACAAGATACAAGAGATGTTTGAGTTTTAGGGCTTTAAGTCCATGTCCCACTCCCTCCAACAACACTTAACAATTGCATTTGTAATAATCGTTTATCTAATTTTAGACTATAACCAAGAGAGAACTCCCAATACAAGTTATATTCCCTATTCTAATTAAAAGCAGAGTTCCTCTTGGTAGTAATTCACCAAGAGTTAATTATGTTTTGAATTCTTGCACTTGCCAAATTGAAATAAAAAATTTCAGAAAATACTAGACAGACCAAAGAGCCATTAAACCAAAGAGATACCTGCTTACTGTGATCGGCCTTTCCAATTCTACCTCTTCCCCACTCCCAAATGCAAAAGAAAGATGAAAAATAATGAAACAAAACCCCATTGCAATTATGGAAATACGTTATTATTTTAAAGTCCATAAACTGCAGCCTCTTCACTCATAATACTATCAGACCTGAAACCTGAGAAATACTTAATTGTAAGATTAGCAGCAATTTTGTTGCTTTTACTGCATATCTTGACTTTATGTTACAGGTCCAACTTCTATGATTCATCCACATTCAGGTAACAGGATTTGAGATGCACTTTTAAGAAGCAAAAGGACACTGGAAGGAATCTCACTACTCATAGTCCCAAAATATAACAACAGTAGCACCTTACCACTAAAGGTGAAACAGTACAAATCTGAAGTTTGTGGTGAAACACTGGCACAGTTTATCCAGGGAGGTGATGGATACCCCATCTCTGGAAGCATTCAAGGTCAAGTCGGACAGGGCTCTGAGCAACCTAATCTAAAGATGCTCCAGTTAACTGCAGAGAGGTCGGACTAGATCACCTTTAAAGTTATCCTTTCCAACCTGAACTACTCTGTGATTCTACATAAAACTATTGAAATAACTTTTCTCTGGCAACTGACTGATCAGAAACCTTCAACAACCAATTCAATACATATCGGTAATCAGGTTTTTGGCTGGTCTGTTTGTTTGCGTTTTGTTTTTAAAGTTCTGTCTACATCGTAATGAAGCTTTGGGGACAATTACCTGAATCCAAGAGAAGATACCCACCATGCTACCTAACAAATATTCTTACCCAAGCCAAAAGGGTTACTATTTGTTGAAGTTGGTGTTGAGGTACTACTGCTTGATGTTGATGTGGTAGCAGTACTCCCAGCGGTGTTAGCCTGTTGAGCTGGGTGGTCTTGTGATCTAAAAAAGCAATTTTACAACTTTATAGAGAGTAACAAGTTATTTTAAGTAGTGCCACTAAATGTAGGAATAGTATTATACTTGAAAATGTTAAATTACATTTTGATTCTTGGTCAAAACGCAGTTATCTCCAGATGGCTTCCTTTGATAAATTCTTCTCAGACTCCTGTAGTATCATCAGTTTTTCAGAACAGTAGTTTCAAATATTAAAAAAGAGATGGGTACCACTGCAGCCATTACTACCTCCTCATCCCACTCTGCCAATGAATTGTTTCCTCTGTCCTCACCTTGTTTTGAAGATCCATGCCTATTTCACTGTACTCACATACTACTGATAACATGCCCCCACCCTGAAGAAATAAAGCCTAACAAATTTAATACAGAATTTATTTTGTGCCGCATCTCTAATAGGATGCCTTACTGAATGTGAAATTCAGTTAATGTCACATTTTATTAGAAGACAAGTATCAGACTCTTAATAACCTTTAAGACTTCAAGAAAAGGCTGAAAATGTAATCACATGAAGCTAAAGCCACCATAATTTAGCACAGACACTAACGGGTGCTCAGGTTATATACTCCCCATACTCTTCTATTGCAGGCAGAAATACAGATGTTACCACACAGTAAAAGAGAACATGGAACTGAGCTTGAATAAAGCTAACTTGCCCTCTGTTCTAAAGAAAAGAGACTACTTTGAAATCCAAATAAATTCTCCACTCTTGTGCAATAACCAATCTCATAAATGCCTGTATTTGCATTACCACAGAATAAAATAACTTGTAAAATTGTGAATTCAGACTTCACAAAAAGATCTGAGAAATTTGACGGTATGCAAGACTTCATACTTCAGTCCACCTTGGAGGACCTTTCTCCTGTAACAAAACTCTGCGCTTGCTCCACTCAAACAAACATCAGAAAAAAACCAAACAAACCATACAAAAAGACAATCAGAAAGATGCCTTAAATGCAGAGACTTTCCTGAGGTTTCTTTGACTTCATTAACAGCAACTGCAAACTTTGAACACAAAATGGCTATCATTAGCCAAGCAGCTGTAACTTGAATGAAGAAGATTATAGACTGTATACTGATCATGACTCTCCCACTAGACATATCTGGTTTTCTTTCATCTAGGAAACACTCACATCTTTCCTCCACAAGTAAAAGAACAATAATAAGCATAAAATCCTCTTTGTATTTTAAACTGAGAAACTATTTTGAGAAGCAACTATGCTGCTTCATGCAATACACATGAAAGGTTCTCAAAAGTGTGACAAAAAAGTAGATGACACTGAAACTTGCAGCTCAATAGTGCTCCCACGGAAAGTGGGGCATATTCTCTTAAGATAATGGTTCGTATGAGTCTCAAGCCGGTTAGCCTCCAGTTTTTTAGTGATATTCCTGTTAAGTTCACATCATCTTTCACGCCCATTTTGCCATTATGTTTCCTCCCAGCACTTGTGAACAAATGATACATGTTGACCTACAACTCTATTCAGAAACTCTATCTATCTTCACTGCCTGTTGCTAAGACTGCTACTCTGACATTGTAGAAGATAGGTTACAAGATTTCACTGAAAGTCCGTATGATTCTGGAAAATGTAGCACAGTAAAAAAAAGGATTCTTTTCTTTTCTTTTCAACAAGAATTGGTTGAGATGTATGAGGATTCCTATTTTGAAGTTACACGTGTCATATAGCTTAGAAGGAAAAAGATCATCTTCAGATCGAGTCTTGGAAAAAAACTTTTACTTATTCAGATACAGAGCACCAACAGTAACAGCAACATTCAACAGAAAAGTAAATGGCACAGTGTGAAGTAGTTGGGAACAAATCAATCTTGATACTCATGGCCAAAAATCAGCACTTTCCAGGCCACAGTGGCAGAGTCTAAATCTTGTCTTTTGGGACAAGCATAAAATATAGATATTTTAGCAAGGATACTACTGAGATATTTCAGGACAATGCTATACATTCTCAGGGGTGGTTTTCATTGTGCAGGCAATTCTCTCTAGCAGGTTTTAGCATGTTTTTAGTTTATTCAAGCAAAGCTAGTAGGTGAAAACTTTAATGCCTCATTTGAAGACAGCACAGGTACATACAAAGGATCTGTAGGTTTTTGTTCATACTTCATTTTCCCACACATAATTAAAACATTCTGCAGATAATAGAAATACACTCCTCTAAAATGATTCAAAAAAAGCAGCCAAGAGTGAAACCATGGAGTGCAATGCTGATAAGAGAGATCCAGGGTCAACCAAAAGTTCTCCAGAAGCCACAAATGTGGCATTTGTATCCCTGGGGGTTCCTTTGCCCAGAGGCAAAGTGCAAGAAGGTCCAAAAGACTAGCAGTGGTATTTCAGTATGTATAGCTATAGCTATAAACCCTCTGAAGACTGCAAGTCAAAGGGTTCCTGCCAACACTACTCATGGAGCCTCCCTGCCACAATCAAGATGGCCGGCAAAAAAAAGCAGCAAAAAAATTGCAACAGCAGAAAAATTGTTCAGATGCACAAGGCACAGAATTGCAGCATTACATAATTACTGCATTCAAGACTGGCATGGCTTGTATCAGCCTAAATTTCAGGTGGAGAAGGCACAGGGCAGGAAAGGCAGACCACTGACAGTACAAACAAGTATTTTAACTCCAGGATAGAGAACATAATCCTTCCAAGGCATGAATATGGAACTGAAGACATCAGTTTCAAACAGTACCTACAATTAATGCTAATGCTACTAATTTCATCAAGAATTTATATTTAATGCTGATGTTACTAGTCAGCCTTTGTGCCTTGGTAAGGCCTTGAAAGGGAAAGCCTACTTATGCTCTCCCCTATATTTCACTCTTTCCTTCAACATCTTACATTTTCACATTAGACATTTCACATTCCTCACCACAAATAGCAAAGACCTAAGCAGAACAGAAGCAAAACCACTTTCAGTCTAGAGTAATGAACATGTTATCGACTAATAACAAACTGCATTTGAGGGGCCTATTACTCTACTTGTTGAAAGGATTTTTATGCACTTCATAAGAAGTGCAGATGACATAGCTCAACTGATACAACTTTCTAACCATCATTCCAATACTGCTTCACAAAAAAACCAAAAAAACAAACAACAACAACAAAACAAAACAAAGAAAAAAAAAACAAAAAAACAAACCCCCCCCAAAAAAATACAAACCAACCCAAAAAACCTCCCTTAAAATCAAGTCTGTCTAGACGGATAAATTCATTGCAGTAAAGCAATTCTCAAAAATTTTCTTGCCTTGTTTTACCAAAACAGCAAGTCTTTTCTCACTGTGTTGGTAAAACAAGGAAAGAAAATTCACTGCAGAGAAAAAGAAGAAACAAAACATTCACTGCAAGTTTTCATTTGTGAAAAGAAAATCTGTAAAAAATATATTTTTGGAAGCAAGAGATGATATCTAACAACCGTGAAGCCAAAACACAGCCAGAACTAGAAAAAAAGTGAAATAACAAAAAAAAAAGCAGAAGAAAACATAAACGTAATTAAAATACAAGATAAATTAAAAGAACACTATAATTTCATAATTTTACTGTCATCTGGCACCAGCTGTAACTAAGGAGCTGATGAAGGTGATTTAATCAAATCTAATTTTGCCCAACAGACAGCTATTAATAATGTAGAGTACTTTTACTTCCCTAGAGGTAAACAGAAGATCACTTGTCATTAAGGTTACCTGTTTTGTGTTTTGATAACCAGGTGAACAGTGAGTCCATCATGAATTCCATGCTGAGTCAAAGTATCTTGATCTTTTAAAATTTTTCCAGCAAATATCAACACAAGCTGATCAGTATGGGACTTGAAACGCTTAGAGATTTCTTCCTTGAACTAAACAAAAAATTATTATTATAAATTTATGTAATTAAATACTGAACTGTAATTAAAAAAAAATTAAGAACAATCCATTTTTTACATTTGCTGTATTACCTCACTTATAGTTCTGTATACAGAAGTACATAGAGAAATACATTCTGTATTTCACAAACTAGAAATACTTCCATTTACTCAACTCTTTTTGTCCATAGGAAGATGGGAGATATTACTTTGTCATACAGAGAAGGAAATCAGAAGAATTTCACATCTATATCACTAGTTACATAAGTCATGACAACAAAAATCTGATTTCTCTTAAAGACTACTGTGACTTCAATCAGGCATGCATCCATGACACAAATACATACTAGTGTATATAGTACTTAAACACACCTGTATATATACTCATGGTAAAGTATGCATATAATTATATACTAGCAAGTACACACATACAAATGTGCACAGCACTGAAACCACCCATTCCTAAAGGACTGATGATGCCATGCCACAAAGAGAATAAATCTGTCTAGACTTTTGCTGGTACCAAGTATTTTTTCGTTGTAGATGTATTTTTGCTGCCTTCCATCCGTGTGTCAAAACTAGCATTCCTTTCCACACTGGCAAAAGTTATACCTTAGGTAGCTCTATTTTTTCACTCAATACACAACTGCTACATAAAATGCAGTTGCAGCCCAGGCCACAGCAAATAACCACATTTTTCATTTCACTAGGAAATCATTCCCTAATTAAAACAACTAAACGTGGAAGTCCACTCCACACCTTCTTAATCAATAATAACCAAGTTATGCTTTGAATGACTTCTAATTGAAATTTATTATTTTCTGGAAAAATGTCCCCATTGAAAGCAAAATATTAATAAAACTTAAAAAGAGAGATGTACAAAAAAAATTGTAAGGAATGACTTGCTTTTAAGAATGACAGATAAACTTATTTAACAAGACTAGTCAGCAGATTAAGTATTTTTAAAACAATTCCAGGTAGTTAGAAAGTCTTTCAGAAGTTCACTGTGTTTAAAATTTTTTAATTAAGTTAACCATAATACTTTAAAAAGCATCCCAAACATCCTACAGAATTCTCACTCCATATAGGAGAAAAGAATATTAATCTTGCAACTAGTCATTAGTAATAATTTTATATTAGGCAGGACTAAATAGTACAATTCCAACGCATTATGCTTTGACGGTGAGTCTCTAATTAAAAGGTTTTATAGCACAGGAAGAGAAAAATAAACAGAGTTTAAAAAAAGAGACAGTGCAAGAGACAATAGTGACTAAATCTATATGTTTGTGTGGGAGGTAAAAGTATACTCACATAGAGTCAATTTTGGTTGTTGCAGAAATAACTCATAAGTCAGCCTTTACATTGGCAATATTTAGACCTGCAAGCATTCTAGAAAGCCACGCAGTCCATTCCTTCCCCAAGTGGGTTACTTAGTATTTCTCTCAAACTTATCTAGTCTGTTCTCTGAGGTCTGCAGCAATTTTTTTCCAAGAAACCTGTTTCAGTGTTTCACTACCTTATGTCTTCATTGTCCTTCCCACAATGGACAACACAAACAGACTGCTGTTCTCCTTTGAATGAGGAATTGCAGTAAGGTTGATCTTTCCTTGGAGGTTCTTTTCTAATCTGATCATTCCCACCCCCTTTGGATTTTCAAAGCCAATTACTCTCTTCTGTAAGTGTAGGGATCAATACTGGCCAAAATATTTCACACCAGCTTCTCTACGCTTAATGGAAGATAAACCCACACCCTACAAGCTTTATTCCAATTTGTAAGAAAAAGTGAAAAATCCATGTGGGAAAACATTCATGCAAGAGTACTAACCCATTTAATAGCTATAAACTCTATAGATATTTTGTTCAGGGATTTTGTAGAACCCCAGAAGGGGCTAATGTGTGCACCTCAAATACCGATACCTCGATGGCTGCGGAGTCAACCAATGAGTGCTGGTAATAAGACAAAAGAATTTTTGGTAATAACCAAGAATTTTTGGTAATAACATGCTGTGGGAAAGAACATGTTGTAGCTGGTGAAGGTGGCCATACAGAAGTGGAACAGCACTTTTCCAGGACAAACATCCTTGCTGTAACTCCTGGAGATGAACGCAACACAGAACAGTGCAAGAACAGGAATGCAACTGAGAAACAGGCATGGACTATAGGGAGGGATCAAAACCACCCAAGACTCCCAAAGCCCTCTGACCCATTTCCAGAAAGGTCTGAAAGAACAGACCGTGCATGATAACTAATTGGCATAGAAATTCAGAAAGTTATCTCCAAGTCCGGGAATGCCTATCTATAAAAAGGTATCCTTACAAAACCCAGTCATATGTGCACCCCCAGGACTCTGAACTCCTCATTAGCTGGATCTATGTTGGAGCCAGGACTGGTGAGCTCTTTTTATCTCTTCTTTTCTTGTTTCCTTTCTTTCTTTCCTCCTCTCTTCCTTTTCATCTCACCCCTCTATACAAAACCCACTGCCATGTGCTTATGTAGTAAGTCTGGGACTTAGCAATACCAATTTCCATTGTGTGTAATCTGCAAATAAAACTTTCTAAGATTTTGTGGACCCTCTGACTTTTGTCACTCTTTTCTGTGATGTCTCACCCTTAAGTGGGAGGAAGCGCTGACAAATCTTAAATGCCCACTTCCACCTTAAGGAAAACACACCTTCTTACACCTTCTTCTCCTGAGCAACTGTTCAGGCAGTCGCTTCCTATTCCATATTCTTCTACTTAATTACCCATACTATACGTTCCAAAGTAACACAAAACCAGCAGAAATACTTATAATTTGGGACAAAGCTAATGTGTCAGAATAAAGGACAACCATACTGTGACAAATCAAAGACTGTCATTTACCTAAACGCACTATCATATTTTCCACAATATCCTGTGACAGTGAGATCCACAACTTAATACTCATCAGAAGGCTGACATTGTAGTATAAATAATATTCACAGAATCACAGAATATCTCTCAAGTTATAATGGAACCATAAGGATCGAGTTCAATTCTCTACTCTTTGCAGGACCACCTGAAACTAAACCGTATGACTGAGAGCATTGTCCTTGAACTCTAACAGGCTTCCTGCCATGACCATTTCCCAAAGAAGTCTATTCCTGTGACTGACCATCCTCCCAGTGAAGAATCCTTCCCCAAAATCCAATCTGAACATGATGCAGCTTCATTCCGCTTTCTTGTCTATTGCTGCTCATCAGGGAGAGGAGACTGGCTGCTCTCCCTGTGCTGCACCACCTGGAGGAAGCTGTAGGCTGCCATGCAAAAACAGCACTACAGCAAGACATGAATGCAACCATCAGTGCACCAGGACCCACAAAATAATCTTAACAACAACCTCTACAACAACATCCATGAATGACCAAAATGTACACTAGATCTATTTCCAGTCACAATAATAAAACTATTGCGAATAATAAGCTACTTTGGACTGAGACATATTTATATAAAAAGCCTAATCAAGATGCAATGGAAGAGTTATGGCTCTTCACTTTCATTCAGTACAACATTGGGACCTCTGAAATGACAAGGTATAAGCAGGACCAAGCCCTCTGTTTGATAATTCATTCAGAGGAAACCATCATATAAAACCTACATAACCATGCAAGACCTTTTACAAATGAGTCTGCCTGCAAAGTGTTAACTGTCAAAAGCACCTTACGTAACAGACTAGTTTCATATGCTGTTTTGGGGTTTTTTGCTGAGGCAGAGGAAGAGAATCATGTACACATATAGAAAACAGAATTCTAAAAACATTGTTGAAAAGGAAGCTAAAGATCATCTAGATCCAACTCCTCTGCAAAGGGCAGGGACACCTTTCACTAGACCAGGTTACTCAAAGCCCAGCCTGGCTCTCAATGCTTCCAGCAATGGGGCATCCACAACTTCACTGGGTAACCTGTTCCAGTATCCTCACAGTAAAGAACGTCTGCCTAATACAAAAGAGGGTAAAGTCATTACCCTTGTATCTCCATGCCCTTGTAAAACGTCCCTCACCATCTTTCATGTACGCCTCTTTTGGCCACTGAAAGGCTGCTGTAAGGTCTCCTTGGAGCCTTCTCTTCTCCAGGATGAACAAAAGTCAGCCTGTCTTCACAGGACATGCTCCAGCCCTCCGAACCTCTTGGTGGAGATGAATCCTGACTCATTCGAACAGGCCCATGTCCTTCCTGTGCCGCGACCCCAGAGCTGGATGCAGTGTTCCAGGTGGGATCTCACCAGAGCAGAGAAGAGGAACAGAATCCCCTCCCTGGCCCTGCTGCCCACGCTGCTTTGGATGCAGCATAGGATACAACCAACTTTCTAGGCTGTGAGAACACACTGCTGGGTCATGTCCAGCCTCTAACCCACAAGTCCTTCTCAGGGCTGCTCTCAATCCACCCAGACTGTATTTGGGCTTGGGATTGCCCCAACCCAAGCGTAGGACCTTGCACTTGGCCTTGTTGAACTTCATGAGGTTCACGTGAGCCCATCCCTCAAGCCTGTCAAGGATGGCAACCCTTCGCTGCAGCACTCATTCACAGCACACAGATTGGTACGGTTGGGGTGCACTCCACGTCACTGACAAAGATGTTAAACCCTGTACTGATCCCTGAGGACATCACTCATCACTGGTCGCTACTTTGGACAATGAGCCATTTACCACAACGCTGAGTGCAACCATCCAGTAAACTCCTTATTCACTGAGTGCTCCATTTGTCAAAACCATGTCTCTCCAGCTTAGAGACAAGTCATGCAGCACAGTGTTAAAAGCTCTACATAAGTGCAGTTTATGATGATGTCACTCACTTTTCCTTCATCCACCACCACTGCAATCCCATCACAAGCAATCACCAAATTTGTCCTTAGTGATGCTGTTCTGGCTGTCACCAATCATCTCCTAACCTTCCATGTTCCTCAGCATAATTTCCAGGAGGCTGTCTTCCATAACCCTGCCAGGCACTGAGGTAAGACTGACCAGCCTGTAGTTCCCTGGGTCTTCTCAATTTCCCTTCCCAAAAATATATGGGTGTTCTGTTTTGCCTTTTCCAGTCTGTCGGAAGTTTCACAGGGAACTGCCACAACTTCTCAAACACAATGTATAGTGGCTTAGCCACGTCCTTACCCAGTTCCCTCAAGGCCCATGGATGCATCTCATCAGATCCCATGGAATTGTGCACTTTAAGGCTCCTTAAAGGGTCCTGAACCTGACCCTCTCCACAGGACAGTTCTTCATTCTCCCAATCTCTGCTTTCACCAACTTGGACAGCATGGCTGCAGCACTTGCCAGCGAAGGGAACATGAGCCTGGGCATCAGTCAGTGGGAGCTGAGCCACTGTACAGTGCATCCTTTGTTTCTCTTGTGTTTTACTCTTCTCTCCCTCTTGTTCAGTACTATTATTGTTGTTGTTATTATTGTTGTTGTTGTTTTAAACATTAAACTGTATTAAACAGTTTATATCAGCCCATGAGTTTTACTATTTTTTCAGATTCTCTTCCCCATTTCACTAGGCAGGAGAGAAGAGAGGAAGCAGTAGCATGATACTTAATTGCTGGCTGGGGTTAAACCATGACAGATTATGATGATGGAAATTATTGCATATTTACACAGTTCTAAAAAAATTAATTTTGGTGTTGCTTAGGTCTCCAGCTTGCACAATATAACTAAATAATAGGATCAGTAAATTACAGTTAAAATACTTTGTCCACTAGGAAAACCAAAAGCAGAAGCCAGTTCAGTGTCACTGGCTGGAAAAGATGGGCATTTCTGTCCAATTCTCCCACTGCAGTGACTCATCCTTTTAATTAACAGGTAACAACCCAAGCAACAAGGTCAGCTCATTTACTTTGTTGCTCTAAAATATAAGTTCTACTTCATGGTAATAATACTATGCCTTGTGGTATTACAAAGGTGCTCAGCCATATCAGTGCACAGGAAAGAACTCAAAGTTGGAAAAATAATGTTTCAATACACTTGAACCCTGGTGTATTCATTGAAACTAGTTCATTGTACTCATCCAGTAACTGAATACAGTAAAAATAATCTAAAATCATGTCAATTTTTTTACACAATTATTAGACAAATAATTGTGGAGAGAAGCACAATGGGAATCAGACTGAAACACAGGACTGGTGTCTAGGCAGTGGCCTGGTTTTCCTAGGGAGAAAAGAAAAAAACATTTTTACTCAGAGTGAATTGATTCAAGGTTACTTTCTCCTCAAAGCACAGCAACTTGTAGATTTGACATGAATTAGAACAAATCTAAAGCTCATCTTGTTGAAGCACTTTGTCCAAATAACCATTTTACCTCAAGTTAACTTGTTTATATGAACTTTTCTTTTGCTTTGAAATACAGGAGCAGCGTAGTTCTACATATTGGAAACACTCATTGGCTTTTTAGCAGCACACCAGCACTTCTTGTTTATATTCTCAGTTTCCATGCCAAGTACTCCTGTCTTCATAGCAACTTTAAAATAATCACCATTAACAAAACTTGTATTTCTCTGTTCTTTGTTAAGACACATATTAAAAAAAACAATTCTCTGTGAAGCAAGCTAGGATTTTTACTACAGCTGCTCAACTTGATTGCTTCTGAAGGTTTTTGCAAGGTATGGGTGGACACCACAGTGTTGAAGTCCAGTGCTGAACAAACGCATACTGGTACCCGAGCTAGTCCAAGTAAACACTATGTCACCAAACAAATCAAATATCTGAATACACATGAAGTAGAACAACTGACTAAACCAGATATTGTTTTTCGCTGTTACTATGCAGAGCAGATCCATAATTTAAACGTTAACCTATTAACATCCGACAAGCTGGACTTGGAAGGACCCGGTAAAAAGTTATTTAGGCAAAGCAAAAGTATTAAAATTCAAACTCTCCTTTGACATGTTACCACCATATAATGATTAAAAAGCTTCTGCTAACTTGTTTTATGACATCAAAAACAGCAACTGTAATAATCTTACTATCCACTCACAAGACAAAGGTTTGTGAAAAAGTAATAAAATGAAGAAAACCAATAAATTTAGAAATACTTTCCCAAATTATCTCAACCTCAGCTTAGTAAGTAATATTTAAAAATTACAGTAACATTAATTAAGTTACAGTGACAACCTGGAAGCGGTCTTGGGCAATCAACATCCAAGTCCCATTGAAAGTAAAAGAAAACAGGCCCCTGAAAACTTCAACTACTTTGAAAATACTAAGCTACAATTTTACCTAGATTATGGTAAAAAAAAGCAAGGTTGCTGACTCTCCCCACACGAAACTCTGTTTTGAACACAATAGAGGATGACATGGAAGCAAAGGTTTGTACTCAGAAAGCTGGACTGCAGTTTTCATTCCCAGCAATCCCTCAAACAGTTCTACTACAAAAAAAGATTTTTAAACATTAGCTTGTTCAGCACTGCTGTTTCAAAACACAGCCATGACATTTAAACTTTCAACTATCTTTCCTACCAACATACACAGTTAAGGGTATTGACTGAATTCCAATCTGTCTTACATCCACAGTGAGCAGTCCCAGGAGCAAACTTTGATGAGCTCCAGCTCTCTTTCATATAACAAAATTAATAGTTACAGGTCATCTTGACCCAAGAAGTAAGGAACCAAACATACTCATGGCCATACAACCACTGATAGCTGTGTTTTCCTTTTGTGATGAATCATGACCTGGTCATCTTATGACAGAATTATAGTGACTCAGTCAAAACAGGGCTTCATTGCACAATTCTAGGACACTATACAGGAAGAAGACAAGAATTCGTCATTTCAAGCAAGAATGCAAGCACTTTTGGCCCACAGCAGATTAAGCATAGCTAGAAAGAGCACACAAAATAAGGCTTCTATGTAAGAGTATTCTGTTTTTCATGTCTCAAAGGAGCTACTCTCTTCTGCTGGCTTTGCCAATGACCCATGCTAGTTTCCCAACCAAATTATTTCCTCAAATCTCTGCAACCAAACCAACCTCACAAAGCAAACAAACAAACACATTTCAAAACATAAAGTCAGATTCTTGATGAGCTTACAAGGCTAGCAGCCCACAAAGGGCAAACAGCAGAGCGCATAGTAGCATAAAGGGCTCAGGACTCAAGTTCTAGCCATTTCTATTCCTTCCAAGGATCCTTCAGCAAGCCCCTCCACTTCTCCAAGCTTTTGTTTGGAGAAGCAATACTACTCCATAAAAGCACTTGGCTACTCCCTCCCTGTTCACTGTGTACCAGATCACAGGCAAAGCAAGGCAAAACCAAGAACACCTTCATTTAGAATAAGCACTGTCCCGGCTCAGGCTAGGATGATGGGAAACCTAACACTGAACACTTCGTGCATTCAAGTGCCTTGAGACACTTGAAAAGCAACAGAAACCTGTATCACAATCCTGAAAAAGAAGTACAGACTGGAGTCCATTACATAGTTTCAACCTATTTTGTTTGTACCATTCAGTAATCCCTGGATTACAGAAAAACAGTGAGACAGAATTGGATCATGTAAAAGAATTGAAATTACACTGTTCTTATAAAATAAAACATTACATAAAATATTAAAAGCATATGCAAGTCACGAAAGATGCTCCACTACCAAATTACCCAATGTTTTAACAATTTAACATTTACACCTGTGTGATCTTTACCAAGCAGAAGACTACCAATCTGGGATTGCAAGAACCAGGCAAGAACAAATATGAAACCCTGGATTTATGGATTTAAAGTTTCAACCATAAACTGTACTGAAACTGTAATCAAAAGTACAACTTTAGGAGCTGTCCACTTGACAAAACTCAATCCCAACACAATGGATACATTTACACTTATAATTCAGTAGCTCAAGGGTTTTATCTGTAGTCTAGTCTAATATAGAAAGCACATTTGTGTTCACCTATTTTAAAAAACATACTAGAAGGTGTTAAACATGCTATTACTGAAAAATGTATTCCTTACTGAACAGAAATTCTGTTTAAAAGTTGAACCTAAGTAAAAAAAACCAAAAACCTAAACCTGCATAAGGATTGAACCTGTTTTCTGTGGAACTGAACTCAATTTCACTAACTTTTCCAGACTGGCATTGCTCTGAAATTTTCATATAATCACTGCACTGACAATCATTTTCTGCAAGAACCTCAAGCTTCTGAAATTGTTAGCACAGATTTACTACATCCACTCTTTGTTGGCCCAGCAATAAATAACACACAGCTAGGCATGTTACTCTGTTTCGGAGTTGTAATATTCACAGAATGGACAACTCAGTAACTTCCAGTGTGCTACACACCTGCAGACAGTACCGCTGAACCAGTCACAACAAACTTATGAATACTTCAAATGTCAACACAGAGGACTAAAACAGCACCTTGAAGCATCAGCAAGCTTTAACTCTTCTAAAACTCCCTAGTTCTAAATTATGAATGTAAAACTGTGCGTTCATGTAATCAGTTACGACACCTCAACACTCAAACCAAGTCATTCACCGAGACATGAAGGCATAAGTCATTCCTAAAATGAGCACACTTCTTTGTATACAGGCTTTATCAAAACATATTCAGTCAACTCTGCTACACAAGAAGTCAAGAAACTTACAGGCATTCATCTTTACCCACCATGTATTCATTAAGTCTCTGCACTGAGCAAGATCACTATCATACCCACTCACGCATGCAAATATTTGGTTTTGTCAAAATATTACAGCACAATCAAATAGTTTTCATTGGAAAAAAGACAGAGGGACAGGTGTTGCAATCAACTGACCTCCCAGAATGGCTTTGTACTTAGTTTATTTTCCATACCAATCTGCATACTCACTGTTCTAGCTGCACAACACAGGATCGCAATAACAAATCTGTTCTGCTGGCGTCTTCCAATACAGGAAAAAATCATGACAGAAAAGTTGCAGACCTGATTTACGTTAATGGAGCAACATAAAATACAATTTGTGTAGCCCTAAATTTGGCCCTGGTATTTGACCCAAAATATTTTCCTAGAAAATCTAGGTTCTTGGTGGTATTCTGAAGTGATTGGAAAGAAATAAACAATTCACTACGTTATAATATTAACTGCAGAAATATACAGCTAAAGGGAGTTTCTTTTGCTGTGTTTTGGGGCTTTTTTTTTCAACCAAAAAGTTACTGGTACACCTATCTCAACTGTACAAACCACTTGCTGATTCCAGATGCATTTGAACAGATGCGCAATTTGTCTGGTATTTGAGATTAACCAATTTTCAAGGCTAGCTCTAGAAACCTTACCTTACTTATTATTATCAGCAGCTCATTTTTGTAGTTTAAGACAAGCAGCCAGTGTTAGTCACACTAAGGAGACAGTGCATCTTTTAGCACTGTTACACTGCCTGGGACTTCAAGCAAATGGTCGATCCACCAGGGCAATCTTTCTTCACAGGAATTAAGATATATATAAGATTATATATATAAGATATATATAATTTTATATATATATATATATATATATATAAGATATATATAATTATATATATAAGATATATATAATTGCAGATCTAATATTTTAACAAGGGTTCCAAGAGAATCAACACTCCAGAGTTTAAGGTATCTGTGGACAATAAAAACATTTGAAGTAGTGTGCTCTGTTAATTCCCTAAACTTGCATGACTGCTTCCAGTAAAAATTCATGTTCTTGCTGGGTTGCACAACTATTAGAGTTTATGACAATTGGTTATTTGAAAACCTGGCAGCTCCACCAGTATTCAAATCTGATACAAACTTGTTGAATTCAAATATATTTCAAAATTCACAGCTTAAGTAAATCTGTTTATAATTTTTGAAGGACCCAATCTAATGGCTGACTGCTTTTCAGGACAAACGCAATCCTCAGGTTAGATCTAGTTTATGAATCTCTCTTTTGAAATATCCAAACAAAGAAAAAGCCCCAAATCTGCAAAGACTTTTACAAAAACTGCATTGGCGCTGCTCACAAATCTATGGAGAACAGAGAAGTGAAAAGCACCCCTTTCAGACTGAGATTGCTGGGAAAGCAGTGGACAACATTAAAAAGCAAACACAGTCATTTTACCTTCAGGAGAAATGCCTAGATCAAGCTTGCAGAGAGAGTAGCTCACAGCACACAATACTGCAGCTGCCAAAAGACTAGAGAAGACAAGAGAGCAGTCTCAATCCACTGGCAGCTGGAGAAGACCTCAATGAAACTCAGGTCTGGGACACTTCTAGCCCAAATGCTGATGTACAAAAAACCAAAAAACAAAACACAAAACAGAAAAACCAACCAAAAAAGAAACCCTCAAAGCAACAACAACAAAACCCCCCCCCCCAAACCAAACCAAACCAAACAAAGCCAAACCAAACTGAATCTAGGCTAGACATAAGGGTAAACAAACTGAAAGAAATATTAGCATTTTCTTTATTCACAGCAACTAGGTGAAATAAAAGCCTGAGGGTCTAGCTGAAGTGCTAGCACTACATTTGAAATGTGGGAGCCTCCACTTCATGTTTTGTATCCTCCTCTATTAACCAGTGTCCTTCAGCTCACAGATAAGGAATGATGTCACGTCCAATACCTAGACATCAGTGGGGCTTTCAGACATGTAACCTTTTTCTGATGAGGTCTGCAATAGCAATGATAACAAAAAAAAAATTGGAATAGCACAAAGTTGTCACATTTAGAGCCATTTCAAGGAGAAAACTGGGAAATCCTATGTCAAATGAAGGAGGCTCATAATCTAGCAATGTCTACATCCTTAACAAGCAGGAGACTGGGTTTTTACATTTTGGTTGCACTTTTTCTATGATTTGTTGCTTTCTAATCTAAGTAAATGAAGTACTAGTCAATATTTGCACAGCAAACCTTCTACAAAACTCAAGACTTGCAGGAAAGAGTGTGAATGAATCAGCAGGTGTCACTAGCTCTGTTGAGACCAACGTTCCTGGGGTACAGAGTTTCACAGGAACACCCAAAACCCCTAGTAACTAAGTTAGCTGACAGTAGTAGTATGCTAAGTACTAACTATATTCATAACTAGCACAATTAAGTACAATAGATTGCAAATTTTACAAACACAGTACAAGCATATGACTTCCCGAAGTTCAAGGTCTACGGACAGTGTTACATCAAAAAACCACTGGAAAAACAGAGATGCAAGCGACTGCATGTATTTTCTACAGTCATGCTGGCCAGCCAGTGAGGCAACTGCTACCAAAACAAGTCAGCTCGACAGGACAACTCACAGTTAAGAGCACAAGACAAGAGAAGGCTTTGGGGTGGCCTAACTGTGGCCTTCCAGTACCTGAAGGGAACTTACAGGAAAGATGAGGCAAGACTGTGTGCAAGAACATGTACTGACAGAACAAGGGGCAATGGCTTCAAACTGAAAGAGAGTAGGTTTAGATTAGCGGTTACGAAAAAATTCTTTACTGTGGGGGTGGTGAGGCACTGGAACAGGTTGCCCAGAGAAGCTGTGGATGGCCCATCCCTGGAAGTACTCAAAGCCAGGCTGGAGGGGGCTCTCAGCAGCCTGGTCTCGCTGAAGGTGCCTCAGATGGCAGCAGCCCTCTCCCGGGCGGGGATCAGCGCTGGTGCTCGCCCATCAGCGCGGCGCGACCCGGGCGAGCAGAAGCTGCTTTGTCACGGCAAGGGCCCAAGCCCCGCGCCGCCGGAGGCAGGAGCTGCGGGCCGGCGCTCCCCGCCCCTCCCGCCGCTCGGCCCCGGCCCCAGCGCGGCCCCCTCAGCCTGCCCCGCCGTCCCTCACCTGCCGGATGCTGCTGGTCTCGGACACGGCGAACTCCTCCTTCTCCTTGGGAGTCTTCACCGTGACTTTGATGATCCGCGGCTCGGCGGCACCGGCGGATTCGCGGGTGGGGGAGCCCGGGGGGCCCCCCGCGGGCCCCTCCGCTGTGTCCGACATTGCGGCGTGCGGGCGGGCACGGCAGGGCAGGGCAGGGCAGGGCAGGGCAGGGCAGGGCAGGGCAGGGCAGGGCAGGGAAGGGCAGCGCGGGGCAGCGCGGGGCAGCGCGGGGGGCCTGGCCGGCGGCTCCCGGCGCCTCCAGCCGAGCGCCCGCGCCACGCCCGCGACACCGGAAACGGCCCGGCCGCCGCGCGCCGTGATGACGCCACGCGACGGGGAAGTTACTAGAAAGGGGCGCCGCCCGTGCGCGAGCCCGGCAGTGCGCGCGCCGCCGAGGGCCCCGCCCCGCCAGCGTGACGCAGCCGCGCGTGCGCGCGCCCGGCGGCAGCACTGTGCCCACACGGCGGGAGTGCGCTGGGCGGCTCTGCGCTCCTCAGCACAAGAGAGACAAGGAGCTACTGGAGAGGGCCCAGCAGAGGGTCACACAAATGATTTGGAGTGTGGAGTATCTCTCCTGTGAGGAGACACTGCAGGAGCTGGGCCTGGTTAGTCTGGAGAAGACTGAGGGGTTCTCAGCAATACATACAAACATCTCAAAGGCAGGTGCCAGGAGGATGGTGCCAGACTCTTCTCGGTGGTGCCCAGTGACAGGGCTAGGAGCAGTTGCCATAAATGAAACCACAGGAAATTCCACTTCGACATGGAGAGCTTTTCCACTGAGGGCAGCAGAGACTGGCACAGGCTGCCCCGGGAGGTCGTGCAGTCTCCCTCTGGGGACATTGAAAACCGCCTGGTCACATTCCTGTGTCACCTGCTCTAGCTGACTGTGACTTGGCAGGGGGTTTGGACTGGGTGATATCCTGAGGTCTCTTCCAACCCTAACAATTCTGTTATTCTGTGTAATTTTAGGTTTTAGTCCTGTTTATCTCTGTGTGCTTTAACCACCTACTTAAGGTGGTTAAAAATAAGTGGTACCTACTTCAGTGGTACACGTTCAGTGATGCTAAGGTGGTACTAGTAAGTAGTAGAGCGAGCCTTGTCAACAAACTTTATCACCCTTTCACTGTGACAGGATCCAAGGGAATGGCCTGAAGTTGTGTTAGGCTGGATGCTAAGACAGGCTTTTCACCCAGAGGCTGTTTGAGCACTGGAACAGGCTCCCTAGGGCAGTGGTCACAGCACCAGCCTGACAGAGTTCAAGAAGTGTTTGGACAGTGCTCTGGGACACATGGTGTGACTCTTGGTGATGGTGCTGTTCAAGGGCTAGGAGCTGGATTTGATGATCCTTGTGGATCCCTTCCATCTCAGCTCATTCTGTAATTCTCTAAACCTGCCTTTGTTGATGCCTTTGCTGATGACTTTGTTCAGTGACATAAACCACCCAGTTGCAACAGTCTTTCACCTGTTTTGCCAAGACCTTCCGTTCCCACAGGCAACACAGTCCCTTGCTGACACAAGTCAGGGGAAGCTTAACATTTGTTGTCAGATGCCAGAGACGTGCTTTGGATTTTCTGTAAATCCATGAGGAAAGTCACCAGGAATTTTCCCTCTGGGATCTGGGAGAGCAGGTGCTGGCCATGCAGCTGTGGTTTACTTGAGCTCTGATCTGTAACACAACAATGTGAGGTGTAAGAGAGGCCTGCAGTGAGATGCAGGGGTTTGGTGTTGGAAGATGCAAGAAAACTAACTCAGTACAGTTTGTGAAACTTCATCAATAAAATAATTCAGTATCTGTGGCTTTTAAGTTACTTGGCACCAGCTAAAGAGTGGTAAATACTTGGAATTTGCTACTTTAGAAGTACTGCTAAGGAAGCATTCTGCAGCTGGAAATCACATTTTCTTCAAACACGGACCAAAGAAACCTCAATCACAAATTAAGTTTGCATTACCAAATTAGGCATTCTCCCCAAATATTCTTGCTTCTCAGGAAATTCAAGGAATCTGTTAGTGTTTTGGTGTAAAATACATATGTGGCTTTGAATTGTAGAATCAAATGTCCTTTTTTGCTTAGATAAGAATGGATGTTTCCCACAGTAGTCTGACTCATTAAATGATTTGCTGGTTTGGTCTGCTCTTGGGGAAACCTCTCAGAAACCCTTTGTAGTTTGGCTCAGCTGGTACTAAAAGAAGTGTAATACAGCATGGTAGGCTCCAAAACACTTATCATTTTTACTAAAGGAATTTAAGACCTGCTATGAGACCTCAAAACAGGAATACCAAAAACTGGCTGAAGGGAATTCCAGGTTTTGTCTGCTCTAGAGCTTTTGTTTATTGCAGATAAGAATGATTCCAAGCATATTCACGTACCGAGCCTTTCCTTGGTCACACATGTTCGTTTTGCCTGTTAGTTGTGACGCTACAAGGCGTTGGAATTCTGCTGCAGCAGAACGCTTGGACTTATGCCAGCACCACATTATCTTGTTGACTGGTGAAGTGAGGGACATCATGCAGTAACATTCTGCACTGCAGTCAAGCAGTGATTTCATACAGAAATTAGATCAAAATGCAAGGAGATATTCCTCATCCCAGGCTGTTCATTGTTTATAGATATAGCTCATGCTGGCTGTATCATTACATGAGTAGAGTTTGTACCAGAGCCGTACAACTTATACCTCGGTTATAGCTAGCTGAGGTTTACAAGTTAAAGGAATAATCAGTTGTGTTATTTAATGAAGTATGTTTGTTATAAGGGGCAAGGATACTAAAAATTTATAGACTATAACTTGGAAGCTATTGAAAGTTCTTAACTAAGCAAAGAGGGAATTTTAGCAAAGTATGTTTTTATCTTCATGGTAATTTTGGTACAGATACCAGGGATATGGGATCTCATTTGCTGGCAATGAAAGGGTCCAGATGGAAAATATCCTAATTCAGAACAACATGCATATGGGCTCTTAGTCAGATAGTTGAGAACAAGTCTTATACACAGTGCATGGAGAATTGAAATAATACAGGAAAGAATTTTGACTTCTTAATCCTCTTAGGTGATGGATTTGAAAAAAAAAAAAAACTTCTTTCTTTCCTCTTGCTTTTCTTTTCCACTTTCTTCCACCTGTGCTTTTATTTCTCCTTTCGAAAACAATCTGTTCATTTTATCTACATTAATTGCTGATATTAAAGAACAGAATTCAGCATGTTTATTAGAGAGACCAGCATAATTTTTATGTCTCTTCATTTTCCTTACCCATGGTTATTGGTGCTTACTGCGGAAGTTCAGCTTAATTGCCAGCTTCAACTAGACAGCTTCAATTTGGTATTTTTTCCATAAGTACTTGATCTAACCAATGCAAAGCCATCTAAATTGGCTTCAAACAAACTGCAAATGAACATTAAGTGACCAGATAGTATTTTGAATCAAAGTGAGAGTAGTGCTCACATCAAGTTGAATCAAATTAAGAATATTAAAAGGTTTTGAACCAGTTTGGCTGAATTCTGTTTAATGCTGTACCTGACATTAGTGACACACTCTTGAATTTAGACAATGCCTCAGGTGGTCCAATGACAGTAAAACTTACATACAATATCTCTGGCATTCTGCTGTAAATGAAGCATAACATTCCTTGTATGTCTGAATATTCAAATCAAAAGATAATACAAATGCCTGTGATTTATTTTTAATGTAAAAGGGAAGAGGATAGACTTCTACTTTCATATGGCATTAGAAAGATAGTCTATATATTGTTTTCTATTCCTGATTTGCCAGAGCAAAGGGTAGGGCTCTTGTTTCACTCAGTTAAAGAGGCTGAATTAAAAAAGTGGCATGCTAAAGTGTAATTTGATAGACAGCAACTATCTCCTGCTGTGGATATGGGGCTCACTGTGCAGCTACTGTGGGGCTCACTGTGTGGCCTTGAGTATAGCAAATCTGAAGTACACACCCTTGTTAAGTCTGAACCAGAAGACAACATTCTGGTCAGCTCTTCAATAATTCTAATAAATGAAATAAACTTGTCTCACTTTCAGTGGGATTTGCTTTTCGGTGACTGCTTTTCTAGTTCTTACCCAGAATCACACATTCAAAATCTAGAAAAAAACAGTCATCCCTTTCATTATCCCAATCCATTAGCAGGTATTTTCCAATTGTACTCTACTCTTTTGCCCTAACCCTAATTAATTTTGTCCATTTGAGTCATAAAAATGTTTAAAGTTTTGTAGTTCTCTTTAGTCATATCCATCCCAGAATTCTTTTCTCCAGGTCCTCTCTACATGTACACTGTGATTTGGTCTTTCCAACAAGCCTCTTGGTCTCATTAACCTTGTCATATGGAACTTTCTGTTACGTTGGGCAAGTTCCTCTCATTTAAGAGCTTTAAATGCCTATTTAAAGGTAGTACAGAATCTGTGCAGTCTAAACTCTTTCAATGTTCAGTATACGGGAGCCTTTCTCTCTTCATCTTCGTTCTGGCTTTCTCCTCCCCCCCTTAGTTATGAGGGTTTGATTTATTTTCTTTTTTAATTAACCTTTTTGAAAAAGAAAGGTTTTATTGTGTTGCTACACATACAATTTACATCCTATTTCAAACTAGCTAGAACGGATACAAAATAGTGTTGAACACTTGTACAGGAAGTCAGAAGAATAGCAAAGGTGTCTATTCCGAATTTACATACAGTCACATTCTAAAGTCATTGAGAGAAAATAATATTGAAACAACTGCTGAATTTTCCATAGAAAGCATACAAGGAGTATCCTTCCTGAAACAGACTGCAGGATCTACAAAAAAAGCTTTGTCTTTGTGAACATTCAGTTATTACAAATGTACAAGGAACTAGATATGAGAAAATACAATTTTTTTTTTTCCATGAGACATAGAAAGAATTTAAGACTAAGAACAACATAGAAGAGAATAAATCAGCTGACCAAAGAATTTCTGTTTTAATTTATATTGCACAGACTCTTTTGTTCTAAGCAGGCTAATACAGCAAGTGGTGAACAGGGAAAGGAGTTGTGTTGTGATGCCTTAAATCACTGGTAAAAAATTTGAGACGCAGACATGCAGTATAGGAAAAGGGTATTGCCTTGGGTTAATAGGATCCCAGATGCACACCGACGAACAAGAGAGCAATGATATCTCCCGTATACAATTTATGGACTTCATAGATTAGCATATCTATCTAAAAGTCTCCAATAAGTCTAACACATGAAGTTGTTATTCAAATTACCTTATTCAAATTACCTGCCCCCAAAAAGGTTACAACTTAGTTTACAAAAAACATGTCTCAGTGATGGGACTCTGTTCAAGGTTGGTGCCTCATGCTCTTGAGATTGTGGGGATTGTTTCGTCTTCTCCAAAGAATTCTGAGCAAGGCAAGGGTACAAGGGTTATAAACATGTAGGGTTGAGATACAGGGAGTAAAAAGTACAGGAATGGGGAAGGGTAAAAGGATATATAAAGAGAGTATAAAAGTATAATGAAAAAGGACAAAAACCCATCAGGCATCAGTTGAATACTGAGAACTGTATTCAGCATTGCCCAAGTTAAAAACGTGTGTGTTTCTTTAACACTTGAAAACAGATTCACCTTTTTATGATGGTATCAACAGGCACTTCTAGAATCCAGTTTTGGTTTAATTTAACTAGAATTCCTTCTGCTAATCAGCAAGCATAGTACAAACTAATTTTTATGTGTGGCAAACTCAATAGTACAAGAAACAACACAGGTTAGTTCTACAGTGGGGGATGGCAGGGTAGGGGGTGGGAGAGGCTTTAACTAAATGTCCTGAAGAAAAAAATCAAACCATACCTGCCAGATAGGGATAGCTGGGCAAATTAAAACTTAGGGGAAGACAATATTGTAGAACAGCAGGTAGCCAGTCTTTTGGGCTTCGGCTTCTATTCTATTGTTGAAGGTTGGGGGGGATTGGAATTTTCTCCATCCCTGTTACCAGGAAACTGACGACAAGGTGCTCAGAGCCATTAATTTTTTTGTAAGAGACAAAGGCTGTGGCAGAGAGGGGTGAGGGGAAGAGGCACTCTGGCCGTTGGGACCAGCACTTGTTGGTGGGACACCAGAGTTGATGGAGGAAAGCTGCTGCTGTGCTTCTGGCTGCGACAGGGAGACGTCCAACTGTGCTCTGCCTTCTGTTCCTGGCTGGGTGAGATCTTGCTTGGGAAAAGGCGTGGGATCCCAACCCGTTTTCCCCATCAGGAGCGTGCACCTCCCCAGCTGCGCTTTTGCAACAACTGTAGAATAGTCCAGCTGCCTCTGTCCCCACCCCGCTCGCCAGCACACACCGCAACATCTGCTGTAACTGTGGAGTTCCAGCCACCTTTGCTGGCAGCCGAGGCGAGCCATTCCTGCCGCTCCAGCTCGCTGCTCTGAGCTCTCTGCTGTGCATTACTCTGCCATCCCACCCATCCGCCATTGCCAACCCCGTGACACAGACCTGACCCTGTGCCGCTCCAGCTCTCTGCTCTGAGCTCTCTGCTGTGCATTACTCTGCCATCCCACCCATCCGCCATTGCCAACCCCGTGACACAGACCTGACCCTGCGCCGCTCCAGCTCTCTGCTCTGAGCTCTCTGCTGTGCATTACTCTGCCATCTCACCCATCCGCCATTGCCAACCCCGTGACACAGACCTGACCCTGCGCCACAGCTCCACCTGCAGCCGCTCGGCAGTCATCACACCACCCTGCTTGGCCGGGAGCTCAACAGCGCCCCTGCTGGCTGTGATTGGAACTGCACCAAACGGGAAAGTACTTGGCAGCCCAGGGACATCTGTCACTGGGTTTCCAGATTTGTTTGCTATTGCTATTCTTGTTATTGCTTGTTTACTCTGCTATAGATACTAGTAAAGATCTGTAATTCCTTTTCCCATATCTTTGCCTGAAAGCCCTTGATAAGTTTAAATAATTCAGAGGGAAGGGGGGTCACATTCTTTGTTCTGAGGGGGGTTCCCACCTCTCTTAGGAGACACCTGTCTTTCAAACTAAGACATCTATAATATTGAATAATCAAATTACTCTCTCTAAATATAATCTAGCAATTGAATGGCACCTTGAAACAGATTGATTATTTTCTGTGCAAAGATAAATATCCTGTATTTCCTAATTCAAAATTGCTTACAAATACAAACATGTTGGAAAAGAAGTCACATCTCTATGTTATGGGCACCACTGATTTTACTAGATAAAAGTCTTGGTCTTGTAACCCTTGGTAAATATTTCCTATGGAGCAGCAGATAATGAAAACACATACCACCTCCCCAAGTAAATAGGTTTTACTTTGAAACAGACTGGAAACAAAACAGATTACTTCATTCCACCCAGCACTGTCCTGTCTGTCAGGATATGATTATGCACACCTTATCATGTGGTCATAGGGCCCACAGTTCTGAAAGGTGGCATCAGTATCATCCTGAAGATATGGTATTTGGAAACAATTTTCAAAGAATTGGCTAGAAAACAAATGAACAAAAGTAGGACAAACAAACTGGTGACGCTACAATAAGACTTTCAGCATTATTATGAAATCTGAATAATTGTGGACTATTAGCTACACTGTTTCATTTCTTTGAAAAGTCTTATTTCACTGTTAGCATCTTCCTGGCACTAGTTTTCAGAAGTCAGCGATAAATTGTAATAGCATTACAGATTCATGGTATCTGTATTAATAAAGACTTTTGTCCCACTTTCCCCTCCTGCTGCACACCTAGTGAAGTGCTGTTTTCGCACATATTTTGCTTTGGAAATGGCTTAGTGCAACACTGTCTTAAAAAAAAAAACTCTGTTAAAAGTCTTCTGGTTTTAGACTTACAGCTATTTTGCTTTGTCTATTCCTTAGTCTCTTCTCTGGTTCTTTTCCTCTGACTTCTGTGTTCTCTACTTGTTTTCCACATAACTCAAATATTTTCTAATCTGCTTCTAATCAGCCAGCTCCTACTCACACTGTAACATTCTGTAATGTTCCACTTTAGCAACTGTCACTAAATAAGTAAGATCTCAGGATTTAGTACTGCATTCAGTGCCGCACAAAAAATTCGGCATTTTTATAGTCATATTGCATTCAGTCACAATTAACATGGTCCAAAAAAAAAGTTTGAGCTTTGTCTTTTTAGTACAAAAGGAATTGTTAATTACTAGGCAAGCTCTGAAGAATTACACAGGGCACTTTCCTTAACATTTAATTGGCAGGGAAGAGCTTTTTCTATGGTAGTTGCCCATGTCAGCATCTGCATGTTGCAGCTGGAAGTCATGTAGGTATAAACAAGACACAGAACACCATAAAGTTTTAGAATCACAGAATGGTTTGGGTCAGAAGGGACCTTCCAACATCTAAGTCTATTCCACTGCCAAGATGTCCACTGACATCTTTCACTAGGCCAGGGTGCTCAAAGCCCTGTTCAACCTGACCTTGAACACTTCCATGAATGGGATATCCAAAATTTATTGTCACCCAAAACCTATTTCTAAGTATTTTTTATTCTTAAATTCTACTCAGATTTTTCTTGCATTTAACAGGTATATTTTGTTGGGAATATTTTTGTACATTCAGTCCAATACTGAAATGGTTAAGAAAAAAATCAGTATTTTCTCAGGTTTAAGAGAAGTTCCTATACAGCTGCAATGTAACAAGAATGGACTCCTGTATTTTGTTGTATTTTCTCCTATTACATGCAACTGAAATTGGAAATCTGATTCACCATTAGGAAGAAAATATTTGTTCATTAATAATTACATGGTGCTATTCACCACAGTAGCTAGGGAAAATTACCTTCTCTCCCTGTTTTCAGTCCATGTTGCCATTATATACATAGTCATCTTAAGCAAAACCCAAAAAAATTCCAGGAGGAATTGGCACTGTAACAAAATCCAGTAAAGCAGTAGGAATATTTTAAATTATTTTATTACTATTTTTATTCATTGCTTAAGGTACACTGAACAGACTGTCAGACTGGGAGTTCTCTGGCACTTCGAAAAGTACTTTTACTTGTAGTTAGTAAAGATACGAACTTTGTTAACAGCTGTTTTGACCTGAATTCTTCAAAAGCAACTTCTGCTTCCTTTTGACTGGATAACTTACCACCAACACTGTTATCTAAAATGAAATTTATCAGGAGATAAGTAGCTAAAAGTTACAACTCTTTTGAGTGCCTGACATTGGTAATCAACAGTTTTACAGCATCAGTAACTTGCAGCATGAACATGGTAAAAAATTATCAGCACCTTTTATTTTGCCCTTTCTATTCAAAAAGTTTACCGTCTACAAAAACATCAGAGGTACTTGCCATTAGTCTCATGTGAGAATGTGCTGTTAATATAAAGCTCACCGTTCTAACTTTTCATGTATCCTAGTAAGCAGTCTTAAAACAACTGAACCATAACAAATACAAAGTTATTCACATATTGACAAACAGTCAGCAATTATACTAGTACAACACACAAAAGACATCCTACAAATTTGACTGCAATATACAAACAGGGATTTTATTATTTTGAAATCTCAGTAACAAATTACATTGCAACATTTCATAATGTATTAAAAGGAAAAATAACTAAATAGAGTATTTCTTATAAAACTTGCAAATATATGCATTTGAAAAAGTTGGAAATTCACAGGGATCTTCTCCCTTCTTCCCACTGCTACAATTTGCCAAGGATAGGTGTTCTCCACATGGATACATGTCCTAAACTACATCCTTCTATGTATATTAGACACAAAATAATCTTTTCCACGCTCATTTTTATAATCCAGTCTCTAGAATATTCATGGTCACAGTTTGACCGTGTACTTTATAGTAATGAATGTGTTGGCTCATTATCCTTCCTAGAGGGAAAGGGCTGGACCTTAATTCACTCTGGGAATAGAGGTATGTGATCGTCATCTCTCTGTAGGAAGGCATGGCACTGTCTGAGTGGAAAGAAACAGAAGCATCTGCTGGGAGGAAGAACCAGTGTTGCTGAGCCTTAAAATGAAACACAGGGCCAAGAAGGCTGTATTGTGCATGTGAGGTATTGTGGTGGCATCGAGAGGTATAAGACAACACGAACAGCGATGAAACCGAACCTTTTGTCCTCCACGTGAATAGCTCTGTTGTACGTTTGGATTCTGGCAAGAAGGACATAGAGCAATTAAAAACTCATATTAACAGTTAGTTGTTGTTTTTTGTTTGTTCAGTTGGGAGGGTCTTGTTTATGTCAAAGCACAGAGTCACAATAGAAAGCAGGTTCTCTGTAAGTGTGTAAATGCTCTCTTTCAGCTGTAGTAAGTAGCTAAAGTAAGTTAGTAACTGAAAGTGTGGCATTTTTCACTGACAATCTTCCACTAACTTTTAAGAAATCAAATGTATGGCCACAAAACAAAGCTCTGAGTTACAATACCATTCAGATGCTTTCACATAGCAAAATTCCTTTATCTTAACCCTAACAGCTGGAGGTTGTAGATGCTCAAATTATATTAGACCCCAGAGAAAACAGAACAAGAATTCAGATCATTGGTACATCACTGCTACAGCTATAAACAAATGCTGTCTCTCACTTTAAACTGGGGCAGAGGCAGAATATATTTCTGAAGAACAGTTAATTCAGTAAAAATACGATGTTTATAGCTATCTGATATAATTCTGCGTGTTCACCACTCTTAAAATGGTCTACTGACAATTGCATAAACATTATCAGATACTGTGCTTACATTTAGTGGATGACAATAATTGCTCAGGTGACTCTCCAAGGAGGCCCTTCAATTTCTTCTTCAGCTCTCTGCTGGTTTTCTTATAGAAAAATAAATCTTTTTCCAGTTGCTGGATTTTTATTTCATACCCTTTCAGGGTTTCTGCAATACCTTCACTATCTTGTTCTAGGAGAAATAAAACTTGTTCAAGAACCAAATATCTCTGTCAAAAATCAAGATGCCCAACTAGACAGAGTATCTTGATGGCACTTTGCTTGAAATGTGCACATTTTAACTAACATGAAACAGGATCAAAAAGGCTGTGCCAATCCTTCTTGTTAGTTTTAATAGTATTTAGAAGATCAAGATCAGCAGGACTGGTATCTTTCAACTTTTCAGTATCAATTAATTCAATATGAAAATACAACAATTCTGATACTGCTTAAAAAATATTCAGTTTTCCATTCATACAGACACCATGTATCTGCTCCTTGGCATCCTTGGCATCAGAATTAGTGACAGCCAAAATATATCTCTGAACCGTATTTTTTTTTCAGTTGGAATACAGTATTTCTGTTAATGACCAAAGACAATACGTGGTGTATAATCCCCACCCAAGAAGAAAATACCTTTGAAATGATTCAATATAAACTGTATTTTTTTCTCGTGTTCTTGGCGCTGGTGAGTCAGCTGCCTGTCACACTGCAACTTGATGTGTTCAAGTGCAGATTCTAATTCACTCATCATGTTTTTCTGCTGTAGGGACTTCATTTCCTGTTCTTCAATCTGCACTTGTAATTTTCGTTCAGACTCACGTAGGCCTACAATCTAAGAAAGAAACACAGTTATTTTGATTTATCAAACCATTTTAAGAAAACCTTTTACCCTTCAGCCTAATAGATTAAAACATACAGAAGCAATGATCTATATAAGTCATTAAGCTTATACTGGAGACAGACTTGCCACTTCTACAAACTGATACTTTAGAACGGAACTGCGTACATTTTGGTCATATGGACTAGTGGATTTTTTTAATACCCTGCGTGAAATTTAAACTGAAAAAACCAGTGCTTGCCAGATTCTGAAAAACTTCCAACTTGCATCCCACAGAGAGCTTGCTTACAAAATTACCAAAGGTTCACCCAAGGTCACAAAGACAGATCATGTCCTAATGTATTTCAGTTTTATGTTTCCAGATGTCAGTATGATTCCTAAGCATGTAGCTGCACACGCTGAAGGGAGTGTATGTAAAATTAGTTTATACTGGATTTAGGAAAAAGAAAATATGAGTATTAGCCTGAGCTTCGTGCAGCTTCCTGAAAACCTGCAATCAGGAAGAATTTGAATACACCACCACTATTTAAACATGTTGTTTCTCCAAAAGTTAGCAACATAGAGCACTAGAAAGGGGCCAAGTAATTTCCAGATTTGCAGCACCTTTGAAACTAATGACCCTGAAACAAAATATACAAAGTTATCCCACAAGTATCCTATTTAGGATAAAAATAACATAAAAATTAAAAATAATTTAATAGCAGATCTATGCTACTGGCAGAGATTTTTACCAACATCTTAAATTTATTTTTACTTCTTGCCACCATCTCATTACCTAGAATACTGATAGAAAATGTGATAAAATATTACTCATTAACCAAAACAAACCTTGTTGAAATAACTAACAATGATAGCTCTGAGATCAGCAGCAGACAGGGAAACTAGTTTCCCTATTACATTATGCTCGCTCTGTGAAAGACTCTGAGACGATGACCTAAGTAGGTGCTGGCGATTATGAATACTTTCATTCTTGTAATCAATTGCAGCTACCAGGGCTTCAATTCCTTCTTCTAGCTGGAAAAGGACATGCTCTTCCTACAGAGAAACACATGAGTGAGATCTTTAAAAAAAAAATTCAGAATTAGTCATTAATCTTTCAAAGATCTTTAACTTCATTCTCAAGAGTGAAACTGAACTTAATGGTAAGATGAACTAGTTGTAACTATTCAACTAGAGAGAATGGAGAGAATGAAGAGAATGGAGTGGTGAAAATAAGATGTAGAATGCAAATCTAGAACATTTTTTTTCCTGCAATAACACTCCTACCACAATATAGACGTTGATCAAATGGTTAACCACAAAAGTAGAAATCACATTGCTCCTCTTATCCTTACCTCATCCTCACCACAGTTGGACTACTGCTATTTTTTTTTTTTGGTTATATTAGTTTTCTGTTGGATTAATGAATGGATCAGGTCAGTAAGGAGTTTGGTGTCCATAACTTGTGCAAGGAAGTGGCAGAAATGCATGGCCTGAAGCAGTGCATATTTTGATGAGTGAGGCATCATTTTGATGAGGTAGGGATCTTTCTGGAACATTATCACCTTAGCCATAATCTCATATTGTTTCTCAAGAGATAAAAGTAGTATGTGCATTTTATATTAATTTATTGTATCTTCAACATAATGAGTAATACTGATCAACTCCAAGTAATGAGCCATCCATGTAATATAACTTGTTTTCTCTGTAAAAATATGGAATCCTTCAGGGGAAGTTTGCTTTTTTGCAAGCTTTTATGAAAAACATCCAGGGGCAGCATTACGTGAGCACATTGCTTGTTCCGTATCCTGACATTAAAGTACCTGCCCTATGATAAACTGATGAAGTTCTAGTTCCCTTACTTCTCATTATATGACTCTTACACTGATAGAGTTTGGCAAGGCACTATCTGACTTAAGTTCCTTTTAAACTTTGCTCACTAGTACGTAATTGGTGCTATAATAACAGTATCCTAACATTGCTATTTACGAAAAGTTCCCAACCTGTGCTCCATATTTCTAGTTTATATCTGATATTTGGAGACATTTTAGGTTCTCATTGGAATGCTTTATCGAACAGTACCAAAAACCTACGTTTACGTCCAAGGTGCTTACTTACTTCAGCTGACAGCACTTTACCATCTTTCAGTTTCTCATCCATACTATTTCTCCTTCTGAGCAGCTGATCCCTTTCCATTTGGAGAATCTGAATTTTCTCCAAAATGTCTGACTTATCTTCAGGCGTGCTACCCTGAAGCTGCATATTTTTATCACACAGCTCCTGATCCAGCATAGTTAAGCGGGTAGACAATTTCATACTATCTTTGTTTAAAGCCTAAAAAAAACCACAGCAACCACAGACATAAAAGTCAGATATTCCTTTCCAGTCAGAAAAAAGTAGGTGACACTGTCATATTCTTAAGTGAAAGAATTTCTTGCTTCTTACAATGGGACCCCATTTACTTTGAGTGGACAGTTACCATAAAATATATTGTTTACTCAAAAAGCAAAATAAAAATACTCAATGTGCAGTTTCTACATAATAAAAATTAAAGGGGCTACTCATTATACATAACAAAGATAATTTGTATTCACTTTTTCTACTGAAAAACAAATATGGCAAGATATTTCCCTGCTATGTTCTCTAGATTGAAAAAGGACTGAGTCATATTCATAAATAATATGCCATAACTATATAATTTAGTGTTCTGCAATAAGAGAATTCCACAGTTCAGAATTGGTTTGGTTTCTTTGTTTTGCTGTTGTAATTTTGGAGAGAAAAAGTGAATAAAAATGTTTGTCTGTCTTAATTACATTTTGAATGTCGACTGGCCAATCCACACAATATGTACATCACAGTGGTAGAGACACAGGAGGTCTTGAGCCTCCTCTGCTGTCTTATCTGTCTTCCCTCACCAGTCTTTCAGTCAGCCTTATAACTGTGGTAAGTTTTGTGTTTTTTCTTAAATCACCTGGCTAGATCTCAGTTTCTTGATTTCCAGGAGGCTTTTCTCTTGCAATAATGCTTCTTTTTTTGCTACAATGGCTTCTCTTTTCTTTAAATCTTCTTCTAGTTCAGCTAACTGTTGGTGCTGTTGAAGAATTCTTTCCATTTCTTCATCTAGCCACTTCTTTTGCTCTTCTAACTTCTAAAGTTTCAAGAGAGATCCAGAGAACATTAACCAGGACATTCTGAGTCAGTCTTCTATGATTATGTTTCACCTTTCTTCAGAATTACTGACAAAACTGTAGAAGACATTAACATTTCTAAAGTCGATATTAATTGTGCAACAGAATCCTTATTTAGAATAACACAGAAACTGGGCTGACTTAAAAGGGCCTCAGCAATGTTACATTGCTATATCTTGTATAAACAAACTTGTATCAGATGCAGTATCTTTTCTAAAGAATATAATTTCTCAGACTAGTTATTTAAATATAACTAGATCTATATAAATAGATGTCATCTACCCAAGCACAGCAACTAGGTTTAGAAGGTACCACAAGAATTCAGCTCATTGTATTATAGTTGCCCAAACAAGCTCTTTATGGAAAAGCAGTAACAAGAAATAATGATGTAGATAGAATAGAAGACAATAAATGACAGCTCTGATCCTGCTGGCATGGTCCACTACAAATTTATTCTGAAGCCACAGTTTATCAGTGGATATATTCCTGTTAAGGCTAAAAAGTTTCCTTTATTTAACTTCGAAAATCTCTTTTCACCTTTAAAGACTTAGGGTAATTCATATTCCAGTGTCCACATCTGAAATAGTGGAGGTGGCACTGTGTCCTAGGTTGCAATATAGATGTAGTTAAGTATTCTATTACCACCAGCTGTGGGCCGTTAGCTGCTATCACCTGCTAATGACCCACTCTGGATGACAGGCAATGGGCAATCTGTTAGCTGTTACCAGCTGCTAATGACCCACCCCGCATGACAGGCAATGGGCCATCAGGGACCCACCGTGTGACTCATGGACTTATCTCATCCCATTGTGGGATGCTCTGCCCAGGATGGAGGAGCCAGGTGTTCCCACCTGGATATAACCTGGCCTTGGAACTGCCTGAGCTAGCCCTGTCTACTGGGTTCCCAGAGGACCAGAGCTACCACTGGATCTTCAGCTGGAGACTAGACCTTCACAGGATCACCGCTTCAACTGGACTACTTCAGTCGGACTGCTACTACCACCCTAACAGGGTGTTAGGTTGTATCTGACTTTGTCAGTGCTTTTTCCTTGTATTTCACTTATTTTTAATTTCAGTCTTGACTTGTGATCTCCCACTGGTTTGTTTTCAAACCAATACACACTGCTACATAGGATACATATTTTTCTAATTCTGTTATCAGCAACCAAAACCAGAGACCATTGTAATTTATGTTAGAGAAGAAAACAAAACAAAATAAAAACCCCAAACAACCCATGGAACACTTATAACACAGCACATCAAGGTCACCCTCAAACCTACCAGACAACAAACCTGATGAATTCTCAGGTCTCTGAATCAGCAATTTTGACAAATTATAGGAGAAAAAGAAACAAAAAAAAAAACTATGATGGAATACTGTTCTTCCAAACAGTATAGGAAAATTGATGACGAGGGATGAAGAAAGACTTTTTTATTTCAAGGTTCACACATATTTGGAATAGATTAATTACCTGTAGTTTCTGTGGAGTTCCCACTGAGTTATTTTGCTTCCTTTTAAACGCAGCAATTTCTTTATCCTTAAGTTTAAGGATCTTCTGCTGTTGCTCCATCTTGAGTTGAAGTTCCTATGAACAAACAAAAACCACCATTCTTCCTACATCAGTCAGTCAAATGCATTTCATGTGAGAGTCCTCACAAGATATAATACTGACCCTAAATTTATTTATAAAATTGCAATTCAGAACTAGACGTACGGCAATAAAATGGGGGGGGGGGGGCGAAGCTGAAAGAGAAAGGCAAACTGCAGATTAATGTAAAATGTTTATAGATTATTTCTTTGGTGTATTTATCAAGGAAGTTATTAAGTCATTATTGAAAATCAGGGAAAGCCTGGCAGTGTAGTTTATTGGGGAAGCAGAGGTGAGATTGATTCATCTCAGTCTGTCATAAGGAAACAGGAAGAATCCTACTTTAATTTGTTGCTGGTCCTGCTGAAGCTCTGCTTCCAGTTGCTTCTTTCTTTCACTCTCCTCATACAGTTTCTTCTGTATCTGGGACTGCTGATGCTTCATCTGAGCCACTTTCTGCTCAAGTTCTCTTGCTTCTCTCTCACTTTGGTTAGACAACGACGCCAAATTCTTGGTGTCTTGCTGCTTCTTCTGTAAGGTCTGAATGTTCATGTCAAATTTCAGCTTAAGAGCAGGAAAACTTGTAACTAAAATATGACAACTTCATTCTTTATTTCACTGAATTCTTAGAGTTAGCAAGACTTACTAACTTCTGCCCAAACAATCACTTGTTATTGCTGTGATGCCTGATGCGTTTTTGTCCTTTTATTTTACTTTTATACTCTCTTTATATATATCCTTTATATATAACCTTTTACCCTTCCCCATTCCTGTACTTTTTACTCCCTGTATCATAACCGTACATGTCTGTCACCCTAGTACCCCTTGCCCTGCTCAGAATCCTTTGGGGAAGACGAAACATCCCCACAATCTCAAAAGCATGACGCACAACCTTGAACAGAGTCCCCATCACTGAGACATGTTTTTTGTAAACTAAGTAGTAATCTTTTGGGGAGGGTGAAATTTTAATAAGGGGGCAATTACTTCATTTGTTAGACTTCTTATTAGAGACTTTTAGATAGGTGTTCTAATCTAGGCTGTCCATAAATTGTATACGGGAGATATCGTCGGGGTTTTTGCTTTTTCGTCGGTGTGCATCTGGGATCCTATTAAACCAAGGTAAAACCCCTTTCCTACACTGTGTGTCTGCGTCTAAAATTTTTTTACTAGTGATTTAAGGCATCAGCTGTAGTTTCTGAGCTATCTAGTAAAGCTGGCACAGGCAGAATTAAATGACATGAAATGTACAGCTCATGCTTGGCAATACAGTGAAAGTACTAAAATCTAGCAGAAACCACAGCTCTGGAAAATTTGCAAGGGCACAATGGTGTCAGAATGCTGGTGTCAGAATGCTGGTCCGTAGCTCAAGTCAATAGGCCAGCTACTTCTTTCTGTATGGAAGTTTTCTGAACTGCCATTCTAGTATTGAGAGGCACAGAGCACCTAAGCTGGCCCTACACAGAATATTAACTTAGATGTATCAGAACTTAAAAATAGAAGGTCAGTGTCAAACAAATATGCCTGTTAGGCCTGGTCTTGCAAAGCACCACAGGGATTTGCTTAGAGCTAGAATTTATATCGTACTTTCATAAAACATCAATTTTATTTATGGCAGGTAGTAAATTTGTAGTATCCTCCCTTGGATAGGTTCTTTTATAGGACTATATACAATGATGTATGAACATCTCATATCTCCCACTACTTTCTTAGCTTTCTTTTTTATGTATCTAACCAAGTAGATGTTAACTAGCATTTTGAGTATAATAGTATTAAGTTTCTCACTAGCTACTTCAATCCAACCAGCTTCCAGCATGTGAAACTGTTAAGAATTTTACAAGCAGAGTGTTAAGGTTCAGATATGACAGTGAGACAGAGATTTGCAAATCTTAGTGATCAGATCAGAAATACCTGCACTTTCAACTTAGCTGCCTCCATCTTTTTCTGCCACTCATTTTGTAACATGACTTTCTCAGTCTCTTTCAGTTCTTTACTGTCCAACTCCTGGAGCCGCTTTTGCGTTTCAGCCAGTTCCCTTTTGGCCTGCTCAACCTCTTGCTCCAGTTTAGTTATCTTCAAAGAATACTGCCTGCTTACAGACTGAGCATTCTTACCTTAAAGACAGCATAAACAAATAGTTTAAAACCAACATAATAATCAGTTGAAATGTAATACTCACTTTTGGAGTTGAAACATTGCTTACTTTGTTCTCGTTAAGTCACTGATTTCTAATACACTTTTTTCTGATACAACACTAAAGGAATCTGCAATTCCCTCTTAACTCTTAAATGGAGATAATGGGAGTCTTAAATATGAATTTTTCATGAGTCACCTCATGTCACTAAATAAAGTGCCATCAGAGTGCCAGAGTTAAAATATTCTGCCTACTGTAGATTTTGGCAAAATGGCTCTACTGTATTTCATAATTTTGTTTGGGTTTCTTTTTCCCAGAAGAATATACCATTTATTTATTACTCAACTCTCATCTTAATAATTAGTAAATAATCTTGGATTGTGTTTCTGCTCTGTGTCTTGTCCTGTTCAGGCAATCTGGAGTGGCACAGAATCTTTCTCAGACAACCTTAAGAGAGGGTAGGCAAAGGAGAAGAGTGTGATTGAAGGGGCTGAGGAAAGAGATTCTTACTGTCATCATATGGCTAGTTTCTGTATCAGGACCGATGTGTAAGGGATGTAGGCTAACAGGGACACTGACTTTTTCCATCATCCACTTCTGACTCCTGTTTCTCTGCTGTCATAGAATATAGAAGATACAGTGATGTATCTTCTATCCCAGAGACTATGTGACAAATACATGTCCACAAAGAGATCAGTAGCACTGGGCATACATTAAAAATTACACTACTGTTGGATAAAACAAAGCAAAAAAATATTTCACAAATAGTCTGCATATCATAGTAGACTATAACCAAAATTTACAGCCTTCAGCGCAATCATAGCAAGTAATTAGCAAGACTTATGATTTTTTAGGTTGTTAAAAGTGTTCTTGCCTATGATAGTTATGTGAAAACTAAGACATGCATGACTTCAGGTTTTCTGTGCCTTTTCTTTCAGTTCTGAGTATCTTCACTCCTAATAGCCAGTTACCTGTTCTTACTAGCTCCTTAATAAGTTCCTCCTTCCTTTTGATATTAAGTGCAAGTTCTCTTATTTTTTTCTCAGCCTCAGCAAGTCTCAATTCTGAATTCCTTAACTTCTGCATGTTAAAAACATAAATTTTCTGGAGGCTGTCAATCTCTTCACCTTGAAAAACACAAAGCAAAATAGTTATAAAATCTGGAATACGTGCTGTATTCAAAAGGTAGTGCTCTGCAATACTGACTGTGTGGCATTCTTCCATATGTCATAAAAGAATCAAAAGGAGAGACTAGAGCAAAGAGTCTTTTTCCCTGCCATGCATCTAAACAGGAAAGGAAGTATGTACTTGCATTTCAAGATCCTAAATCTGAGGAAAAACATTCCAGAAACCACTTCAGTATTTCTTGTAAGATAAAAAAATCTATTTTGTTTAACTGAAGCAGTACTAAAGATTTATATGAAACTAACTTTTTCATAAGTGAACTGCTTTCTTACCAGAAAGTATTACTTAGAGATTACTAACATCAGTTTCAGAAAGGGAAAGAAGAACAGAAATGGGAGAACCTATACTGAATTATAACAAAAAAAAACTTGTAAGAAATACACGTATTTTGCTGGGGAAAATAATTCCATGGGCTAAAGACATTATTGTATATTCTGATACTGTAGTAAGACTTGCTCTTATGACTTCCATTATACCTGTGGCTGTGTCAGTCTGTAGTGCAGATTTATTGGATAAACCAGACTTGTCTACTTGACACTTCATGGCATTTACTTCAGGAAGAAAGCACTGAGGAGTGTGATTTTGTGTCCATGTTTGGTTTATGGAATGCCTATGGAAGAACGATAAATATGCTACACTGCAAATACACAGGGATTTCTTTTCTTTAAGCATCATGCAAAGTATATGATCTTAGCAGAGAAACTTACAAAAGTGTTTATACCTTATTCGTCATCCACACCACCCCGACACACACCATCTCCCAACGCCCCAGTCTTCAAGGGGGAGTCTGACCCCCAAACAAGGATTATGCAATCTTTGCTAAACCTACATTTATTAAACTTATTTTGCAATATGGCCAGTTGGTCCTACAGGTTTACCATAAGTATTATTACACATGGTCCCCTAAGGATTAAGTGGTAATACTACCTTTGCTATACATCTGACTGTAACAAAAGTTAAAGAACGACAAAGTTACTTATATGAGGTTTTCTCTTCACAGCCTGTATTATCTTCCTCTTCATCGCTCTGATCAGAGAGGTGGCAGTGAAGGACTTCATCCTGATCTTCTATCTTGCTCAGTGTCATCTGTCTGCGAACACGGAATTCTGCCATTATCTGAGCCAGGGAGAAGACAAGAGGGCTGGTATACATCTGTCAAAAAGCACAAAAAATAGTGATGTGTAAAAACACAGCAAAAATTTAGGAATTCTTTACTTCTATTTTAAAAAAAATTTTCACCACCTGAGCTTGTAAGCAAAATTACAGAGCTTTTCTATAATAACCCTGAATACCTTTGTTACAAAAGGGTTTGCAAGAGCTTAGAGGATTTGTTCCAAATGTGAAAGAGGGCACTAGCCCTCTGTTAGCAATTCATTATCCCACATACTCAATATATTGCTAAGAATAATGATTAATTTTTATAACATTTCATACTTGAACCCTCAAAACCCCTAGGAAACCACTTGGGGGTGAAAACATGAGAGCCTCAGCACTTGTAGGTGGGAGTTTTAAGCCTAAATATTTTGGATAATTGTGGCATAGCAAATGTTGCAAGACTAATTTTTCAGTCTTCAGTGGGAAGTTAAGCAGCATCTGAGAAAGCCACCATATGTTATCATGTCATATCTAATCATTGGCCTATAATCATTACAAAGTAGAAGGAGGAAAATGTAACAGTTGGGTAGACCTTACCTTTTGGGTCTCTGTTCCTGAAGGTAGGTGAAGGGGGCGTAGCAGGTTTTTTGTGAGTGGGACACTGTAGGGCCTCCTGGCAAATGCCATGACAGATGGCCCATCTTCATAAGCACTTGGGAAATCTAAAGCTTTCAGATCTGTAAACTTCTCTAATTTCAGTTTTAGCTGATCAATGAGCATTTGCTGTTCCACCATTTTTTCAGTCTCATGGGAAAAAAACAAAAAAACAACAAAGCAAAACTGAGCTCTGTATCATATTCATCACTCCCAATTCCTCACAAAGGTTATGAATCTTGCAAGTCGTCCACTGACCCTGAATTATTCTGCAGGGCACAGGCAAATTCTGCAACAAACTGAGAATTCTGTGACGTATCATCAAGCTCATCCCCCCAACCCCACAATCCAGTAAATTTTAGACATATTTTTGTTCAGAAAGACCTACCCCACTACTCCAGCGCCCTGGAGAAGGACACTACAGTCTCCTACAGAAGGAGAATGCCAACGTGGGGTGTAACAAAACTATGTATTCTACTGTCCTCTATACCATTTCTGACAAACTGTTAATGATGGGTCATTTGCAGTAGGT
This sequence comes from Lichenostomus cassidix, assembly GCF_008360975.1. Taxonomy (NCBI): domain Eukaryota; kingdom Metazoa; phylum Chordata; class Aves; order Passeriformes; family Meliphagidae; genus Lichenostomus; species Lichenostomus cassidix. Next base: position 38,375,178 of record NC_139511.1, on the reverse strand, counting down.
ACCCACTGCACACCTGACACCTCAGGCTCCAAGCTGGGTGTTAAATGAGATAAGGCAGAAGAGGCAAACCCTTCGAGGATGGCAGTGTTTCTCTTTCTTCACAAATGACTCTGCAGTCACAACTCCCTCTGGGGAAGCACCAGCACTGTCCCACCCATCCTGAGAGGGTCATCTCTGCTAATGAGCCAAAATAGACCCAATGGTACCACCACAAGGGGCAGCTGTAAGGACTTAGACCACCAAGGATTCAAAAAAATATCCTATAACTCACAGTAATACATCATTCCCACTGTGAAACTGCCCACGCTGGGGGAGGTATTGAGCATTCCCACCTGACCCTGACCATATATAACTGGGGGCTTGGGACCCCCACCACCCCAGATGGGTCCAGAGGAGGACCAGAACTTCCAAAGGACCACTGCTTTCAACTGCAACCATCACCTCAACAGGACTGCAATCACCGCTTCATAGGTCTGTGACCCACCACTCTGACCAACAGGGTGCCAGGCTGTAGTCTGATTTTGTGGGTCTAAGTCAGTTTTAATGTATATCATTACGTTTATTGTAATCTTTCTATTAAATTGTAAATCTGACCTGAAATCTCTCTCAAGGAAATTGAATGGGGTTCCTTTTTTGCACTGGTTTACTTTCAAACCAGCACAGCCAGTTTAGTTACATTAGCCTATACAGCCATCTAGTGAGAAGTGGATGGCAAAATTAGGAGCCCATGCTTGCTTTATATGTATGTTTATGTGAAATAAAATGGGAAATAAACATATTCAAATTAAACCTATGTTGTGAGTCTTATTAATTAAACATGTATATGGGCCTCCTCTTTGAGCAGTTTCACTTTAAAGGTTATTGTATTAATAAACATAAAGATTTACATAATCCCAGAATCACTTGCTGCTTTTTCTTCCACCCAGCCTCAGCTTTGCTGATAATGCTAGTTTGGGGACCTCATCTGCTTCTCCTATAGCATTCTCTGTACATTCTTCAAAAGTACTCATGTGACCTAAACTGAATCATCCATAATGTCAATAGTATATCAATTTTCAATTCACTCTATTGCTTTTGGTTCTTTCTGAAGTATGGTTAAAATCTGGCCTACTAACAACAGGGAAATTGAAGAACAGCTCGCAATGCTTTCTGTACTCTCCTACTTCGAGTAAGTACATTTTTATTCATTTTTTATGTTGTTGTCTTAGATTGAAAGCTCCTTCCAAACACAAATATGCAATGCCTTACAAGTTGACAATGTGTTGGAATATAATACATATTATTCCTATATCATAGGAAGTAGAATATATGTATGAACATCGTATTTGTTATCATTTTGGAAGCAGTAACAGGCAACTGATCCACCTTGAAGCTATTTGTCCCTGATACAATTGTACATACAACTCCACAGTGTAACAACAAATACATGTGTATAAACATTTATTACCTCATACCTGCTACTCTTGAAGTTTTTATTGTATCATGTATCATTAAATTACATATATCTGTGAATACATGTAAAATATTTGACAGAAGCACTTGCTTTTCATTATTCTACCTACATTTTATGTGTATAAGTAGAAGTGACAGTTCAGTGAAATAAAGGCGAAAATGGTGCCTGAAAGCTCTCAAGCTTCACTCCTGTCTTTGATACTGAAATAACCTTCCACTGACACTGTGAAAGCTACCTTGTATCCTCCAGAATTTATATAACCATTAGCACAGTAGAAGTTGACACTATGGTGTACAGGCAAAAAAAAAGTCTAGCCAGAGGTGACAGAAAAGAAAGAAAGTGACAGAGGAAAGAAAAAGATCATGACTAGTTTACTTACCTTTCATGCACTGACTCTCCCTAAGCCATCAGCAAAGAAGAAGAAAAAGGAGAAAAAGTATAATAAGGAGAAGAGCACTAGCTGTCCATGTTTATGCTTTTCTCTTTTAAAAAGTCATTTAATAATTTATCTGTCATCCACATATCAGGCAACACCAGGAGAATGTTAACTATTCTATCTGGAGTCTTCTCAACCTTGATATGTAAAGCACATACTAGCCATCATAATTTCATTAGCAAGCTCAAGATCTACCAAAAGAAAGAGGCAAGCAGCCTCTTTGTCACTATGTCATTTTCCACTGTGTGACTCAGTTTTCTTTAATGATAAATGATGAGAAAGTTAAGATGGAATTCTGTCTTATAAAGTCAAAAGGGGACAAAACTCTAATTCTTAATAAAACTCTAACGAAGTAAGTTTCTATACAACTTTTCAATTAAAGCATTCTACAGGATCTTTACAGTCTTTTTTAGATTCTAAAGAATCTTTCAAATCCTAGCCAATTAATTTGAAGTCAAGAAACAAAGGAGTCCTGAAACTCCTTAACAATTATACAAATCTGGGGAAATGGTTGTGTGTTACGGTTCAGGAAGCATGGAGAGCATGAATGATTCACTTCAAGTCATACAGGAGGCTTGTGGCATAGCTAGGCTCAAATATAGTCTCCAGGAATCATATTATTGTGGTGCATCCACTACATGAACCCATTTTATTCAGTGATACAGCTCTAATTCAAACAAAATGCCCCTAATATTGAGTGGCAGTAAAAAAAAAAAACATTCTGAGGGCCTGTTGAATGCATTCACACAGTAGAAGGATGGATCAACACAGATGCAAATGTACCAGTGGAAAAATACCTGTAATCTTTGTGTTTCCTGAGCCTCCTTTAAAAATTCCAGTTGTTCTTCCTTTTCTTGTAGTAATGCTTTTATCTGATTCTGCAGTATCTGCATTTCATGATTCTTCTGGCTAAATAGTTCTTCATCCATAATTAGTACCTGCTAAATAAAAAAGTTCAGCTGGAGAAAAGGGACATTAGTATTCCTACAACTGGAAAATGAATCAAAACAAAACAAAACCTCATTTGTTGTTAAAAGACATGATCAGAACTGCAAAGTCTTGAGGTATGTATAGCAAATTGTCTGAGTGGTTATCTGTAGTTTCTAGCAGCCATTTCGTCACTTCTGTTTCATTCATTGATTTTGTTCTGACAAGTTTCATTCTTCCAAAGGGAATAATGTACTCACAACCAAAACTACTTTATTGAAGTATATATTAAATTCAATTATTCTTTAGTATGCTGTTACATGTAGCTGTTACATATTACAAGATCTCAGCATCTTGTGATTAATACACTTCTCAAATGAAAACAATAGGAACAGCTGTCCTCAATTTGCAACTTGGATAACAGCTTAAAGAAACTGTAAGAATGCTTCTTCAGATGTTCTTGTGAACGAACTGATTCTGATTGAAGGAGACTTCCAAATGTTGTTACTCTTCAAGAAAGCCTGCAGAAGCTAAATACAAAGTATTGAAACATTACATCAACCCAGAAACCTTCTCATTCCTATTCTTCCTATTTTTTTCTCCTAGAGTTCTGCTGGTGCATGTATGAATGAGTTTGAGTGTTAGCTATGGCTAATCCGCTATGCCAGTATTTTAATATCACATAAAACAGCATTATCCATGTGATAACAGCTGCTAGCAAGGAAATGTGTAAGTACAGACAGGAATAGGTCCACTACTAGTCATTAAATCTGTCCATATGCAAACCCTGCTCTAAAGTCTGTAGTGTCTCATTTATTTTAGTCTTTCTCTAACCATCTCTTCCAGGCTGACATACCCACCTGGGGAAGTACAAGTTTAAGCTCAGGTCTCACACTGTTCTGAACCTGGGAAACAGAGGTTTAAAATAAGCCACAGAAGAAAATCAAGAAGGAAGAAAAAGAGCTGTGATCTAGACTGATTGAGAACAAAGAAAAGAAAAAATTTGTTTATGCAATTGCCTGGTAACAATCTGTAGGCTTATCACTTTGGTTGCAAAACTAAAAGTGGGTTGATGTTACAAATTTCTAACTTGTTGGGGCACTGTCTCCTTCCATTACATGACAAATTCAAATTAGTTTTTCTGAACTGATCAACTGACGTCAGAACTTCACTCAGTTTCCAACTAGTGTACAGCTGTTTTAAGTCATAAAATTAATTTTTGAGACTCTGTTCATTGTACAATAATCTGCTTTTTTTTTGTTTTGTTGTTCACAGTCAACATTTTAACTCAGCACATCCAATATATGTACTTCTTACATGTATATGAATATACATATACATTTACATACACAGAAATATCTTCTATTTTCCAAAAAGAATTATTTATTTGATCATGTGTCAGATCTGTTAGGAGACATTACCATGTTTGAGAAGGGTGAGAGCTCTCTGTCCCATAGGTCATTGTCTGGGACTATTATCTGTTGTGAGAGAACTAGGTAATCAGAGCTACCAATATGACAGGATCCTCATGGGATATCAGCATGCTAAGATTCCCAGATCTTGTTTTGAAATTCTCACCTCATTTGGAAAACTGTAAAGAAGTAGATGTTACCAAAATGCAAAAGTTGATATTTAACAAAAAAGCAAATGTTAGCAAGGTGATTAGACAAAGTCTGCAAAGAGTTTAGAAACTCAGTTAGCTAGAGGCATGGCAATGGAAAAGGAAATACAGGAGGTTTTGTGAAACCATTGCTGAAGAAATACGGTTTAGGAAATTATTAAGAGATAATAGATAAGACACCTCTAACTTCCTAATATTAGACAGACTAGCATATTACATACATAGTATTAGACAATACTCAACACAGGTTGCAAAACTTAGTCTCTGGGTTATCTGTAAATTCACGGATACCTGTGAAAATATCTGTATTGTAGTTATATCTGTAATGCTTCTGACAGAGTAATATATTTGCAGAATTCAAAACAACTTCTGAGTTCACAGGACAACTATTATGTGTTTCTCTGCATAGGCAGCTAAGCACACGTAGCCACTCCCTCAGTTCCAAGCCCCTAACCCCATGGAAGAGTAAAAGCAAGAAAACTTGTGGGTCAAGACAGAAATTGTTCAGTAAGTGAAGGTGAAGTGGAAGAACAGAGGAAACAACATAAGTAAAGCAAAGGTAGTTAATTAAGGCAAAACCAGTCGTTCTCTGCCTCAAAAAGGTATACAGATGCCCATCGGCTCCTGAGCAAAAACACAGCTAACATAACTGATTTAGGGTAAAATAGAAATTACTAATGTAAAAGAGCTAGAAGCTGGATAATAGTAATAATAATATTTTTTTTAGCTGATTCAGAGAGCCAGAGATTGTATAATGATTTACTAAGATATGCCAGCTGCAATTCATTTATTATTTTCTTAATGAATATGTGCCTACTTGGTACCAGGGAGGATGAAGAAAGGAGAGCCAAGTAATTGAGAGAAACCACCAAGTGTAACTGAGCATCCTGCCCTTGGACCCCAGGACTGGTACGAGTCGGTTCTCAGGCTTGGACTAGGACGAAGGACCAAGGGAGCATGCACAAGGGAACAGGGTGAACAGTTCATCGTGATGAAGAGGAGGGAATCTGTCATAATTAATCATCGGGACCCTTCCCCACAATTAATTTGAAGACACTGCGCTTGCGCGAGCATATTTAAATGAACTTTGAACTCATTATAATACGAAGCAGGGATAGGTAATGAATATGTATAGGGGCTTTGTGTAACTTTATGCATATGTAATCTGTAACCTAATATAAACCTAGTGAAGTGCCACTGAGGGTGTGCATGTCTTTGGAGGGGCTACCCCCCATGCACCCCAGCTGGAATAAACACATACCTACTTCATAACTATCTGAGTTGTGGAGTCAATTCTGTGCTTCAATAACTAAATCCCCCTCCTCCCCCTTTCAATCTCTGAGCGTGTCATATAGTGTGAAATACCTCTTTGGTTGACTTGGGCTGTCTGCCTGTTTGTACTCCCCCTGTCCCTGGGTGCACCCCCCTATCCATCCACTGGTGTTGCAGACAGAGTCAGTCCCTTGATGCTGGGCAAACACTCTTCAGTGAGACCTAAAACACTGGTGTTTTATCAGCATTGTACTAGTCAGGAATGTAAAACATGGCACACTGCAAGCATTTATGAAGAAAATTAACTCCATCCCAGTCAAGCATAGTACAATCTCCACTTCATATTCCACACCATTTGTGTCATCCTCAAGACCCACATTATCCAATGCAACCTTGTTAACTATCCTCCCCTTCTCATCCTTTGACTTATACACAGATGTCATTCCTTTATATTATAGGTCATTCCAGTAAAATACCCATAAAATGTCCACTGAGATAATTTAGTCCATGACGTGGGTTCTGTCTGGTTACAGTGATCACTCAGGACAGGAGGCCAAGCTATGCTACAAGGATTGTTGTTTGATCCTACAACAGACCAGCACAGCCCTTCCATGGTGTCACAGACTGAAATGTTATTATTCATGGCTTAAACATTGTCATAAAGATTTTTGCCCTTTATGGCAAAACTGTATAACGAAGCTGCACCACCGAAGCACTGAAGCCCACACTGAATGGGCTTCCTGACTGAAACCCTGAACTGCAAGTTAAACTGACTAAGGCTACCCGAGAAAAGAAAAAGTGACACCATTGTTCAAAGCATCTCAGGTCTGGGAAGTAAGGGATAAGGCTGGGACAGCATTCACGAAGAGCCAAGCCCGGCAGCTTCGGGGTGGAGCCCTTAGCCCCAGGCTTATCTGTCGCCATGTTTGCACAGATTGTTCCCACACTCCCCACCCCCCACATCCCGCCCCACAAAAGGAGGAAGGAAGAGAGTTTGTGGTGCAGGTGAAAACCTCTGGTCAGAAGCAGTGAATGCCCATCCTCCACTGCACAGTCCAGCTTATCTACAGGGCCCCCCATCTCGGGAAAGCCACATCTATGGGACATTCACATGAGGGGCAGCTGAGGGGGTGACATGGTCCATCAAAGGCCCCCCTGATGGGTTCCCCAGACCCTGCACCAGAGGACTGCATGTGATGCAGTCTCATGCATGATGCAATGATGCAAATGATGCAACTGATCCAAAGTCTTGCAAGAGACGGTGTCAAACTTGCCCCCTCTCAGGGGAGCAACCTGGGCATTCCCACCAGGCCCAAACCTACATTAATCCACCAGATTTTATGCTTTTGGCAGGGGATCCTTGTCACCAAGAAGACCAGATAGAGAGGATCAATGACATGTCATTAAGATCCGTGGAGGGGTGATATGTTTCTAACCTGTCTCTGTTACTCTTCCTGTTCGCCCCCACCTCTTTTTCTATTTCTTTCTTTCCTTCTCTTTCTTTCTCTTCACCTCTTTCACTGTTTAATAAAATATATCAGTTTTTTGGTATTAACATATAACCTAGTTTGGTTTTAATCTTGTTTCAGGGAATAATGGAACCTCAGAATTCTTTCTGTTTTATTCACAGAGTTCTCTTTACTCCTCTGTGATTAGAGCAGGTCATAACACATGGTAGAAGCATGGGGTTCAAACCCACGGGGACATAAGTCCATTAAATCAGTATCAGAAAGAGAAAGGGGTCTACTGCATCTCAGGAATTGCTTGACAGCAACTGCAACAGCAATCTTCCTGAAGACCCTTTTTAACCACTGCTTTTTCTCCCTATTCATCTACATATAGTTCCAGGATCAAAATAGGTGCACCACCCCCCACCTCTCATATCCTTTTCACAGTCATGGAGATAGAACTGCTGGGTAGCATGTGCCCATGGCTCACTTTCCCTTAAACACAGAAATTCCCACTCATGGTAGCCACTATGCTGGCCTGTCCAAGCAAGGAGGTAAAGAGATTATGGACATTCTCTTTTGAGTAGCTAGACCTTGTCTAACAGTCTTTCCACAGTTAAGATGCAGGCTCATAGCAAGGAGAGGGAATAGAGCTTTTCAGTAAATCACTAAGGCTGGTAGACTGGTCTGTACAAACTTGGTGCCACAGAGTCAGTCCAATTCAGCCTTGCTAGGCTGCTGTCATATGATGTCCGTATGGTCTGCACAGATTTCTGCCACACAGATCATGTGCATTGTGTATTGTTTGGATCTTTCAAGGCCTGATTATTGTCCATGTCACTGTAAACCACCTCCACCACCTCTAATTCACTCAAACTTTAGATACATTTCTCTGTGGCGGTCCACATGGCTCACTGGGTGACAACAACTTCCTTAACGACATGCTTTGTCTTCATGATCAATAGGAGTCGCCTCTGGAGCCTGGGGGTGGCTGACCCTCTTCCAATCCCTCTATCAATTCCACAATCCCTAGCAAAGGATCCCAACTGATGTGTTTCCCTACCTTCTAGTTCCAGACTGATAGCCCCACTATTCCACCTCTGGAGCAACCAGGTAGCATTTAGCTCGTCTTGTCAGGCAAAATCTTTACACCTTATCTTGCAGCTAGGTCATGGATAGGGTAGCTTCCACCTACTATGATTTCTGTCTCTTTCCTTTCCTATCCTGCTGAACAACAGGCTGCCTGTGCTGATTCTTCCTCTCTCCTCCACTGAGCAGGAGCTGCTTCTTCTTTTACTAACTTGACATCTGCTTCCACTGTTTCTTCTTTACTACAAGACCAGCTATTACAGTTGAGGGTTCAGTCTCTGGTGTAGTGTCTGTGTGGCCTCAGACCAGGAGACCTGCTTAGTCTCAGACCACCACATGCCTGTTTGTGGGCTTTTACATGAGAACCTCTTGCATTTCTAAGGGCTCTGGACATGGACTTTATAGGCATGGGCCAGATCCAACACAGCTATGGAAGTCCCTGTGTTTCACTGTTGCTCCTTCAAATGATGTATTAGTTTGATGGGTTACTGAGCCTGTTCAGACATGAAATCACAAGGTGTTAGAGGCAGCAACAGCCCTATACACCTGCCCAATTCCTTCCATCCATGCAGATGCCCCAGGGATCAATCATCTTAGAGCATGTTCCTGTGTGGCAACCCCAAATAGCTGTCTAACCTTACAAACAATAGTCAAAGTCAGGGTCACAACACATCAGTATGAACAGTCTGATTACATAAGGATACTGAAGGAACTTGGAAGCCATTACATCAAGGCTATAAAAAACTGTCCTGGAGTAGAAGAAGGGATAGGTGCCACTTTTTCCCCTCTCTCCACAAAATGTCTCTCAGAGAAGAAGAGGAGAAAAGCACAGTTGCTGTTTTTATCCATGAGGTAGTTCTTGGAGTACTGGGACACCCACAGTGTAAGACCCAAGCACCAGATCAGGCTGATGACCAGTGATTTCATCGTAGCCCTCCCAAGCAAAGGAAAACAAAATGATAAACAGACAAACCAGCAAAATCTGAAAATAGTAATTAATGATTCTTGGAGGCTATTGTGACACTACAAAGGAATCAAGCATCTGAATAGTCAAGGATACACAAGTCAGCTCCCAAAGCAAATATGCGGCTTCATGACCTACAACAGTCACTCAACAACTTAACTGAACAGGAATTAACAGCTACAAGTTTAATCTAGCACACTCTAATCAAATCTGTCATTATCTTGTAGGCCTTGAGCGGCAGGGTGGGTGCCAAAATAGAATTTTGTGGGTTACGCCAGTAGGTAGCTAAGCACACAAAGCTGTCCTTTCATTTCCTCCTACCCCCACTGCCCAGCAGGACAGAGGAAGAGCAAAGGGAAAGTAAAAGCAAGAAAATTTGTGGGTCAAGATAGAAACTGATCAGTAAGTGATGATAAAGTGGAAGAGAGAAGAAAATAAAACAAAACAGATGATGCAAAAGCTATCATCCATCACCTCCCAAGGCCAACTAGTGCTCAACCCATTCCAGGCAAAATACAGCTAATCTCTCTAAAACTCCTCCTCCCCTTTTTATTGCTGAGCATCATATAATATGGCATGAAATCTCTCTTTGATTAGTTCAGGTCATCTGCTTTGTTGTGTGTTTGCTTTGGGTCTCCAACTATTTATGCACACCCATCTATTTACTGGGGGGCAAAGGCAGAAAAAGAGAAGGCTTGTTGCTGCACAGAACACCACTCAGCAAGAGCAAAAACATTACTGTATTATTATCATGGTATTGGTCACAAATCTAAAATACAGCACCCTCAGAGATGCTATGCAGAAAACCAACTCCATCCCAGACAGACCTAGCACACTAGCACAGCTAAAACCAAAAATCTAACAGATAATACAGCTCAGCCACAAGAGTCATCTTGAAACTGACTAAAGATAACATTACTTCACTCACATCTGTTATCACTGACTGTGTATTCAAATATCCATTAAAATAAACCTATGTCCCAGAAATTAGCCAAACAAAATCAAACAGAATTGTAAATTAAATTTAAACTGTCAAATTAAATACAGGTGACAATTTTGTTCCATTTCAAAATGGGCTTCAAATTTTGGCAGACTGCTTTTTCCCTTAGTCATTTAAATAAACAGCTTATAATTAAATACCTGGCATTTCTTTAGTTCCCTCTTCAGTTGAAGAATTGTGATGTGGTGTGGCTCTGCGTTGGTCTCAGTCCCTGTGTCAGTCTCCTGGATGTTGAGAGCTTCCTTCCTTACTTTCTGTACCATAGTGATCCAGCTCTGCAACCTATCCCGCTGACTTCTTCTTAAACTAACATCATCATTCAAATCAACCAGAAAGGGGAAGGCTTCATCTACACAATTTCTGTAACTGAAATACTGAACCTGAAGGCGGGTGAGCTGCTCCTCAAGTGAACTGATACGGGCTTTTTCTTGATTTAAGTTGTGTAAATGCTGATCACTGGACTGCTGGCTCTGCAAAGCTTCCCGAAGCAATCTGATTTCAAGTTCCATTTCACCAATGCGGTCTTTTTCGGGGTTGTAATTTACTACTGGTTTATTTCTAATGTTTTTGGCTCTGTTTGCGTATTTGAGGGAATTTAAAGATTCATCAAAGTCCAGGGAGGATGGACTTATACATGTTATCATAAGAGTCTTGGCATTTCCTCCAAGGGAGTCTTTCAGAATACGAGTGATTTTAGCATCCCTGTATGGAATATGTACACTTTTCCTTTTTGGGTCTCCAAGGGCACTGATGACATTTCCCAAGGCCAAGAGACCACTATTGATCTGAATTGATTCTTTGAAGCGTTCACCAGTATTTCCAGTCTTTGCTACCCTCTCTGATCCTGCCAAATCCACAAAATGAAACTTTGAAGCGATCGAATCCGGTGCAGCATCAGTATTTTTCTGATACTCCACAGACTGCTTCTGACAAATACTGATAGTAAAAATGGCATGAGATCGACTAGAATGCTCATTCATCTGTGTTGTACCTTTGTGACGAGCTGCATTGCCACTTTCCAGCAGGCTTATCACTTCATCTGCACATTCTACTTGGAATTCCTTAGCACCAACAATCACTTCAAACACCAAAACAGGTGAAAATAAGAATAATTTAGTTAATTCTAAACTCTTTAAAAGAAGTTTGCAGCAATAACTATAAACACATATTAGAGAAACATACAAGTCTGCATTTTTATGAGGTCATAGCATATAGCTATAGAAATAGAAGATACAATATGTGAAAAGCATGAGGTACAACACATCTGAAACCTGCAGATGTGTAATATATGGGCTTATGATGTCATGACATTTGAAACAATATCTTAGACAGAAGCCACAACTCATTTACACATTGCACATTACCTTATGTAATTTACAGTCTAGTGCTAGCTAGAAAAAGTATGAGCAAAGTCAGCTCAAAGCACATTTTGCCAGTTAAAAAAAAAAGATGAAAAACAATAAAGTTTTCAGTAAAAATTATTCCCAGCCTGTACTAAGAACAGAATTTGTTTTCTGAATAGTGCAGATAGTTGGGCCTTTGGGACAGGTATCTGTTAGTAATCTAATTAAAGTATAAGTGTACTTCTACCAAGCACTCCTACTAACTATATTTTTTGTAGTATTTTTCTTTTAATGAAAGATGAAACATGTCCTAGCACAATTTAATGAAGCTGACTTTAACAGTACTGAAGAAGAGAAATAATTTAAAAAGATATTGTTGGATCCTTTTGAAGCACAGGTATTGGCTGCAAGATTTGTGCTAAACTAGTGCCTTCTACCAGCTACAGATGAAAAACCCACGACAGCTCAGTATAATACTCTACTATATTACTACCAGAATAACACAAAAATTAGAATATATTAAAAATAAAGCCAAACATAAAACAGATTATATACTTGCAGAATAAAATATCTCTGATGTGGATTCTTCTAGCAATTTCATGGCATGAAAAGGATGCCAATAGGGCAACGATTAATCTCAAAGCCTCCAAAATATCTACTCCCCCTGCTCTTAATGAAGTGGTCTCGTCCACTCATTTCATTGTAAAAGGGGAGCAAATACTTACACTATAATTGACATAACAATTGTAATTTTGAAGGGAGAAGCAATGGTTTAATCCTGAAATATTTATTTAAGTGAATAATGACACACTATTTTGTTCTAGACAGAATTTGCAGAAACAATAATTGTGTATTTACTTTATCATTTGTTGCCATTTCCATCCATATAATTGAACATCTATATTGTTCTATTTCAGGTTTAGGCATCTAAACCCGAAAGTGCTTCCAAGCAGCTAAACTGAGTTTATAGTTTCAAACTTTAACTTTTTCTTTCTTTTTTATTCATTATTAATGAATAAACATTTTCAAGAGAAACCAAGAATAATTTGGACACAAACTGAAACACAAACCGCTGAATTTCAGAGCTGAAATCCTACCTGTATTTCCCTTCTCGTCTTCTCGGATATGTAGCTCTTTCACAGAGGTCTCCAAATCCAACAAATCTCGAAGTTCCTCCTTGTAAACCTCTATATAGGATACCTTCACACGGAAGTTAATATTACAGTGTTCAGAAATATGCTGGAATAATTCCTGAATAGCCCGTGGGATTATGCCCCTTTCATCCACTGCAACTGATGCTAAAATAGAAGCACAAACATCACAGAGACTTACAGTCATTCTGTCACACAAATTGCAGCGACTGAAAACTTTGAGAGGTCTGTGATATTTGGTATGCGAAATACTAAAGAATCTGAAGAGCTCATTGTTCATAAGGATTTTTGTAGGGTTTTTTTTTTCCGTGTGTCAGAATTTTTGTTTGCATCCAGTACTAGGATTCAAATGTAAATTTTAAATTACATAATGTCAAAGTCATGAATGTTACAAAAAATATGCAGTCTGCTTTAAAACCGTACTCCTCAGAGTACAGATTTCTTCTTTACTCATTATGGTTGGCAATGAGTTTGAGAAACTATAAATTCTACTCACATAAAGCAAAATCATCAGTAACTTAGTGAGACAAGATTTATAACCAACATTTACAGTAATTTCCTATGTTTTCAAAGTAGACATAGAATGCTATTGCCAAACACTTTTTTTTTTTTTAATATTCAGCATAGGACAATGCTTCCATTAATAATCTGTGTTCTTTATCAAAGAATACAGAAGTTGTTTGCCTATGAGAGGACACCAAGAATCTTTTTTACCAAAAAACCTAGAGTTGTTCACATTTAATTATTAATTTAGTCGATATATTTATTGAACTAAAAGGTTGTTATTGCAGTGCTATGCTCAGTCTTCAACTGTGACATCCACTACCAAAACAGTTTGGCTAGCAATGGTACTTACAGGAACATTAAATAACTACTAGTGAAGGGAACAGAGGTGAAGCTGTGGCTAGCACAGCTTTTTCCCATGAGAAATTTTCTTGTGTTTTATAAATAAAGATAAAGTTTGGATGTTGTTGGAACAGTGTCCCAGAACTTGGACAGTGCAGGCCTGGCCAATCAGGCCTGGGGGAAGGCTTCTGACTGACCAATCTGGGTGACTTTTGAGAACTCTATATATGTGATGAAATCAAAACAATAAAGGTCATTCCTTCTTGCCACTGAGAACTGGTGCCTTCATTACTCTGCTAGCTGCTCAACAGCGACATGAAGCTACAACATTAAGCAGAAGAGGCCAATGGTATGGAGTTCAACAAAGTGAAATGCGGGGTCCTGCCCATGAGTCACAATAGTCTCCTCAAGCACTACAGGTTGGGTGGGGCCGGAGAGCTGCTCAGCCAGAAGGGACCTGGGGGTGGTGGTTGACAGCAGCTGAACATGGCCCAGCGTGTGCCCAGGTGGCCAAGAAAGACAATGCCATCCTGGTTTGTATCAGCAATTGTGCGGCGAGCAGGACCTGAGCCATGATTTTCTACCTGTACTCGGCACTGGTGAGGGTGCACCTCACCTGGGTCTGTGTCCAGTTCTGGGCCCCTCTCTGTAGGAAAGACACTGAGGTGCTGGAGAGTGTCCAGAGGAGGACAACAGAGCTGGTAAATGGTCTGGAGCAAAAGTCCTGTGAGGAGCGGCTGAGGGAGCTGGGGGTGTTTAGTCTGGAGAAAAGCAGACTCAGGAAAGACCTGATTGCTCTCTACAACCACCAGACAGGAGGGTGCAGCCAGGTTGCGGTTGGTCTCCTCTCCCAGGTAAAAAAGTGACAGGGCAAGAGGAAATTGCACCAGGTTGCACCAAGGGAAGTTTAGATTGGATATTAGAAAAAAGTTCTTCACTGAGGGAGTGCTCAAGCATTGGAACAGTCTTAGTTGTGGACCTGGAAATGCTGGGTTAATGGTTGGACTTTATGATCTTAGGGGTCTTTTCCAACCTAAACGATTCTGTGATCCTATGATTCTAAATAAAAGGAAGACTCTAACAAGGTATTTATAATAATCTGTTTACATCCATTTGGAAGAATTAAATAATAAATGTCTTTGATGTCACAGAAATTTCTCTCAAAAAACCCCAAACAAACAAACTCAACAATGAGTGAGTAAGCAAACAATTTAAGTGTGTAATGTAGACATTTTCAAGGTAAGATAAACATAGCAAAACTCTCCAAAACCACTACATTTCAGAAAAAATATCTAATTTAAGTTGCATGTTGAAATGTAAAAGAAGACTTAATAAATTGTTTTGTTCTTAGATATTTTTGGCATAGTCTAATTTATGGAGAAGTTTTTAGAACTTTAGTTTTCACATAAACTTTGGAAGCTCTTTTTTTTACTACAGGTTTTTTTCCTTGGGCCTTAAAAATCTGCAGCATCATCTGCTTATGTAATAAATACTAAGTTTGCACAAATACACTCTTTACCAATTTTAAAAAGCCCAAAACCCAAATACCTTTCTATAACCTACCAATGTGGTCACCACCGATGGTGTAAGTCTTCCCAGAACCAGTCTGTCCATATGCGAACACTGTAGCATTGTATCCTTCAGTCAGAGACACCAAAAGAGGCTTAATGCAAACAGAATAAACTTCTTCTTGGGTTGAGGTTTTGCCAAATACAAAATCAAAAGTGAAAATATGGTCCTTTCCAATGATAACTTGTTTAGCATTTGGGACTAATCTGACACACACTTGGTGGTTATGAAGTATTTCTTTGGAAAGTAGAGGTCTGACTCGGACTGCAACTTTAACTGGGATCTCCTCCATGCCAGACTCCACCCCTGTCCTTCCCACTCGGTATTCACATAGTCAAGAAGGAATCTTGACTGTTCAACTCATTCACAGTTGTCTGCTGCAGCTAAGAAAAAAAAGGTTTTCCATGTTATATAATACAAAAGAATTAATTTCCTGAAGTGGAAAGTTGAGATTTCCTAAGGAATACATGAGCACCACTACAATCTTGAAAAGTACCTGATATAAATGCAGTTCTATTAATAACTGTCTAATCAATACATTAATTTTGCCTCTATTAATTTTCAAGCTAGCAGACTGAAGTCTGAAAGTTGTCTGATTTCCTATTTGAATATGACAGAGTCATACAAAGCAACAACATTGTAAGAGCTTGTTAATAAGCACTGTTGATAAAGCAAAGGCTTACAATGGATCCTCTCATTTTCCTATTCCTGCACTCATATTGCATAGGCAACAAAAATCAGACAAACAAATCCTTTTTCTCCAAAAGTTGTATGTACATACATGTTTCAAAACCCTCTTCCACTACAAAGCAACAGACACTTCTAACTCAACAAGCCCAAAGAATTTAAATGTGATTTTAAACGTATCTAGTCACTACATGTACAGCACTCCTCTGATTTTGATCTGAAACTTTAAGCACGTGTGTAATTATTTTTTAGTAATTATAATTTTCACATTCTTTATAGTGCTTGGTGCATATTCGTTCTTACAGCATAAGCACAGCAGCACACCTATAAATATTAAGCAATTGCCTTTCTTTACAACTGTTTTTCATTAGAATTCAAAACCTGCATGGCATCCCACACACATTTTTTCAGTTGTTGCTCCTAATTCTGAGAATCTTTGTCATTGAAGGTAAAGTTTGCTAAACTTTCTGCTCTCACACACAGACTTCAAGAAAGTTATACTACTGAACTGGCAGAAATCAGCTAAGCCCCCAGAATTCAAGTTCGTTGATAACTAACAGCTTAAAACGGTGTTGTCTTGCAGCTGCAAACAGAAGAGCTTTTGCATTTCATTTATTCCTTTTAGTTAGAGGACCTGGCTATCCACATCTGAGAAACCATCTGAAGTTTGAGAAAAGAAAAGCCCCATTTTATTGACTGAGCATAACAGCGAGCAAGCAAAGCATGAGAGTGAGCCAAGACTTGCATAATAAGGGACATGGCAATCAGAAACAGATACATCAACATACTAACTACAGATTAAAACCACATTTTGATTGATAACTGAGATTAGTTATTTGGTTACATTATTTTTTTTTACCCTCTAGAAAGTGCTGCACTGAACCGCCAACATATCCTACTCTTTTTAAAGTTACATTAATAAACAAACAAATTAATTAACAAACCGTGTCCCGGGCGTGGGAGAGAAACCCTATTTCGTAGGAATGTATTTTATAAAAGAACGTGGGAATATGAAACATTCCCAGTATGCCAGATCTAGAGAGACTAGACTTCGGTGCCGATGCCGGTGGCTGCCCTAAAGCAGGAGCAGCCGCACTGGCAACCTTTCCGCCTGCAGGGAAATCGTGAGGGCGGCCCAGCACATTCTCCGCGTTTGCCGCGTCTCCAAACCTGAGGAGTAGCCGGCTTCGGTGTGAAGCGTGGGTGTCGGGAGCCGCTGGGGCCGTGCCGTGGGCCGTTCCCGGGCCGGAGCGAGGGCAGCAGGGAGGGCAGCAGGGAGGGCAGCAGGGAGGCGGCGGCGGCTGCGGGGCAGCGCCAGGCCGGCCCGCGTGTTTACGGCCCTCGCTAGGCAACGGCCGCCATCTCGGGCGGCCGGCCGCGCTCACAGCGCCCCCAGCGGCCGGAGGAGCAGCGCCGCTCCCTCCTTGCCGCCCCGCCCGGGCTGCGCCCCGCCGGTCAGCAGGGACGCTGAGGGGCTGCAGCGCGGCCTGAGGAGCGCAACGGACCTGGGGGCGGGCTGGAGCACAAGTCCTGTTAGGAGCCGCTGAGGGAGCTGGGGGTGCTTAGCCAGGAGAAGAGGAGGCTCAGGAGAGGCCTTATTACTCTCTACAAGTGCCTGAAAGGAGGGTGTAGCAAAATGGCGTTCGGCCTCTTCTTACAGAAGGAAATAGCCTCATGCTTTGATAGGGAAGGTTTAGGTTGGACATTAGGAAACATTTCTTCACAGAAAGGGTGATTAAATATTGGAACGAGCTACCCAGGGAGGTGGTGGAGCTGCAGGTCCTGGGGGTGTTTAAGGAAAGACTGGACATGGCCCTCACTCGTTGCCATGGTCCAGTGGACAAAATGGTGTTCAGTCACAGGTTGGACTCGATGAGCTCAGAGATCTTTTCCAACCTAAGTGATTTTGTAATTCCTCCCCTTCCTTCCTATCTTTCTCCCCGCGTGGACTGAGCCCCCCCTTCTCACCCGCGGCAGTAAAAACACAGATAGACCCCATGGAACGTCTGTCACTGCACTGTTTATTGGACAAATGAACCGGTTCTGCTTCCATCTCTGAGCAGTAAAGAATGTGCTGAGCACCTGCCACGTCCGTGCAGGTGTGAGAGGGGATGGGCACGCACAGGGAGGGGCTGGGGAGTGAAGTACACCACAGGTCTGCACACACACAGGGTCTGCACACAGGCAGCCACGTACACCAATACAGAGCTCGAAGCAGGAGTAACAAACCCTGCCTTAACACGGGCTGTCTGCAAAGTTTACACTGTTAATTCGAGTCAGGGAAAGAAAAAGATTAAGAGAAAAGGTAACAAAACAATGGAAAAAAGAAAGCAAATTCTTAATACATCACCAGAAAACATGCATTCGATTTAACAGCTCCACATTAGTGCATGACAAACCACCACATGAAAAGCAAAACTGCAGTTCAAAAGATAAGGCAACAATACACCAGTTATCGGACTGGACTTAGTAGTATATACACCGTACTCGGTGAAATGGGATATCTTTCATCTCTGCCCTGTGATCCCTGGCGTAGTCCCAAAGATAATAATCAAGTAAAACCGCATTGATCTTTTCACGCATGTCCTGACCCTTCTTCTGATACAGCTCCTGAAGGTGCTTACAAATCAACGCACAACACCAAATAGAACAGCCACGGATCTCTACCTCTTCTTTATCTCCAGACTGGAAAAGTGTTCCTGCAGACACAAGAGACATTTACATGCAACAGACAGAACACCAAGGACTGCCTAAATTTGCCCATTTCTTTCCCCCTTCACATTTATTCTGTTCTAGGATTCCAGTTCTCATGGCTTATACTACAACTGTTAACAATGTTGCTATACATTTTCCAATGGTTACTTTAATTTTACCATATGCACTTAGAAGCTTCACTCCCATTCAATTCAAACAACATCCCGTATTCTAAGGAACTGCTTTAGGAACAGGGTGTACTGCAAATCATATGCTCATTTGTTTGCTTGTGGAGACAAAAGAGAGTTTTTTATTACAGTTTAT
This sequence comes from Lichenostomus cassidix, assembly GCF_008360975.1. Lineage (NCBI taxonomy): Eukaryota > Metazoa > Chordata > Aves > Passeriformes > Meliphagidae > Lichenostomus > Lichenostomus cassidix. The sequence continues at coordinate 38,356,354 of NC_139511.1, read as the reverse complement.
TTACTATACTTCATAGTATATTATCTGCCAGGATAACTCAAGTCTAAGATTTTGAAATTAAAAACAGCCAACCTCCCAAAAGAGCTAAATGTAAAGAGAAACACTAGACTTATTTAAATGGAAAATGTTCTCATTAGGATTCATGGATGGATAAAATGTCTATCTGGTCTATTTAATATATAGATATGCATAAAGACATAAATATACATATGGCCATTCTATTAAGATCCATGGGCAACTGCATTCATCTGTTTATCTTCCTGAGTATTTCTGAAATTGCATAATAGCAGTTCTGCACCTAAATACAGTCATTTTACAACGCAAAAGAGATTGCCTAATTTTTATTCACTAAAATTCATGGTTACTAAGTACTGGAAAATGGAATCATGCTTAAAAAATGAGATTCTAGTCATATGCAGTTAACTTCATTTAAAGTAATTTCATTTATTTAATATTAAAGCAACTTCATTTATTTTTTAATGGATGCTTATAATATTGCTGTGCTTGTTAAGTAGCAGTTCAGTACAAATAAAGACGCATTCCCATATTTTTACATATTTGAATTAATAATTGTTTCTTTTATATAAACCTCAAAAATCATAACTATTCTCATGCTGTAAAGTGGTTTTGCAACAGCAGCTTTTCAGAAACTCAAAAATCAACTATCTTTGAGTCTCTTTAATCCCTCCCTTATCAATGTTTAATCCTCAAAACAGTTAATTCTTTATAAAAGAATTTTCTTTATAATATGTAGTCTTAAGATCTCACTCAGGATCATGGTTAGAGAAAAAGCTCCTTCCTGTTACCTTACCACTACCCAAGAAATTTTTGTTCCCTGGAGGAAAAAATGGACATATAACCCTTACATGGACAACACATTACATTTTAGAACTAGCCTTAGTCTACAACGTCAAGCAGTCAGATTACTTGGTATCAGCAAGGGCAGAACAAACCTTCACGTAGTTTCTTCATCAGTTCTTCAGAATACTTCATTGCTTTCAAGTGAACAAGAACTTGAGGAATTCTGTAGTCAGCAAATATTGTCAGACTAGAAATATCATCAAAAGAGCCATCTCCTTTGCCTTCTAATACACTCCATGTGTCAGCCACAAGTATTTGTGCCCGTTTGTAGAAAGACACCTTCTTTTTCTGAAGAAAGAAATGTATGGATTATTTAAGTGCCTGAAACATCAATAAATATAGCAAGTAGCATGTTAAGCATATCATATTGTTAAGCAAACATTAGTTAACTAGAACAGAACTGCTCTTAAAACACTCTTCAACATCTTAAAATCTAAACTACATACATCGCACTACAAACAAGAATTATGTGGAATGCTCGTAAATAAGCTGAAATAAAAGAAAAACATAATAAAAATGAACTGCAGTGAATAAAAATTGTTTAGAATATGCTTGGATCTCAGAACACATTCATATTGGTTTACTTCCAGTTGGCAAACACTGTCATTTAAAGTACAGCAACATTAATTTTCAGAAACTCTACAGTTCATCGAACCTTTTAATTTGACGAGAGACGCATAATAGGCATGTGTTGTACTAGACAATTAAAACGTTTTGTTAATCCATTTATCTATACTGTTAAAGAAATAGAATTCTAGACAAAACTTTAATGAATGCTCCTCTGTGTTTACTGCCAAGATGCTGTAACTATTCCTAACAGCAAATTATACTTTTTGTCCTTAAATGCTATTCTCTGAAAACAGAGAAGTTCAACTACATTTCAAAGAACTTGTACACACATCCTCAAAACTCCTGCCTTCCCTATGCCTCATTCTATACCTGACATAGATGCACAAATGTACTTCTAGAGAACATATATGATTTCGTATGTTAAATAACAAAACACCACCTGAAACATCACACAAGAAGTGGTAACAAGAAGTAAATAAAACAACCAAATTTTATCACAGCCCCTAGTGCCCTGAAACAAAGGTGTTGCTCTTTCACAGCATTAAAATTTTTCCAGTAGGAAAGAACTGGTTGTCTCTAGCATCAAACCATTTCACAGGAGCAGAGAAAGGCAGAATTAGAATGGAACACTTCATTTCATGCTGCAGTTTAATGTGGAAGAAAAATATTATCTCGGGCTCATGACTGAGCAGATATTTTATAATTTCATTGTTTCAATTGTTAATTTTTATGTTGCACAGAGCTTATTAAGTTTATGTAAAAATCTCAATATGAAAAAGCCTACTAAGCATTTCCAGTAAATTTTCCCACTATTTATCAGAAAGCAAGGAAAGCACTAGGTGGATGATACTACATCTCAAAGAGGAAGAACTTAAGAACTTCTTTGCTTTGCAGGTGACTTGACAGATTGTCCAGAGAGGTTGTAGAGTCTCCCTCATGGAAGACACTCAAGAACTGTCTGGATACAATCCTGTGCCATGTGCTCTAGGGATGACCCTTTTTGAGCGGGGAAGCTGGACCAGATGATCCCCTGTGGTGGCTTAAAGCCTTAACCAGTATGCAATTCTGTCTGTGAAAGACAGTGAGACAGTACAACTTAATAAAAAAATTGAACTTTTTCAAGATGGCAATATATCTTTTTTTTCTGCAACACCCTGCCTTTCCAGGAATAGTACCACATACAAGGACATTTACATCTTCACTTAAGTACAATCTGCTAATATGAAGGTATATATCTAATTATGACCTACTGACATTAAAAGAAAGGAGGAGTACTATGTTGGCAAAGGGCAAAATGTAATAGCACAGCCAGTAAAAAAAAGCAAAGAATAAGAGGATAATGGGAATTTTACAATCTCAGTCCCAAGTGATGGATGGTAAATAAAAGATAAATACATGCAATGACAGTGACTGGAAGATCAGAAAGGACCCCACTAAATCTCTGTCAGAACACAAAAACCCTGAGATATGAGTATAACATCACCTAAAATTTTAACTCCAGTTGGGAATCGAATGCAGCACAGCATCTAAATATGAGTTACCCACCAAAGAGAAAAATATGTTTTTGGGATTTTGGTTTTGGTTTGCATTTTCTTTTTCAGAAAAAACTAACAGTGAAAATTTCTGTGATTATGTGTAATTATTAAAACTATTTTGTATATGTATTCAGAAAAACATACGGTCAAATAATTATGTTAATTTTAGAAGTTTCCCTAGAAGGTCAGCTGCAGCAGTCTGTGGTAGAATGATTCCAATGTAGGACTTCTTTTGTAAACATATATATTTCTTCTATGGGGAGTTACTGAAAAGCACAGCTTTGCTGTTGGATGTCTCACCACCTTTCCAGTTCTCTCCTATCCCTTTAAAAGTCTTACTTGTGAGAGCTCAACCTGCTGCCATAAAAATTATGTGATCCACCTTCAAAATACACATGTTGCTTAGTGAAAGCAGGAAAAAAGTTTCCATATTCATGCAACAGGTTTTATTACTAAGTCAGTGCTTACGGTCTGGGATCACTTTTGGAACACCTTTTCAATCTGTAGTCTGCTGCTGCTTTTAGGGAGGCTTGCTTTATAAAGCACTCATCATCATCTCATGAATGTCAATGAGTACAGTCACTATAAAGATAAGAAAATATCACTTTAATTAGAAAGTATTTCCTTTTTGATCGTAAAAATTGTCAAAATATTACTTTATATGTAAAAAAAACTCAAATAAACCAAACCGGTAGCTTCGAAGATTAATTAGAAAGAACCTCTGATTTTTCATGTAAACATATCTTGCTTCACAGCAGGAGATGAAGGAAGATAATATCACATCTCCTACTGAAGGGCAATAAATGCAGTAAGTTGTAAGCTTCAGTTACTGGTATTCCAAGAAGTTACCTTGAAAAGACTGCACAGACTAGTAGCATAGGCTGTATCATCACTAACATAAAGTCTTTTGGATTTAATGATGTAACAGCTGAGTACTACTGCACATGCAATCAAGAACAGGAGCTGCTACATAAGTCACAGAGGCTAAATGAAGATCATCCTTGTATAAGAGAAACCTGGGAGAGAAAAAATACCAGACAGTCCCTGTTTAATTCCCATCAGTTTCTTTCAGCAAAATGGCTCCAAAAAGCTTCAGTGTACTGTCAACATCGACAAAAGTGTGGGTTACTTCTATTCTGTAGTCATTTGTGTAATGCCTGTTCAATCAACAACCGCTAGAGGCTGGAGTCCCAGTAGCTGTGAATAAATTCGACCAGTTTCATTTCCTTCATTAGCTGCAGAGAGCCTCAAGGTAAAAGAAAAAAAAGATGGCAGGAGGAACGTTGTCAGCAATTCAAGGGAAGGAAAAAAAAAAAAAAGGAAAAAGGATTCTCATTTTCCAGGCAGGAATTATCTCAAGTGCTATGCATTTGTAAGGAGTAAAAAGGAGGCACGGCATGATCTAATTGAGAACTCAGAGTATATCAAAATAAATTGGAGCAAGTGATGAAGATGGAGACAGCATATAAAAAAAAAAAGGCACTCCTCTGGTGGAAAAAAGAAAGTGACTCTTATCCTGATTAGCTACAAACTATCAAGACTCTTTTACTGTATTACTAAATTGTATGGCTTTTTTTCCAGCACTTTAGAACTAGCTTACCTCAAATACAGCTTCATCTCTGTAAGAAGGAAAATTTTCCAGTACGAGATGCAGCAGTTTCTGAGCACTCTTCTCACTCATTTTAACACAGGTGAGGAAAGATCCTCCAAACTTCTCTAACAGAACTATTCCACTTTCATTCAGCACTCGATGTCTTTCTTCAATCAAAGGTAAAGGCACTTCTGTGTCAGAGCGAAATACATGCCTGACTTGGTCAAGTGTCATGGTGGCAAAATAGGATGCACTCGTGATAGGTATTCCTTTAAAAAGTGAAAATAAGATATTTAGGCTATCATATAACATAACAAATAGATCTAATGCAGTAGTCTGCTAGAGGAAAGTACTTCTACAGGAAGATTTTAAAAGTCTATCAACTCTTAAATCCACCTTTGTTTTCGGCAATAACCCCACTCACAAAGCTGCTCAAAACTAAATTCTTGAGTGCACACAATGCTTTCTTCTATAGACAACAAATTTCCAACATACAACCACAGAATTGTTCTTACTTTTTGTATGTAATTTTTCCCAGCTGCTTAGTCTTTGTATGTTGAGTGTGGTGTTTACACAGTACACTGGCAAATATAGTCAATATATAACTACTGTAGTCAGTATAGGCGTGTTTTCCCTTGGATCCTAATCGTGCTGTGCATTCACAAGAAGCGTCTTAACGTTAATGCCCACTTAATTTACAAACAACTATGCAGAAAATTAATTCACCTTTCATCTATACCTACAAACATTTTTTTCCTGAGAACAGCAAAAAGAGCAAATGCTAAAGTACTGGGTTTAAATACAAAACTGTAAAATACTGATTTAAAATTCTGGTTTGAGAGGCATGTGGGTTTTCAAACTTATTTTAACCGCTCTGGTATTAGATTAGTCCAGAGGATTCTCAGTTTATGCCTCATTCTTTTATTTGTCATGGAAAGATAAAATTTATCTCAAGAACACATGTGGAATAACCCAAATCACGTATAACTCACTCCTGGCAATCGTTATAGTCTTTCTAATCGAAGAGATAACCCAGTTAGAGCCACGAGTTAGGTGGTTTCAGTACAAAGGTATTTTGAAAGCACTTCCAGTTCCCTTCCTCAAGCTCTACGGGCTGGTTGCACATACAGAGCTACCGACACAGCGAGCAGCAGCTCCCAAGAGCGGGTCCCGCTTCCGAGCCGCCGCCTTTATTTAATACGCTCGGCTTCCGACACCCCTCACCCGCTGCCCCGGCCCGGCTTCCCCGGCGCTCACTGACCGTCGTCCAGGGCCCTGTTGACGGCGGCGCAGAGCGACCAGTAGCCGCTGTAGGTTTTATCCTTGTACTTCACAAGGTACTTCCGCTCCTCCTGCTCGGACCAGAAGGAGAAGTTGAGGGTGTCCACCAGGAACACCCAGTCCACAGCCTCCTTGTCGGCGGCCCGGGGGTTCAGCTCGTGGAGGCTTTTCCACCCCGCCAGCCCGAACTCCACCGTCGAAGCTTTGTCGAAGAGGCTCTCCGCCACCCGCCGCGCCCCCTCCTCGTCCACGGAGACATCTTTGCTGTGCTCGGCGATGAACTTGGCGGACTCCAGGGGGGACGGGAACCCCTCCATGCTCGGCAGCAAACACGCACGCTGCCGAAGCCAGCTCCCGCGCCGCGCTTCCCGCGGGGCGCGCAGGGGAGCGGCCCAGGCTGCCCCACCCCCGGCGCGGCTCTCGCCGCCTGCCCCGCTCCGCTCCCCGCCCCGCCGTGCGGCAGCCGCGCGCAGGCGCCGGGAGAGGCGGGGCGCGGGCGGCTCTCGGAGCAGGGGGCGAGCGCAGACCTCCGGCCCGCGGGAGCCCCTCGATCGGCACACCCACAGTGAGAATCGCCCCCTCAAAGCCTGCCACGGTGAAGCAGTGGGCAGACTCCGCTTCATGGTAGCGAAGTTTTCCAGAACATTCGCGTCACGGAAGAGTGGAAAAAACCAAAAGCGCCAAAGGAAGAAAAATGGACATGTTGAGTCGTTGAGCTTTTCTCGCCAATCGAAACAGAAAAGAAACTAAAGACCATCCACAACCCTTCTTATACACATCATCAAGCTGGAGACACACAGAAATTCAGCCTGTTTTACTTCACTTGCATTTTGCCCAAAACCTTTGCCTCCATTGCATAATTCTCTCATTTAGATACCCTGTCTACCAAGCTACGTGCCTTCCCTTCCAAAAGACAGACTGATGGCGTTTCAAGTTTCTACAGAATTTGCTACTGCTCTGCTACGGGGGCCAGCCTTATGTGTAATGTCTCAGGCTCCTCACTTCTACAATTCCATTTTAAAAGTAGCTGCATTAAAAAGGCCAAGTTCATGCACCACAAACTATGGGGAGGAAACAACAAACCAACCAAACAAAAAAACAATCAAAGAATCCACACTTAGTCTAGAACCACCATATCTGTATGTGCCACACACCTTTACGCTTTTTAATCTTTTTATTCAGGAAGTGAAATTAAAACTTTAAACTATAAATACAAATGCCAAGGTATTACATGAGATATCCAGAGGCTTTATATTTTTTTTCTCACAAATAATTCTTACGGAATTCAACATACATCTGGGAAACCAAACAAGTTGAAGTTTTGCATACAACGAAAAACAAATCACAGAGTTATACTCTCAATTTGCCAATTCGCAATTTCTACCTCATACAAATAAAAGCTCAGGAAACAGGTATAATTTATTCAGTAATGGTAGAGCAACTGTCATTTCTAACAGTGTTATCTGCATTAAGCAAGCTGTTTATAATCAGGTGTACTTTACCACTGTTTACTCAGTGACATCACAAGTTTTAAAATATTTTATTTATATACTGTTACCAATATATATATGTATTGCAAAGAGGGCCAAACACTTGCAAAAATGTCAAGTTTTACACAGCATTTGCGTAAATATTTTCACCTTTTTTTCCCCCCAAACAGCAAAGCAGTCATTGTTTCCACACGATTTCTTTAATGTCAAAAACCCCACATAACTCCATCTATATATCAAGGAAATTGAAGAGCAAGTAACAGCAACTTTAATTTATATAAGGAAAAAAACCCCAACTAGGTGTATCCATTTTAGTTATTACCTTATGTAGACCTGAAGAAAAATGACCACCAAGAATAGGTTGACTAAATTTATTTAAAAATCCTAAAATGTTTCTTAAAAAAAGCATTACATTCTGCACACTGCTCTCAACAAATGCCAGGGACACATGGCCTACCATATTCTCCCCCCTTCAAAGTAAGATACAGTGTACATAAAAGCAGGGTGTTCACAACAATTACATAAAAACAGTACAATTTACCACCAATGATGAACAAAAATAAAATTCACTCTCTCTGCTGCTTCAAAATTTCAATGTTAGTCTCGTGCGCCCTTCCCCCCCATGTATTTGTAAGGAACTAAAACATTACATCTGGTGTACAGCAAAGATTCCACTACACCTCAAATGCAGAACACCTATGAAGCAGAGGAATGTTGGCTTTTTAAACAGAAGCAGATTAAAAAAAAAAGGGGTGCAGGACTCCTTCAGTTCTTCACTAGTCTTAGAAAAACTTTCCAGAATACTGCTTCACACTATAAAAAAGAAAAAATAATCTTGCATTAGAATCCTTCAACATCTGCATACTGCTTCACACTATAAAAGAAAAAGAAAAAAGCATGTATTAGAATGATGGACCATACATCTTGCATCAACATTAATAATGACATTCTTAGAGCATATTAAATTGCAATTTCCTAATACATTTAAAAGTAAATAATTTTAAAATATCAATGGCTAATAATTTTATTAGTATTTTCCGGCATAGTTAAATATTAGTAATCTCAAGCCAAACATTCCAGTTAAGACATTAAAATCTGCAATAGCAGCCAGAATGTTAATACAGCAAATGATATCTGAAGCTGTTAATACTTGGCAGAAAAGGCAAAGTACTGTCAGCAAGGTGTGAAATGCTGCATAACAGCCCCAAATCGATTTCAACTTGTCCTGTAGAGGCATGGTCTGTGCCATATGGCAGACTGTGATTTGTTGTCAATTTAGTTATCTAAAAACAACAAAATCACTAGTCTTCCACACAGAACTAGGCCAACATCCACTGAAATCTTCTATATTTTCTACAGGCTCTATGTAATTTATTTCAAGTAGTTTTTTTGCAGCAGTTTTCACCAGACAAAAGAGAGGACTGCTTGGTTAAGATGTCTTCCAGCAAGATTAGTTTTGAGGTCTTCATTTTAATTAGAATGGAGAACAGAAGAGAATCAAGGCAGAACTACCACTGGAGAAGTTAGGTTCAAATAGTTACTTAAGAACTGCCTTCTTAGAAAAGTGATTCACAGAGGAGAGCAGTTTTATAATATACATGTTAATTTAAAATTGCCAGTACAGACAATATTTAACTTTTACTTGCCTGTTCTGCAGCAAATACTGTGCATTTTGTATCTGGTCCTGTGTTCCTGTAATAGTTATTATCCGATCTTCTGAGCCTTCTAATGGTTCATCAATTTTGATCGAAGCTCCTGACTCATGACGTATTTGTTTGATTCTCTGGCCTCCCTTTCCAATAATAGATCCTGCCAACTAGGGAAGAAAGCAAAAAAAATTATTTCCTGATACAACTTTCTTTCTAAAATGTTACAAAATTACAGACAGCATTTGAGTAGTTTCCACAAATTCAGTTTCAAGTATTGCAATGGGAGCTTATTTCTTTATAGCCTAAAAATATCTCCTGCAGTATTAATTGCAGTAACACAGGTGGGATAGAACTGGGAGAACCAGTTCTTATTTGCAAAACACAAGTTACACAGACCATCTCTGTTACTTACTATTACCCATCAGTAAAATTGTTTAGTATGTCTCTGAAGACAGAAAACAATACACTGTTGGTGATTTAGAAACAGTTATTACTTCTGATTTACTTAAACAGTCTAAGAAATGGCTGGGACTCTTTTTTTTAGAAGAGAAAGCATGAGTTGAAAGCAAGTCAACTTTACTTACGTCTTTGGGAATCGTTACTTGTGTTGTGATGATGGGTCCACCAAGATCTCCATATGAACCACGCCCCCCTGCATAAGAATAATCTGATTTAAGTGTATGTATCAAGCCCTTTAGTAACTACATAATGAACTACATGAAAAGATTCCATATCAACACTTACCATAACCAGAGCCACCCTCAAACTGTAAGAGAAAAAAACATTAATGTGAATAGCCATGCTTCATTACAATATTTTTGTCTAAAGTATTATATTGTTTACTTTGAGCCCATTTAATCAAACATCTCAACCCTCAACCTGATATAAACACAACAGTGTTGTGACATCAAGGGCATCCTGAGGCACAGGGAAGATCAGAAAAAAAAAGGAAAGGGTGTGAGACCACTCTGTGCCTTTGGACCAGAGGCCTTCTTGTGCAGGACCACAAGCTGGACGCCATGAGCCTTGTGGGCCCATCCAACTCCAGATATGCTGTGATTCTTATCCTGCCCTGTCAAAACCTCTAAGAATAAGGCATAAAAGGACAGAAGGGATTCAGCCATTCCAGTTTACGAAGGCAGTCTCACTATCTCCGATTCTCACAGATGCCTCTTGATGCTAATCTACATCTGACATTTGTACTAAACAAACATTTAAATTACAAGAGTACAGCCTAATTAATGCTACCAACACAGCTCACAAGAGACTCCTATCTTGTACTGGGGCAAAAAGTCTACCCAGCAACTGTCCATCATCCTACTTCATCTACATCTTTGGGAAAAACAACAACGAAGCTCTACAACTTGCCTCTTGATTCAGGCTGTACTACAACCCTTTACCTCTCTGAACAAATAATCATGACATGACTTACTTCTATTACATTTAAACTACCATATACCAAATGCAAATCACTGCAATTAGCACTCCAGCCCTTTTATTTTTAGGATTTATACACTTGCATTTGATATCAAGTTCTCATTTAATCTAATGTGTTCTAAGTGTGTGCAACACCCCACATTCATACTTTCCTACAGAAGCTGAGAATAAATATACATGGTTCTCTCAGAATCAGCTTCTGAAGAGACTCCTGGGATTTGTGAGAGGAGGACAGACGCTGTCTAAAGGTGAAACTGTTGGCAAAGCTGGTGACATTTCAGTGATAATATTTAAGAAAAGAGCAAAATATTCCCAATGTGCACTGACTGCAGGAGTGAGCAAAGAGGAAAAAGTGAGTGAAACTGGCCTGCAGACACCAGTGTGAAAGAAGGGGTAAAGATACTTCAGGCACTGGAATGGAGATTGCCCCGCACACCATGGAGAGAACCACGCTGGAGCAGACAGCCACACTGCAGCCCATTGAGGGATGCTCTGCTGAGAGAAGGCAAGTATGTCCTGGAGGAAGCTGCAGTTTATGGAGACTCCAACCAGGCACAGATGCCCAGCAGACCCCTGTGGCCTCTAAGGGGACCAACACTGAATCAGTCTGCTCCTGAAGGACTATACCCCATGAAGGGGACTCACACTGGAACAGTTCTTAAATGCAGTCCACTGGAAACAGATCATTTGAGCAGTTTACAAACAACTGTATAATCCCACGGAAGGGACCCTACACTGGAGCAGGGGAACAGGGCAAGGAGGAAGGAACAGCGACAAATGTGATACACTGACTTGGAACCCACCATTCCCTATCACCCCTGCACCATTCATGGCAGAAGAAGTAGAAGGTTAGAGAATGAAGGTGTGAAAGTTGAGGCTGTGAAATAGTGAAAGGTGGGGGAAAGGTGCTATTACGTTTCTCACCATGCCACTCAAAGTGGTGGTAAACCTACCTGCAGTCAGCTCTGTTCTGCCTATGATGTTAATTACTAAGTGATCTCCCTGTCTTTATAATGAGCCACAGACCTTTCTGTCTTATTTTCTCCCCTCAACCTACTAAGAAAAGGGCATGGGAGCAGCTGGCTGGGCTCTTAGGAGCCAGTCAATTCAACCGACCACAATCACCTGGTCAAAGAAGTTACAAGGTAACAACTTTCCCAAAATATTCCTTACTATCATTCTTTTTAGAGCAAAATGGAAGCTATTCAGATTGAAGCACTGAGTTTGCCCTTTATCGCTAAACAACTTGTATTGTCTAATCATGTTACTAAGCAATACATATTGTACGACAACATATAATAGAGCTCACAGTGGAGTCCAAAATACAAGTCAATGAAGGACTCTACTTAAGGTTTAATTCAGAAGCTGATCACACCCACACTGCATACACATATATATTCCTGTTGGTAATTACCATAGCATTCCTTTCTGGAGTAATTTCTTGAACTAAAAAAATCTTTCCTTGATCATGTCTACCTCCCCAGACTACAAAAATCCAGAATTTGATAGCAGATGCTGTATATATAAGCTAAGAACTAACACTTCCTATTAATTAATCACAAGTACTAATCTGGCAACATTTTGCCATCTTCAAGACATCGCCAACATCTCATGTACTCCATGATTTCTATAATGGAGTGACTACATCAGTGAACAAGAGAAAGGCTACAGATACTATGTACCTGGACTTCAGTAAAGGCTTTGACATAAACCCCACATCCTTCCCTCCAAACCAGAGAGACGGATTCCATGTGTAGGCTCTTTAGTAAATAGGGATAGTTGCATCCAGAGGGTAGTGTCAACAGCTCAGAGTTTCAATGGACACTAAGCGGTGTCCCTTAAGGGGTGGCCTCCTCTGGGACCAGAGCTATTCAATGTCTTCATCAATGACAAAACCAGATCAAGTGCACCTGCAGCAAATTTGCAATCCAACTGGTGCTGTTGACAGACCTGAAGGACTGGGTGCCATCAAGAGGAACCTGGACAAACTCAGAAAGTGAGTCCATCAGGATCTCACACAATTTAACAAGACCAAGTGCTCCACCTGAGCTGGGGCAACGCCCCCGGTACCAACAGGCTGGGGGATGAACAGATGAGGAGCAGCCTTGCTGAGAAGGACGTGGTGGAGGAGAGGATGGACATGATCCAGCTATGTGCACTTGCAGCCCAGAGGAGCAACCATGTCATATGCTGCATCAAAAGGTTGACGGAGGAGATTCTGCCTCTCTAGTCCATTCCTTGGAGCCCCAGCCATACATACTGCCTCCAGCTCTAGAGCCCCAAACATTAAGGACATGGACCTACTGGATCAAGTGCAGAGGAGGCTCATGAAGATTATTAAAGAGATGTAACACCTCTCCTGCAAGAAAGCTTGAGAGAGCTGGGGGTGTTCAGCCTGGAGAAGGCTCCAGTGTGACCGTATTGTGGCCTTCCAGCACCAGAAGAGAGCCTACAAGAAGGCTGGAGAAGAGCTTTCACATGGGCATGTAGAGGAAGGACAAGGGGCAGCTGCTTTAAATTGAAAGAACATAGGTTTAGTTTAGGTATAAGAAAGAAATCCTTTACTGTGAGGGTGTTGAGGCACTGGAACAGATAGCCCAGAAAAACTCTGGATGCCCAATTACCAGAAGCCTTAAAGGCCAGGTTCAATGGAGCCCTGAGCATCCTGGTCTAGTCCAAGGTTCGCTACCCATGGCAGGCAGGTTTGAACTAGACCATCTTCAAGGTTACTTCCAACCAAAACCATTCTATGATTCTGTGATAATTTCCCAAAACCTATCTGAGCAAATGATGTATTTTCAAATACATTGATAAGTAAAGCATTATAGTTATTCACAAATAAAAGAAGCTACTTTAAATATTTGCTGCTTGAAATAAAAAACCCCGTAACATTATGAAAGTAACACAAACTATAAATCCTAAATACATGCATCTACAGTACATCAGTTATGCAGCAAGTTACCATTTGTCAAAATGGAAAAAGGGTGTGTAAGTGGCAAAAAGAGGTACAGAAAAGCTCCTCTATTTTTACCATGCTGCTGCATAATTTCACATTTCTATTAACACTATCTGCCTTCGAAGGACACACTATTAAGACTGCCAATAAATTCCATGTCAGAAGGATGACTTATAAATTTTAAGAGGTGCAAGTTCGCATGGACCACACTCAAGATCTCTTAAAAAAAATTTGCTTTAGCACTTAACTTATTAACAAAGCCATTTTCAAAACACAGGCTCAAAACACTCACCAACTCTGGTGGCTGCATGTCATCACAGGCATCCACATGACACTGCATCATCTTCCGGACACAACAGAAGAGGAAGAAAAGGAAATCCAGGTCATACAGACTTTTAGGGAGAACTTGGCAAGCAAATACAATACATACCCCTACAGAGAAGCCTTTATACTATCAAAAAAGACTCAAAATTATGTGATTTAGATTTCAAGACTTATGGCCTTTTAATTTTACTTTGAGGCAACTCTGAATGGTTACCCTCATGTTTTCCTCCTTTTTCTCTTGTGTTAGCAGGGTTTTTCTCTAAGAAGCTCAAGAAACTAACGGCAAGGCTAAGCTTAAGTATTTTCTTCCTTTCAGAAAAGCTTTAAGAGCTATTACATATGAAAATAATTTATCTATATTTTATTTTTGCCATCTAGTAGAGAAAGAGATTTAATAAGATTGAAACAAGTAACTGCAAGTGATTATGCCAACAGCAGATTAAGCAGGAAGGACACTGTTTCATGTTCTACTAATTCATATCCATATACCTCTCATCTAGCCAGTAAGTAGACTAACAATCTACTGCTGCCTAATTGTATTACAAACTTTATTGTTTTTAAAACATATATGGCATTTCTTTCTTTCAGAATTTTACTGTTTCAGCAACTAATGTTCATTTGTGCAAAATGAGTTCCTCAAGCTGTGTTCTTAACACACAGAGCAAAACATTCTACGCAGCGGGCTGATCTGTACTAGTCACTACTCAGTACTAGAATAGAAACCAGATGACAGACGGGCTGCACAAGGCAAAGAGCTTAACTTTTACACCTAATAAAAGCCCCACATGCACTCCAAACTCATGTCAACTTCTTTTATTGTAAGTCTTTCTCGTTTTTAAGAGCAACCTAGGAAAGTGAAATTTTGCTACTTCCTTCCAGCATCTGCATGAATAAATAGCACAATTGTCATACATTTTTCCCTTACTAATATTTTTACATGTCCCTGAGAATGAGTGTATTAAAAAATAAAGAAAACTCAGGATTCCACAGATCACACTAGTCACTGGATTTGATTTAGGGTAGTTACACACTGAAATATATAGCTCTATATAGAGAGAAACAAGTCTGTACTTCAGAGAAAAAGCTTCAGAACAGATTATAAGTCAAATGAACATTTCTAACAGCATTATGTAATTACACTAGAACTTTAAGTCAGGCTAACAGACAAGTATCATCTTATGTGATTAACTCTGTATAGCCAAGAGGAATTAACCTATCTTTTAAAATCAAAATGGGTTTTTCTCATCTCAGCATTTACAACGCTGTCAACACTGTCACAGCTCTGGAATTCCAGAATAGCCACAGTTCAGCACCCAATCTTAAAGGCTGTCAACTACTCAATCTTTCTGCCTTTAGTGAAAAAGAGAACTGGAAAAAATTATTTCTGTACATTCAATTTTCCACTACTTTAGAGATGTTCCTCTGTTGTTGCCTTTTATTACATCTATATAAAACAATCCATATGAAAGAGCACTTCTGTTCTCTAAAAGCAGCTTTTCCCATCATTAGATCACAAACCACAATAATATTGGTTTACTCCAGTTTAAATCTTTAGCTGTAGAACATTTTCAATTTGAAACAAAGGGTAGCACAGGAGGACTTTACCTTTTGGCATGACACTTGAAGCTGTGATGTCACACTCAATGTGAAGACTTCCTATCTGCTGCTTCCTATATGCTTACACAATTAAGGATACTATGATGATGATTAACTAAAACTAGAAATTAATACCATCTTCACTGGGAAGTAGTCCTCACTTTAACCAGGCTATAGTACTTGGTCATAAAGGAGCCAAAGTAATGAGTGGCTTCACTATGAAAAGGAAATAAAATTGCTTTTTTTTTTCACAAAAGAAACCAAACTAGCAGAAATTACTCCACTTGCTTGAAGAAACTCATGTCAACAAAGTGACGGTCAACCTGATAGGCTAAATGTAAGTCAAAATGGATTTTCTATTCTCGCTGTAATGAAATAAAAATAGAACACACTACTGCCCAAGAGTCAAGCTAAGTAAGACTGTGCTCAACCAAATACCCAAAGAAGGGCAGGCTGCTCAGTTTATGTACTCTAGTACAGGCTTATTAGCTGCAAATAGAGAAACACAAAACCTGAGCTGTGAAAACATGTAAATATAGGTAAGGAATCTTGGAGGTGCACAACTCAATTCTTTCAGTTTCTTAGCATATGAAACAGTTTTTTTACATAACTGTACGCATTTGTAAACGTGAATCTTTCTTTTTATTATAAGCACAAGACATTCCTGGAATTTGTAGTTCCAATAACTCTTATTCCCAAGAACATGTGAAGCCTTTTAAGTAACCGATTTCACAGCTCTTCTTCATTTCTCTTTTACATTCACTTAGAAGAAAAAAAGAAATGTGTCAGCCATCATTTTAAAGAAGGTGCCAAACAAAGCCAGAGAAAAGAAGGTTGTCACTGTAACAATCCACCTCTTGTGTTTTAAGACCAGCTGGGAATTAAGCACTACACATCTGCTTGCTCACATCCCCCTATTCAACCCCCAGTGGAACTGGGAGGAGAATCAAGAGTAGAAGTCATAGCTTGAGGCAAGAACAGTTTAAAAACTGAAATAAAGTAAAAAACCAACCAACTGAAAAGAACAGAAAAACCCCCACCCAAAAACCCAAAAACCACAACAAAACCCCAAACAAAAAAAACACCTAAAAAAAAAGACAAACGAAAACCAAAACCAACCAAAAATTCCCCAAACCAAGCAAAAAAACACAACCCAAAAAACCAACAAAAACAATCAACCAAAAAAACCAAACAACAAAAACAAAAAAACAAAACAAAAAAAACCCAAACAACAAAAAAAACTCCACCCCACCCTACTGATTAAAAAGCACTAAAACCAAGGTAAAAAACAACAGTAACACACAATACAACTGCTCACCACTTGCTTATCACTGCCAGACCCCATCCTCAAACCCCCATGGGCCACCCTTCTGGGTATCTCCCCCAGTTTATACACTAGGCATGATGTTCTATGGTGTGGAATGGGCCAGTTCAGGTCACCTGTCCTGATTATGATCCCTCCCAGTTTCTTCTGTGTACCTACTCACTCACAGAGCATAAGACCCTGAGTAAGTCCTTAGGACAAACACTACAGATAAACAGATAAAAAACAGAAATATCATCGTTATCAACATTATTCTCATACTGAATCCAAAACACAACACTTGACCAGCTACTGCGAAGAAAGTAACTATTCCAGCTGAAACCAGTAGAACCTCTTGGTTTTTCTTCTTCTGAGCAAAGAGGAATCTTTTCTCAGAACAGCAGACGGCTGCTGAGGAGTGACAGTTCAGAATGTAACATGGAAAACTATCTGTACTCTTTGTTTTAAGGTTCTATACACTATGAGATTTCCTCCTCCCCCTTAGCAAGAATTGATGTAGGATTCAACTTAGCAGTGGTCCTACCTCCAAAATATCTGGAATTACAGTGGATTTTTTGCAGAGAAACCAGAAAATAGACAACAATTGATTCAAAGAGAGAGCACCTTCCATCAACTAGAGCTCTTCTCAGATACTGTTCCATAATGTGTATCTGTGCTCAAGTTTTTTAACATTTAGTGTTAAGAATGCTTGAGTAACTCATGAGAGAACATTGTTCTCCCACGTTTATCTGAAAAATGCACCAATTGCTGTTCCTGTCACCTTGATTTAAAAAATATAGAAGGTTTTTTAAAGTGCAAGAAAACTTTCAGGGTTGAGCAGAGTCAAATTTCCTGAATTGTTTTTGATCACAGGGAAGAAAGAAAGAAAACAGAAAGCAGAGTGCTGTTTACACCTCAAATATTCATCAACAGGTGAACCACTTGTACAGACAAAACATTTTGATTTTACTGTCAG
The DNA here is from genome assembly GCF_008360975.1 of Lichenostomus cassidix. Classification (NCBI taxonomy): domain Eukaryota; kingdom Metazoa; phylum Chordata; class Aves; order Passeriformes; family Meliphagidae; genus Lichenostomus; species Lichenostomus cassidix. The sequence continues at coordinate 38,338,785 of NC_139511.1, read as the reverse complement.
AACCATGCATGTCCTACATGAAGGTGCACGTATTCAGCAACAGGAGGTTAGCATACTAACTCTGCTTATGGAACACAATAGGGCAAATTTTAAACTCATACCATGCCATCGTAGCGGTCTCCCGGTCTGCCCCTCCGGTCATAGGACATCAGATCTCTAAAATAAAAAAGGCAGCACACCATGTTAATTGTGTTATGTGTGTTATGGAATACCTTGTTGATCCTAGTCTGAGTTTTCACATTCATGGCTTACGCATAACTTAGTATCAAACTACTCCACTCAAATACTGTGTAAGAAAAGTTCCAGAACTACTGACTATAGTTCTATAGTACTGCCAACGTACTATGGTGCAGCAGGTAACTAATTTTCAGTGAATTTCAAAATACTCTTGTCTAATACAAGCTCAATACCGCACAATCACTACCAGCACGGAAACATGGAAAAATCACTGAAAATATGACCCAGGAGAATTTAGACAACATGAGTTTTTGCATAATGCACTTATGCAACAACTCACCCGCCACGAGGTGGTGGTGGAGGAGGAAGAGGAAGATTACGAGCTCTGCTGCCACCTCTACCCCCACGACCTGGTGGAGGTGGTGGAGGTCCTCTGCGGGGGCTCATATCATCATAGTCTCTTCTTGAGGGAGGCATGGGTCGTCCGCCACGACCAGGGGGCATTCGGTCAAATCCTCCTCTTCCACGCATAGGAAAGCCCACTGGCCGTCCCCTTCTATCATCGAACATCATTGTGAAGCCACCATAGTCGTATGTTTCATCATAGAAATTAGGATCATAAGGCTGGGCTCGTCCTTTAATCGGAGACTAACATGAACAAACAAACAGAACAACCCCTAAATCAATTAGTTCTATTACAACTAGCACATTTAATTAAACTAATACAGTAAATATGTAAGTACGAATTTATGCATTTGGAACATGGTCTTGATTTCACAATACTGCCAAGAAAGGAGATGCTGATGTGTTTGCTGTGAACTTAACTATGACAGTAAAACTACTAATATGTGACAGATCAATTTTGTTTTCCTTCATCTTCAATTTTTCCCTTTTGATGATATGCAAAGCACAAATAATGGCCCATTAGTAGCAAAAACTGCTTTCCTTCCTCATAAAGTTCACACCAATTCTAAACACTAGAAACAGTTTCCAAAGTTCTTAACTGTCAATCACTTTGCTCTTGGGAAAGTAGGAGGTACTGAATCTACACTAGAAACTGAAAGACAGAATTTTTCATCCAATTAGTATCTGAAACGTTCATAAATGCCAATGAAAGAATAAATTAAAAAAATATTACCTCAGAGATAAGATCCAAGATAATCTTGATGCATTCAACAACTCTATCAGGTTTTCCACCAATAAGCACCACTCTGTCAGTTGAATGAGGACAACACTCTTGAAAGAGCTTAATGGTAGTCTGAGTGTTCTGTGGAAGTAAGGAAAAAAAAAATCAATATTGTCAAATATATTTTAAACTTTAAAAAACCATTAAAACATCTTAAAAGAAAAAACTCAAAAGACAGTTAAGATCCCAGCCACTTAAGCTCGCATGCTTGCTTCTGAGTTATCACAACAAATCTGAAGATGACATTGTCTAAAAATCTTGCTGACATAAGTTTTGTACAAAAGTAAAAAAAAGTTCAATTTTGTCCTATTTCAATTATAACTCATCTACAGCATCCTTTAATATTAGAAAAAGGACCACATAACCATTGTGAGCTTACAGGCTGTATTAACTTTCAAATTAAACATGCTCTGGATACTAACACAGCAACGTTGCTAGGATTATGTCTATTTATCTTGCCGGTCTTAATCCACTCAAACAAGTCTTGGCTTATACCTGAACTGAACTGAAGTTGCGTCCAACACTATGCCAAAAACTCATCCATATGTTTTCAACTCAGACATTAACCTTTTTAAATCTTAATCTTTCACTAAAAAAAAAAATAAATTGTTTTCTAGGAGTTAGATTTAAAAAATAAAAAACATTACATCCTTTTACAGTAATATTCATACATCTATTGTGGAGATGTTTTCATTCTAGACTGTTTTGCATGTCCAACCACACAAATAATTCTACTCTATGCAGCAGTTTGTTCTAAAGGGAAAGATGAGTACAATTTTAATAAAAGAAATTAAAAATCCTGTCTTTAAAAACAGTACTCTAACACAAATACTGTTTAGCAAAGTCCTGGCTCTGCCACCAACATTACTTCTGATGGTCTGCAAGAAAGTTGCAACTCTCATATCCATCTCACACCATCAAAAGCACTTATGCAACATGTTCAGAAGGAATTGCTGCAAAGGAGATACTTACACAGACTCCTTACGAACAGAAACATTGTTAACTGAACAAAAAACAAATCTCAGAAGAACACAAAGCAAGTACCTCTCTGAGTTCTTTAATTTTAGCACCCTTGACACCAATAATTCCTCCTGCCAAACTCTGGTGAATAAGAAGCCGAAGTTCGCAGTCGAAGTCACTGCCTTTGTAGTGTTGATACTGCAAATAAGATGCATATAGGCAGAAAAAAGAAAATATTAATCACAAAAATTCAAAATATTTCGGGTGTTAAGCTTTTTCTTCAAACACAATAGTATGATTTACTGCTGAATTGTAATCCTATACTTGTTTTGATACAATCACAACAACTTAAACATCCCACCGCAATGTGAAGCATCAGTTTTCTGTATTTTTTACATCAGTTATTACATTACGCTGCACCACTTGCTACAAAGACTTAAGAAGGTATCAAACAGTGCAACACTTATTAATTTAATAAATAATGACAGACTCTGCCCTCTACTGAAAAAAATGCCGACATCTGGTGTGAGAGCCATAATCCTTCCTTAAAAGGCTCTTGGCATTTTTAATTTTTCTGATTTCCTGCATTTAAGAAGTAGCAAATCATCTAGAACCATCTCATTTCAAAAGCTAATCTCTCCCTTCTAAACAGAATAAAATTTAAAGATAAATACCTCTTCTAAAGTAGGGATAATCTTCTTCAAGATTTCTCCAATTGTCTCTATATCTGCACTTATACTCAAGATGCTGTTGGAAGCCATGACGCCAGACAATATGGAGAAGGTAGAAAAGAAAAACCAGAAGTAAATTCTTTTCGTAACACACAAAATTTTAACAAGATTTACTACAAAGAAGAGTTTACAATTAATATTCCCCACTTAAAGTAAACCTGTTTGCTCAACTTACAACACATGCATGTTTTGTTTATGCCCAGTATATATGCATGAGAAATTTAAGATTAGGTAGGTCTTGCAGAGAGAGAAAGACAGAATGGGCTTTTGGAAGGGCTCAGATTAAGTGGGCAAGAAATTGACGCAGAACTGAAAAGTAGAAGTGAATATTCATGTTCCCCGCCACCACTAATTAGGATACCCTTGCTATTACATTCGTAGAACTGGCACACCTTCTCATATTAAAAGTGAGGATATGCAAGTGGTGAACGTTGTATCCAGAATAAGGTTATGAACTCAGATTACTAATGGGCTCTCCAAGAAAACAAATACAAATGCAAGACAAAAAAAGACAAAACAAATGAGAAGTGAAGGAAAGCGAACCGGAATTAGCATTTCATCAGAAATAATTATGAACAGGCAATGTTGAGGGGAGCAAGGTGGGCCACAAAGACAGAGCGAGAGACTATTTTGAACCAATTTGATTTACAATGCAGCAAATATGCAACACTTGAAGCTGTGCTCCTTCCATTGAAATAAAATTAGTGGATTGTTTGGGTGGGCAACTCACGTAAAAGTTCAGTGACAAAAAGACTTAATGGGGAAAATAAGACAGAAAACTTGAAAAAAAACAATACACCGTCTATAAGGGGATACTATTTAATTATATCAAAGGCAGGTAATAAAATACATTTCTCTCTTTCTAATCAGGCAGTGAGGCATAAACTGTTGGGACATACCGCTCGGGGCCACTGCTGTCTGGGACTGAAACACTGGCATTGTACTGCATTGGTCATTGGCGTTCGTGGATGTTGGCATTGGGCATGGGTATTCAATCAGAAGTTGTCAAGTATGGTACCCGTTTGGCAACGAGCACATTTTTGGGCATAGCCAACCAGGGTTTTCACATGGGCGTTCAGGGGCGGATGGGCCAACGTCATGGTGGGCAACGCAGGGGCAAGTCGATCCAGTACATGGGCAACGGAGATATATGGCCAAAAAAACAAGGAGAGGGAAAAGGGGGAAAAGCAATAAATTTTAATTTAATACAAACTATACTCATTACTCTCAATTAATGAAACAAGCTTAAGTTGTTCTGAAGACTAATACAATAACGGATTGCTACACCAACTGTGGCCTAACAGTATGGACCTTAAAAATGAGTCACTTGATCTGACTAAACTACTTTTTACTTCTAACAAACGACGTTTCAGTTGCAGGCTGGCTCATGAGGGTAGACACAAAACCTGTTGAGATTGATAGTACTAGAACTTGGGCAAACTGGGAAAGTTCATGTTCCAGACCAATCTCAATTATCTGGACTTAGGTGACATACTGATTTACTCAAAAAACCAAACCAAAAAAAAAACAAAAGGAAAGAAAAAAACCCGATAAAAAAACCCTAGAAAGAAAAAAAGGAACAACTAGCTGCCAAAGTTAGTGAGCATATGTATGATCCCTGACCATTTCAACTAAAATCTCAACTCTAGTTGCGGTAGTTTATGAACTTAGTTGGAACTGATTTGTAATGATATACTGCCCAATCTTGTACTGAACAGAATCTTGATCGGAAAAACCATTGAAATTGTAGCTGATGTTAAGTACAGGAGTGTAAACAAATGGAATTTAAGAAGCGTTGCCAAGTTTTATAAATACAAACATTAATACTGAGCATGTGTCTAATCACCAGAGTCAACCCCCCATAAAATGTGAACAGGCATTAAGTCATGACCATTTAAAAATGCTTCCAAGTAACAGAACAGAATGCTCCTTTAGTGTTTTATATCCATATTTAAAGCAAGAAACCTTAACATTACTGCTTTTGTGCTTCTTGTGCAAGCTGTTAAGGAAGAGATGGATGATTTCATTTTGCTTTTTTAAAGGAAGTTAAAGAATTCCTCTATCACTGGGTTAAGCCAGCCACCTGCAAGGGTTTCAGTAGCACTGTAATTGATTCAAGCATACGGGAGTGATACTATTACGGGTATTTTACCTTTGTAAATATTTTTAATTAGGATTGTAACTCACTTGAAATGCGTAATTTAGCAGAATCCTATTAAAAAGTGAAGAGATTTAATATAAACCTCTCCTCCCATGCGTCAAGCTGGGTTTTAATTAAAATAGAAATTGAAGAAATAAGTTATCTATTCTGACAATCAATACAAATGGCTTGTAACTTGGATGTCTATAGAGTTGAATTGCTCCCATTTCTACAAATGCACGCAATCAAGTTTTCGATGTAGTGCTCTGAAAGAAGTGGTTTTAAATTAGTTCAAACTCATATATACTCACGTCTGTACGAAGTGCTTTAATATTTTTGCCACCTTTTCCAATCACTGCTCCAGCATTCTGGAAAATAGTTTTCAGAAGTTATGTTACAACAACACAGACTAAGTTTTTGAACTCAAGACTAAAAGCAGTAAATCTGTTTTTGCTGGCCAAGGAGGTGGGGGCAGACACTGCTTTAGAAAGGCTCAAATGAAACAAACTCAAAGTTTGTCCATGTAAAAAAATGACCAAAAGCTCTTAATAGCAAGGAACACAGGAGAAAGAAAGGTAAGTCAGCTTTGGCACTAATATTTCAATTCCAAACAGAAGTTTCTAGGCAATTCCGTCTATATTAAACTTCTCATAGACTAGAGCTCTAAAAAACCCCATACTAAATGCATGCAATGGAGGCCAACTATTTTTTCAATTTCTCTGATTAGCTTTTTTCTTTTCTTATGGAATATGTTTACAAATTCCCCTTTTGTGTTCCAAACACTTGATAATTTCAAGTGCTAATATTGTTTTACACCTCTGTAAAATAACTAATTTCTCAGAGCTATACAGACCGAGAAAGGCTGAAATTAACGTTAACAGCTACCAACTTCATTCAAGCCACCGAAATCAAGAGGAATAAACTGGTGAATAGTAAGTAACAGTAATTGCAAAACGACATTTTTACCAGGTTCTTTCAAGGATTATAGGCAAAGTATTGCTTTTATTACACACATCATACACTGTGTTAACAGCGTATAAAACATTTCATGGTACTCCACATAACTTGACTATTAATCAGAAATGCTACAAGGAGTTAAGTCAACATTCTTTCATGCCAACACAAAAGATGTATTTCAGAAAGTACAAATCATCTAAGCAAATGGAAACACTGAAAGAAATTCATAGACAGCAACTCTGATTATTCACACCTGTCAACAACATCACTGCAACCCCTGAAGCATTAATCTCACATTTCTTCCTGTTGATATAGCTGAACATTTTAGTAGATCTGTTTGAGAGTTACCAAAATCCTGAGTTCTCATCTCTCATATTTAATTTAAAATTACTATCTTATAATCCTCTAAACAGCCTTGTTACCAAAGACTCATATACAGTCATTCCCCTCAAAATAGCCACCATACAGTCAAATGTGAGCATATCTTAGAATCTGTATTGCTCTACTTCTTAATGTACTCCTTTTTTAAAAACCTTGTATTGATCCTTAGGGACTTACCCTTTTAAGAGAACCCCGGGGACAATTCCATTGCAACACACCTGTAACTATCATTCTTACGTACTGAAAATTATTCTAAGAAGTTACCTCATTTTCAAGAAAGTATAGTCCTTCTAAACTTATTTCCCAAAATACACTTTGTCTCCACCATCTTTAACAATGCCGTACACAAAAGCAGTAAAAACGAAAAAGCATACTTTGCTCTGAAGCAAGATGCGCAATTCAACCATCTCATCGGTGTTTCGAGATCTTTTGAAGGCCTGCTCTTCCTCCATATCTTCTGCAGGACGTTTGCCTGTAGAGAGGTCCATAGGGGAAAAACATAAACATTTATTTAACTTTCTAAGTCGTTATAAAGTGGAACATGTGCCAAATATATGCTCTGTACTATTAATACATTATTTCCTATTAGGGCAAAACTAATCACAGTCCATTCTGAACATCCACAGCTCAGAAACAAAAGTCTTTACTTCAACAGCTTTCTTACTGATTAACAACTGAAAATGGATTTAAAAGTCTATGAACTATGGCTTAAATGAGAACGTTGCACACAGCCAGTAAGAAATCAAGATACTTCATCTAAAGGAGTGCAGCATCACCCACTTAGTATTTATTAATAATCTACAATTGGGGAAAACCTTTCAGGCATAAAGCTCAAATAGTAGTTTGGCTAGCACTGAAATACTGGTGGAATAATAGTAAAGTAGCACTTCAGACACTGTTTAAGAAAAACTGGCATGTATCAACAGCACTAATGATCCACCTTCCCTTGTAATTATTCCCAAGAAACTTTGCATGAAGCTATTCAGCTATATTTCACATATTGATACTCCTGCATGTAACAACTGTAATGACCAAATGCAATTAACAGATATGCCCTATAGCTTACATACATACTCACATTCTCCATACAACTGTGAAATATTTTTTAGTATTTAATCATAGTTTTCAGTTGCTTATGTCTAAAAGATGCCAACAGAAAGATTGTGTTTACGCTTCAAAAGCATGTGTAATCACATGATCTAATTAAAACCGAGGGTATTTAATGCAAAACGCAAAACTATTGCTGATGCAAATACACAGTAAAGTTAAACAATTACAAAATTCTTAGAAATAGTGAAATTTTTAAGACATTCTTTCTAAAAATGAATAGTCCTTTAAAAAATTTACCATTTGTCTCTGTGTTGGTAAAGGTCTCTTCCTGTTGCTCAGTCTCCATTGCCTTTTTTTCTTATGTGGACGAGGCAAACCTGTTGAAAAATAAAGATGATACATTTTTCTGTCAAAAGGCAAACTGTGCATCATGCTAAAGCGAAAAAAACCCCCAAAAATAAATGCCTACTACTAGAACGTACCTCTATTTTATATCCTTGCAGACAAAAACTGAAGTATTCTGGGCGGGATCAAAATCCAACAGCCTATTGCTTCAAGAGCCTATGAAAACAGCATACATGAGTTGTGAGTCTCCCCATGTAACAGCTCTGATACTCACTACAGCCAAAACCCAGAGGTTTGACCTAAGCTATCGCTGCAAATTTTTTCTTTATTAAAAAAAAAAAATAGCCAAGCCTAACACACCACTAAAATAAACGTCAAGTCTGTAGACCTACATAAACTTAATTTTCAACTACAGTTTTTGGGCACACGCTAGTTTTAAGTAACCACATAATCTCAATGTTACATGTTATGTGCCTTGGTTTCACTTTTTAAAGGACACTACACCAGAACCTGGTCTTGCCGTTTGGGTCAACACCATTTAAACCTAATAAAAAGTCCTGTTAGAGTAACTGTCAGCATTTGTTCTAAAAATTCTCTACCAATGTACTAACATGTGTTTGAACATGCCTTCCTCTCTAGTATAATTGATAAATAAAATAAAAATTGCAAATTCTAGATACACTAAAAAAAACACTCTAAAAATACCACCCTCTGTAGTCACATATAATACACTGCACACACAGCCCCACAAAACCTCTAAAAACAGCTGAACCTCACTACAATTTTCTGGAATAGATTGTGACCTGCTTTTATTACATTAATCTTGGAATGCTACTAAGTCACATCAGTGAGAAGTGTAGACAAAAGAAACAATTTTGCAACTTACTATCTTTAAAAACCTGACTTACAAACACAGCTAAACTATCACTTATTTCCCCTCGTATTGCATTAACTTCTACTGTCACAACAAATAGCAGGCAATTCTGGTATCCACAAAATGGGGAGGAAGTGGGGGGGTGGAAGAAGCTTATGTTAACTTTTTAAACACACTCTCAGACAACTGCATAATTGTTACCCTGCTCGTACGGGCTAAGGGCAGGCACTGCGTTCCCTGCCTTCTCAGTACATGCTGGTCTTTCCAGGCACTTGAAGCGGGCTAATGGGCACGCACAGGTTTAATAATAGCGGGATCTCAGGCAGACACTGCCAAAACTGCGCCGTTATGAGGACGGAGAGTAGGGTGGAACCGGATACGGTGCAATAGCCCTTTCAGAGCCCAGTTAATCTACCCCAAGAATTTTAAGGCTGCGGGGAGCGAACTGTAATCAGTTACAACGCATTGCTTAGTCTCCCCTAGTCAAACCTCCCCATACGTCAGGTGTTCTCAGTAACCTTGCTCAATTAGGTACATCGAGAACATTCGCATCAGTAATAGTCAGATTTCTTCTAAATAACGAAAGGTAAAGCAGACACAAGAGGCAGGACCACCTCTAAGAGGTGAGGAACACCGGCGCGCCTCCAGAGCGCAGAGGCACTTCTCGCCCGCCTCTATGTCCCCCTCCCTCGTGCGCCTCCAGCTGCCCGCCCAGCGCGACGGGGACAGGGGCGGGAGCGGCGGCGCTGCGGTACCCCCGCGGAGGCTCAGAAATGGCGCCCTCCGAAATGGCGCCCGCCCGCCCGCTGCGAGGCGGAGCCGGGAGCGGAAGGGCCGCCGCCACCACCACGCGGCCGCGGGGAGCGTTATCCGGCTCTGCCCGGGCGGACACAAAGGAGGTGCCCGGCAGCTCAAGGGCTGCTGCAGCGGGCGGAGCGGGGCAGCCCCAGCGCCACGGGCACCCCGCCCGCCCCCAAAAGCGAGGCCACGATAGGGAGCGACCGCCCCTCGATCGGGCGCTGCGGCTCCTTCCGCGCAGGCCGCGGCCCGGAGCGCCCTCCCTGCGCCCGCCATAATCGTCACCAGCAGCTCGCCCCGGGCATGGAGTTACCACGCGCGGGAAGACGGCGGAGGCCGCTGCGCCCCCGCCCTTAGAGCGCACCCGCTGGCGCTGAGGAACCTGCGCTGTGCCCGCGGGGCAATGGGCGGCCGTCTGAGGGCCCCCAGCAACAGACGAGGCGGTGACACACCGGTGTCCTCCATACAGCGCTCTCCCCGTTCTACCGCCATCCCCTCGGGAGCCCATGGGAGCCTTGGAGCCACGGCTTCCCACGGCGATAGAGGCCCAACGACAGGGGACACGGGCCCTCCCGCACCGCTGTGTCACGCAGCGTCGCCGAGCGGGTACGGCGGCGGCTCTGCCGGCCCAGGCGAGGCCTAGGCCCTTTTCCCGCCCCCCTCCCCTCCTCGTCGGCCCCGACCGCACGGCGCCGCGGGCTGCGCGTACCTGCGCCCGCCACCGGCCCCGCCGCGCACGGGAGAGAAAGGGGAGCAGCGCCGGCCGCCGACGCGCACATCCACCAGCGCCAGCCGCGATTGGCCCCGCCACCGCCCCCCGCGCGGCGCCGCCGTCGCCCCGTTGGGTGAGGCCGCTGCCCGTCAGCACAGGAGGCGGCGCCGCAATCCGCACCGCCCTCCGTGAGGGACGGGGCGAGACGGGGCCGGGGGAAGGGTGCCGCCGTTAGACCCGCTCCGCGGCTGGCCGGCCTTTCCTACCTGGGCGGCGAGAGCCGCGCTGGGAGCGGCGCGGGCAGCGGTGGAGCGGCTCAGAGAAGCGGGAGCGGCTGCGGCCGGGAGGTGAGAAAATGGCGGCCGCTAAAACCCCGCCTTGTGCGCGCAGTCCGGCGCCGGCCGTGGCGAGACTCTCGCGATGATTAGACTGCGCCTCCCATTGGCTGTTGGGTGCGCGCGGCGGTTTTGCGGTGCCCCATCGCTGAGGCCGGCGGCGCCCTGTGCGCCCCGCCCGGACCGCTCGCTCGCTCGGCCCGGTGAGTTGAAGCGCTCGCCCCTCCGAGGGCGCTGCGGAATGCGGTCTGTCCACATCCTCATCTTCCTTCTCTCCCTGCCTCTGCTTCCCTCCCTCGCCTGCTTCACCGCTGTGCCAAAAGCGACTCTTTACTTGGGTCAAGTAACTGCGCGGTATCTTCTGAGCGGTGGATCTTTTGGGGAGAACTTGGATGCAGGGTGGTTTTATTGTTCGCTCTGAAGGCTTTATGGCAGAAAAAAAAATCCAACAAAACCCACGCCTCGTGTTCCTTAAATATTTTTGTGGTAGTTTTTGTTTTCGTTGTGTTCTGTAGAGAGATTGGGCTCCTCGGTCGCCCATTCTAAGGGATTGAACATGATCCATGCACGGGTAGGCAGCCTAATATCTTTTCAATGTTTGTGTCAGTGATCTGGATGCAGGAGTTGAATGCACCATTAGCAAGTGTGCCGACGAGACCAAACTGAGAAGTGCTGCTGACTCTCTCAAGGCACAAGAGCCTTGCAGAGGGATCTGGATGCATTGGAACACTGGGCAATCATCAGTGGCATGGAATTTAACACGAACAAATACCAGATTCTGCCCCTGGGATGCAGTACAGCTGGGCACAAGTATAAGCTGGGGGAGGAGTGTGTGGAGAGCAGCCCTGCAGAAAGGGGTCTGGGGGTGCTGGTCAGCAGCAGCTCAGTGTGGTCAGCACTGTGTGCCCAGGCAGCCAGGAGGGCAAAGCCCATCCCGGGCTGCATCAGACACAGCAGCACCAGCCATCAATGGACAGGATCATCCCGCTGGATCCACCCTGAGACCTGTGTGCTGTGCTGGCCCACAGTCTGAGAAGGGTGGGAAGGTCCTTGAATGGTCCAGAGGAGGACAACAGAGCTGGGGGAAGGGCTGGAAGGCACAACCTGTGAGGAGTGGCTGAGGGCTCTGGGTTTGTCCAGTTTGGAGAGAAGGAGGCTGAGGGTGACCTCAGTGTTCTGTACAGCTTCCTGAGGAGGCGACCTGGAGAGGGAAATGCTGGTCTCTTCCTGGGATCCAGCAAGAGGAGATGCGGGAGCGGTTCAAAGCCGTATTTGGGAAGGTCCAAACTTGGCAATAGAAATAATTTCTTTACCAAGGACAACAAAGATGGTGAAAGATGTAGAGAGTGGCTGAGGGAGCAGGGCTGGAGAAGAGGCGGCTCAGGGGACACCCTACCGCCCTCCACAACTACGTGAAAGGAAGTTGTTGCAAGGTGGGGGTCAGTCTCTGAGAATATAGCCTCAAGGTGTACCAAGGGAGATTCAGATTGGACACGAGGAATTTTTTCACAGAAAGCGTTTAGGCGTTTAAGAGTTGAACAGGCCCAGGGAGGTAATGGAGCCACCATCTCTGGAGTTGTTCAAGAAGTGACTGGACATTGCACTTGGTGCCATGGTCTAGTTGACATTCAAAGGTTGGGCTCAATGGTCTTGTAAGTCTTTTCCAAGCTGAATGATTCTGATTCTAACAGCATAATCAAACACTGGAATAAGCTTCCTGTTGAAGTGGCTGATGCCCTAAACTTGTTAGTGTTTAAGATGCTTCTGGCCAGCATCCTTAGTAATGTGCTTTAACTTTTGGTTAGTGCTGAGTTGGTCAGGTGGTTGGACTAGATCATCATTCAAAGTCCCTTCCAACTGAAACAGTTCTGTTCTGCTCTGTTTGTTCTACAGCTGCTCTGCACAGCTACTTCCTAAACTACCAAGAAGTTAATTAGCCACTGATGTCCCTGAGATGATAAGCTGCCAAGACTTGGTGCTATTGCAGCCAAGACTTGGACTGGGTCCTAGAAAACAATGTTTTCTGTTGTCAAGTGCAAAGCTTCCAGTCACAGAGTGAAAGTCACCCCTCTAATACTGATGTTGATAGACCAACCACAGCTTGGTTCTATAAATCCTCTTACTTCTGTTCATAACAGTGCTGATGAAGTGGGGCAATAGCATCTTAGGTCAATTCCTAAAATAAACAGAATGTTAACAGCAGCACACATAGAAAGAAAACCGTAAAAAAAGAGGAAATATATTTTAAAAACAACTGCAGTTTTGATTTGGGTTTTGTTGTCCATTCACTTTCATCCATAAGAAAAGGAGTTCAGTTATATGTTTCTAATTAAATCAACTGAAAAGGAGCATGGTTGCTTGTATAAGTCTCCACTTTTTTTTATATTTTGCACATACCTTTAATGCTGATAATTACACATACATTTTATGCTGATTGAAATGTTAAATGTTGGAAATGCCTGTGAATTTTACTGTCTGTAGAAGTGTTTTTAATTTAATTTTTTTATACAGTATGAGAATGAAACTTGTCATAATTTCAGGTTTTTTCAGAAGATTAAATGTGTCTTTTTGTATCCTGTTTCAGGGAATTCAGTCTCTTACCATAACAGAAAATGTCTACATCTAACATTGCAGCAAGAGTGGAAACCTGGCTTTCATCCACGTGGCATGTTAAAGTTCCTTTGACATGGCTGGAAGCATGTATTAATTGGATCCAGGAAGAATATAGTGGCAGTAATTTAAGTCAAGCTCAGATTAATAAGCAGGTATTTGAGCAATGGCTTCTTACTGATCTGAGAGACTTGGAATATCCCATTTTGCCTAACTGCATCTTAGACACTCCCAAAGGAGAGTTATCAGGCTTCTACTCCATACAGATTGATTCACTGGTTGATGTTAGCCAGCCAGCATATGCTCAGTTGCAAAAGCTAAGAGGGAAAAGCACTGTAAATGAAGAAGTAACAGCCAGTACTCAGGCATTTCAGAAGCCCTGGGAAGCAAAGCCTACTCGAATGCTGATGCTACAACTAACTGATGGAATACATCAAATTCAGGGCATGGAATATCAACCAGTGCCTGTTCTCTGCAGTAATCTTCCTCCTGGAACAAAAATCACTGTACAGGGCAATATTACATATCGTCTTGGAGTTCTTTTGCTTAAACCAGAAAATGTGAAAGTGTTGGGAGGTGAAGTTGATACATTACTTGAGGATTATTCTCAGGAAAGAGTCCTTGCTAGATTAATTGGTGAAACTGAAAACCCTAATTCTGTTGGACAAGCTGGACATGAGCAGATTATTTCAAGTCCTGTGGATGAATTAGAGCAAACTCTTGGCCCTTCAGATGAAGAGCTTTTAGCCAGCCTTGATGAAAACAATGAATTTTCTTTAAATAATAGAACATCTTTAGAAAGTGGATATTGTAGTAGAAGCAACAATTTTAGTACAGCCTCAGGTTCACTAACTGCACACAATGGAAATGTTTTGCTACAAAGATCTGGAAGTCTTCTTCCTCATTCAGATGAACAAGTTTCACCTCCCATAGAATATGCTGATGGCTTTTTAAATGACTTTCCTTCAGAAGATGACTTTCTTCTGGAAGAAGAGATGCAAAGAGAGATGGAAGAAGTGCCATCAGTGGTCATGAATAGAAATGTTGGTTTAATTACTGGGAGGCTTCCACATACATCTAGAAGCTCTTGCAATTCATCTTTAAATGGCACTGGTGAAGAAGATGATGTGAATGAAAGAGGTAAGCCCAGGGAAGCTACCAGCGAGGAAAAGAACTTGGGAAGAGCAATATTTGATGAAGATGGAAATAGCATGAATAACATTTTGCAGCACAAGGGATTACGTCAGACCTGCAGTTCATCAGACTTTTCCTTGGAAAATCCTCCTGAGGAAGGACAGAATTACACAGACTTAGATGAGAGCAGATGTAAATACCAGCACACTTCTGACAGCAGGGTATTAAATGATAATTCTGTATTTTCCTTGGAAATGGATCCCAAAGGAGATCAGCAGGAACACGGTTCACAGATCTTTCCTTGCAAGTCAGTAGAGGCACATTTAGATTTAGATTCTCCACCTTTCACATATATTTCCCTTCTCCTTGAAAAAAAACCAGAAACTGTTACAATTCTGAAAGTTAAATGTTTTATTGTTACTCTTACTGGGAACCTCACAAATAGCAATGGGTCCTGGGGTATAAAGGCAAAAATTTCTGATGGCTCTGCTTATCTTGAAGTAGATTTTGCTGATGATATTCTAACAAGTTTGATTGGCTTTTCAGTGGCTGAAATGAATAGGCTGAAAAAGGATCCAACTTTACGTCTAAAACTTAAGGATGGTTTAGAGAAATGTCAAAAACAACTGATAGACCTCTGTTGTTTGATGACTATTGAGTTTAATCCCTATCAGTCTAAAGCTACTGTATTAGTTCTTCATGATGCTGATGTTAGGCATCTGGAACAATTGAAGAAACGTTTGAATAAATAACATTTGCAGACTTGCAGACTATATATTGGGAAGCATTTAAGTCAGATTTCCCCTGAGGGACTCTTGAAAGTTAAAGTGTTGTATCTTTTATCAGGACTTATAATGTAAAAGTGAGAGAAGGAGATTACAAAACTGGGCAGTTTGTTTCTTATGATGACAGTATGGGAATAAGCATTCAAATATTTCTATCTTGATTTAAAATTTCCATGCATCATTTTCATTCTGCAAAATCCTGCATGTTGTGGTGGTAATTCTGAGTAGCAGAATTAGTTGGAAAATGTATAACAATGAACAAATCATCTTGTTATTTTACTTTTTCATGTTCTTACCTGTTTTTTAAAGGAAAGGTACAGGAGACTCAGTTTTTTCTTGGAGGAAATCAGTTGAATAAATTTAAATAACAATTTAAATAAACAAATTATTGTTTAAATAATTGTTTAAATACAGTCCTTTTTGACTACACCAATCTAAATACTCAAATATATATTCACTGTGCAGGAACCTAAAGTACAGAGAAATGAAAGATTGTCTTATAAATGTTCAAGTGTGAGGAAAAAATCCAATACTATACAAAAATTATATTTAAAAACCTCTGTATGTTTAGAAATATTTAAAAAGCCAAGTGTTTTAAAAGCTTATATTAGCAGAAAATTATTACAACATAAGAGGATTCTATTTTTTTGTCATGGCTAATAGTTTTGTAACTAGAGGCAAACTCATTCATTAACTCTTACGATTGATTGACTGTCCTTTTCACAGAGTAGTGAAATACTTGTGCTGTATATTTGTTGTGTAGTATATTTAATGTTGGTCTTAATTTTAATTTTTTTTTAATTTCTGCTTCTAAAATGTATCTAAAATAATTAAAGTTTTCATTTCAATTTTAGTGGAAATTGCTTAGTCACTTTGGAAGAAAAATATTTATCTTGTTGAGTGTATAGAGTATGAGCAATTGTCTGATTCAGTTTTTTTGTTCTTGTTTTTTCTTCTTCCCATCCTTTCCCCTTCTCTTGTTTGGTTGGTTGGGTTTTTTTTTTTGTTGTTGTTTGGTTTGGGTTTTTTTTTGGTTTTTGTTGTTGTTGGTTTTTTGGGTTTTTTTGTTTTTTCTTATTTTTCCCTTAAGTTGGTTGGTTTGAGTTGGGTTGTTTTCTTGGGAATTTAGAAGAATTAAAATTGTGGCAGGAGAACCAATGACAGGAGCATTCTGCCCAGTGTTGGTAGTGTTTGCAAAGAATGTAAAATTGGTGGCTAGGAGAGGGATTTTTTTTAAAGTGATCTCTCAGTGTCTTTTTTCAGAGCCTTTTCTTTCTCTGAAGGATGTTATTTAAGCCATTGGGATTTACTGTGATGGGTTGTCAGTGTTGCCTTACTGCTCAATCCCAGTTTGAGAAGCATGCTTCAAGACTTCAAGGAAAACTAGAGGTAATTTGCTAAGTAAGGCAAAAATGGAGTGAGGTAGAGCATGGGACATCTTGAGGGTTTTCATGCTTGAGGCATGAGGTTCCTTAGACTTTATTTTGTACATTTTAGAAATATATACATCCCCATGTCCCTTTCTTTCCTCACCCTTCTGACTGTGAAGAGTGCCTGAGCAAATTATAACCCTGTGAGTCACCTTTGGGTTCATTTGCTGAGGTTTTGCGAAATTGAACATCGTTTAGAACCGTAACAGCAAAAGCCTGTCTGAAACCTACATTGCTGGATCTTTAGTTACAGTTTCAGAAAAAATTGCTTATTGGTAGGAAACTGACCAAGCTTCATTTCATGTAATTCTTGCAGAAGTTAATAGAGCTGACTAAACCTTTCGTGCAGTTTTATGGAAATATTTCTCCTATAATGAGTTAGGAAACTTCCTTTGAAGTTTTTGCCTTACCATGTAAAGGGATAGGAGTCCTTAAAGTTCAAATGGCATGAATAATCCACAGATTTTATTCCGTTTGTGTGAAGCAAGAGGAATTTATGCTAACTGCAAAATCAAATTAAGTATTGTGTTTGGTTTAGATGATGAAGTCATACCTAACCCTCCTTTTTTGCATTTGTGTTAAGGTTTAGCCATATCTGCTACAATAATTGCATGTGTCTCCTGTTCTCTTCCTTCCTCCCTCACCTTCTCCCCACCTACCACCTCCTATTGTCCTTGTCTTCATTTTCAACATGTTCTTCCTCTAAGGCCACTCTCATACCTGTGGTCCAGGGCAAGCAAGATGATCTCAATAAAGCTGTTTACAACTTGACTGCTCTGCAGATATTTCAGTGCAATTTTCTGGTGTTTCCCAGATCCGTGTTCAAGCTTTTAGAATTAATGAGAAGTATTGCATAGTTTTTCCAACATGAAAAGGAATTAAATTAGTGATATTGAGAAAGCATGCTTAGATAAGAGCTGATGTCAAACAGAAAATTGTTTATGTGTCTGTGTGTACCAGTCGTTGGTTCTTGCCTTATCTATTTTATTTGCTCTCAGAATCAACTTCTCTCTTAGCAGTCTTGATGTTTTAATGCTGTGTGTATGTATTGTGTGCATGTATTGCCTCACTGTGCTGGGCAGTGGTGTGTGTCAGTGCCCTTCAAATAACCACTGTTCTTACAGACTGAATTCAGAGCACAGGCTGCAACCCTACCAGAGGTATGGCTGCATTTCTGGACAGTGCAACAGAATTCCTGTACCAGCTGCTTAAGGCAATTGTCATGGCAGCTGCTCTCACAAGTTATGTGTAGCCTTCTGGCAGAAAGCAGCTTTTGCTCTTGAGAAATTATCTCTTGTCTATATTATATCACAGGCTAACGTCTTCTTTTTGTCTTTGTTTCAGTTGCTAAGTAGACTTCTGTACTTGCAGTGTATCTGGCTGCAGTTTCAGAACCTGTGTTCTTCTGGAATGTTTTCCTTTTAATGGGAAAAATAAATGCTTTTTTCATTGCTGGTCACAGTGAAAGCTTCCAACTAATTCAGTTTCAATATATGAAACCTACAATATTCTTACATAGGGACATGGATGTTACTCTGTTAACAATGAAAGTTTATTCTTGCTTTTCTTATGGTTATTAAGAAAATGAAACCAGTAAGTGTGCTATGGCAGTGCCAGGTACCTGCATCAGAATATCTCCTTTAAAAGCTCTATCCCTGAGGCAAGCTAGTAGAAAAAAGAAGGTTCTCAGAAACTGCTGTGCCCTAGTTCTTTTCAAGGTATTCACTCAAACTGTAGAACAAGGCATTGGCTGGTCCAAGAAATATGGCAGGTTTCCAAAAAAACTAGGCTGGCAAGAATAGCTTGAGGATTAATCTAATCCCACTGGCTATTAGTTTGGCCACAAATATGCGTGTTATTAAAACCCAACAACTTCTTGTTGAATGCAGGCAGCGTTCTAGGGAAGCAACAGCTAGTGGAGAAAAAATAATTTCAAAGTATCAGTGAAGAGTGTGAAGGGATTTAGTAACAGGTATTCTGGACTGCTCAGTAATGTGACCTCACACTAGAAGAATTATATGTTTCAGGTCATATCAAAAGCAGAAATTTTCATGGTAGTGAAACGTTAGATGGAACAGTAAACATAACATTTGATTGTAAGTAAAAACACCTATTTCTTAATGTCTTACGTAATAATGTTAAACATTTCTGTTTTGAATAAAAAGGTAGTAACTTTATAGGGAGGAAAGAATGATTTATAGTACAATATTTCTGGATTATCTGGTGGCAAGGAAAATTAAATGTATTTATCTGAGAGGAAAGGGCAAAAAGGATGTTAAAATGTAAGAAACACCTCATTTCACATCCAGTTCTCTTGTGTTGCAGTCCTAGAAGGAGCAGAATACCAACAGTAATGACAGCAAATGAGAGGATAAAGGTAAACTGATAGTCAACAGAAGAGGCAAGAGTTTCTTACAAATCAGTTGCTCATCTGAATGTGTATGTAATATATTTTTGTATCAGTCTGTCACTTATTTTCCTTAAGGATTTTTTTTCCTAATTGTAAGGGGTTTTCTAACAGCAAAATTGCAGTGTGTTGCTGTTAGAATTTGTCCAGCTTCTTATTCTTAAGGCTCAACAAACCTGGTTCTCTCATCCTTGCCAAAACATAGCATGTGCTTCATCTCTCTGACCACCTTGGCAGTGTCTGCTGGTCACCTGCTTCACTATGTCAGTGGCTTTCTTGTGCTAGGGAACTCCAAATAGGACACAACACTCCACATGCAGTCTCACCAGTACTGAAAGCACAGACGGCAGCTTGCTGTCTTGGACCTTCTTGCTGGCTCTGGTGGTCATTGCCACCACAAGGTTACACTGCTGACTTCTGTTCTCTTCCGGCTCTTACTCTAATGCTTCCTAACCAGTTGGTTCCCAACCCATACTATTGCATGGAGTTATTTCTGCTAGGATGAAGGAATTTGCATTTGTCTTAGTCAAACTTTAGGAAGTTTCTACAAGTCCATGTGTCAACCCATGCAGTACTGGTTCTCTATCACTTACTGCTTTCTTTCCTTTTCTTGACCCTCCTTGCCACATGTGATAGCTTCTCTACCACTTGCCCTTTGTTTACACAAGTGGAAACCTCTTCCTAGAGGAAATGAGGTTGGGCAGACATGACTTGACATTGGTAGTCCTGTGCTGGCCATTTCAAGTTATCCTCACCTTCATGTGCGTAGGTATGGATTTAGGGAGGATTTGCTCTAGCCTCTGGGATTGAGGTCAGACTGTCCAGTCAGTAATTCCCTGGATTCACCTCCCAGAAGATAGGTGTGGCACTTGCCTTTTACTACTTGTCAAGTACTTTGTGGTTGCTGTAACCTTTCCAGTGCCATCGAGAATGGCCTTGGTGAGTTGCATGTGTCTGCAGGGTAAAGTATTCTTGCTACAAGGAGGTGCTGATACATACGATCACACTAAGAAAGACACTGACTCTAAAATACCATTTGTTTTGGTTTTGCTTAGCCCAGTTTTTGCTGGCAGGGGTGGGACAAAGATGGCTTCTGTGTGTTCTGTGTGAAAGTTCTGAAAGTTTTCACCAAGTCCAGCAGAGCCAATCTCTGATGGCTCTGAAGATGATGGACATGCTGGTGGCCAAGCCTGGGCCAACTAAAGATGTTAGTTAAGCTTCCGTGAAAACATATTTAAGAAGAAATCAAAACAATGTGAGCACACACTTCTTTTTAGCTAGAGCAGGAGGACGAGGTGAAAATATGTGAGGGGAAAACAACATGGAGACACCAAGGTCAGTGGAGAAGGTGGGGGAGGAGGTGCTCCAGGCGCCGGAGCTAAAAACTCTCTGCAACCCTGGTGGATGGCCATGGTGAAGCAGGTTGTCCCCCTGCAGCCTGTGGAGTCCGCAGGGGTGCAGAGATCCACCCACAGCCCATGGGGAGCTGCCCACACCAGAGGAGCAGGTAGATGCCTGGAGGAAGCTGTGATCCAGTAGGAGTCCCAGTGGAGGGAAAGGCCTTGCTCTCGAGGTGGAACAGCCTGGCCTTAGCTCAGAGGTCTGCAGTCTGTGGACAAGAGGACTCATGTTGCAGCAGATTCAGGCAAGCTGCTGCTTGTGAGATTTGGATCCACACCAAAGAAGCTTGCATAGGACTGTCTCCTGTGGGAGGGACCCATTGGCTATGCAGAGGACGACTCCTCTTCCAGAGCAGCGGAAGAAGATCTTGGAAATCTTGGTGATAGATTGACCAAATTCCCCCCCCATAGCCTATCCCTGGGCTGCTGGTGGGAAGGAGGGGAGGAGGGTGAGCAGAGAAGTGGTCGTTTTGAAAGTTCTATTTTACTTCTCATTTATCCTCCAACTCTGTTAGCCATAAATCACTTTGCAACTTTTAAGTTTTGAGCCTGTTTTGCCCTTGGTGTGTCCTCCCTCAGTTCCTTAATTCATGAGCCCTCTGTGTGTGTGTGTTAGCTTTTTTTCTCTTCTTTGCACAGCTGTAGCAGGGAAGAGTGGAAAGAGCAGATGTTGTAGGTACCTGGCATTTGGCCAGGGTCAAACCACGACACCATTTCAAACACTAGTTATTAGAGCTAACACTTTCAGATAAAGGCAAGGCCATGCAAGTGGCATAAGCTCTGCTGGCTCCTCCAACACTGTTTGGCCTGAACTCATCCCACCACCAAGAGATTTGCACAGCCCAACACAACCTGAAGGCCACACTGACTGTGCACAGCACAGACCTGTGCCTGCTCAGGTCAGCCATGATGTGGGTCACTGAGCTCTCAGTGTGTAATCATCATCTGGTCAACATCACCACATTCCCTGTCTCATCACTTGTAGTATGCTGTACTACTTTTCTACAGGTACTGTTTGTAAGCTTGGGAAAATGGGAGCTTCTCTTGTCATCTGCTCGTGGATCACCTGCTCCTTTTGGTATCTGTGTTGCCTGTGTAAGCTGTAAGTTATGTAGGCTCTATCACAGGTCATACTGTAATACAAGTCACAGTTAATGCTGGCTTTAAAATAGTTTTACTATAGTGGCAGTGCAGACGGTGGAAGAACATAAGATGTTTGACCAAATGAAACTATTTAAAGTGAAATATATAACTTACTGCTTTGTGACAGGTGAATACCAAAACATCCAACTTTTACTTTGTTTTCATAGACAAAACTGACACTGATTTCAGCAAAGTTCTGTTAATATAAAAAAGGGCAAAATGCAGGCTTCACAAATACCATCTGAATTGTAATACAGCATAAACCAGAGAGGTGAGCTCAGATGGATGAACTGAGATATTCATAGAAGGAGTTACAGATTAGAGATCTTTCAGGATAAGGGTATTTCCCAGTTTACCAGGGGAGCTCTCACAGAGTCATTGTGGCAAAGAAAATGTGTTCAGAGAAGCACAACAAGGCTCATGAAAGGTCTAGAGAACATCTCTTATGAAGAATGGCTGAGGGATCTGGGTTTGTTTGTCTGGAGAAGGGGAGGCTCAGGGGGCACCTCATCGCTCTCTGCAGCTCTCTGAAAGGAGGGTGTAGTGAGCTGGGGGCTGGTGTCCTCTACCACACCTGCAGTGAGTGGACAGAGGAAATGGCCTTAGGCTGGCACAGGGGAGACTCAGATTAGATATAAGGAACAAATTTTTCACTGTTAGAGTGCTCAGGCATTGGAATAGGTTGTCCAGGGAGGTGGTGGAGTCAGCACCCCTGGAGGTGTTCAAGAGCAGTCTGCATCTGTTGCTGGGTGATGTGGGTGAGTGATTGAGGGGTTACAGTGGCAATGCTGGACGGCAGGATTGGATGATCTTAAAGGTTTCTTCCTACCTTGACAATTCTATGATTCTTCTATGAATAGCAGATTATTGTTTCAAGTCAAGGACTTCTTTTATTGATTGTGATAATCACAGTCCAAGAATAAGGCAATGGTAGCAGTAACTGCAGAAGATAAAACTCTGATCTCACCTTTAAAGTATTGACAAAATCACAGCCTTCAAAAAGCATACTTTCAAATTAAAAAAAAAAACACATTAAATACCATGGTGAAAATATGCATATGTTCAAAGAATCAATGATGGAAATTTGTGGTTTGTGGTAATTAAGAGGAAATGTTTTGTTCCACTAACAGCATTTAGGAAGTAAATGTAATCACAAGCTAGATATTCAGAACTGACTTTCCTGCTCCTAGGACAATTTCTTTTTATGTTTACAATTACAGTACAATCATCATGTAACAGATGTATACTTTATATAACATTTGAGAAAGTATTATTGCTATTAAACAACAAGTCTATCATTTATTGTAAAGAAAAACAGCAGCCCTAATGCTGCTAGCTGCCTAAGCACATGCTTAGGTAATTTACTCCCTTTTACCACTTATTAGTTTAATTCCCTCACAGTTTCTCCAAACTAGAAAGTGCCATTAAATGGAAAGTGTAAATAAGGATCTACTTGTAAGTTAAAGCATTCAAATAATCTTTCATTAGATGCCTTTTTATGAAAACACATGTCTTTTGTCTGAAACCTTTTATTTACAGATGGGCAACTCAAATGCAAATATTGGTGAAAAATTCCTTTGAGCTGCCAAGAATAGTCTGCTAAGCGTATGTGCAGTAAGGGCCCATGTAAGAATTATATTACTTTAAAATAAGTGTTAAGAGTATAGAAGAACACTGAAATAGGTTTTTCTTTGTTTTACAGGTGGTGAAATGAAAATGCAAGCATCAGTTGTTAAGTGCCATGGGATCACATTGGACAGTGCAGGCAGACAAAATAGGAGAAGAGTAGGTGTCTTACGGGGACCATTGTTATTCATGAAAGAAGATGAGGCTGATGCTCATGGTATGTTTAAAATCAACATTACCTTTAATCTATGACCTTCTTATTTTCTAATACCAGTGTCGTAAAATATGAGTTATAATCTTTTAATGTAAAATAATAGAGAGCAGTGTAAAATAATCCTCTGTCTCTAGCAAAGTGTTTTGTCTGCTATCTAATACTGGTGATGGTTCATGACTAATTGAGAGACGTAAAAGTCTGGTTTTCTTCTGTCAGGTGATACAGGTTAGGTGATTGTTGTTTTCCCAACTGCATGGGAAAACTCCTGATTCAGTGACCATTCTTCCATTTCTATTATTTGAGAAATAGAACTGGGAGTTAGTTTGGTCTAATGATATCTTCATAATGGCCTTAATAATAATCAGTAAATTGTGCCCTGGTACATGGGCAAAGATAAAGAGGTAGAATAATAGTGAATATTGACAGCTATGTACTATTTCTCCATACGTAAGTATTGTTAATCACTCTGCAAAGACAGAAACAAATATACAAAATGCAGCATATCGACATATTTATACGTTTTTCATATTTTTAGTAGTAATTTATCCATGTGACACAGAATCTGCGATTCTTCATCTGTATGCTATGTATTGATGGAGTTTTTACAAAATCACTAGCTTGTAGATAGACATTAAATATTAAGGCCTCTGTTGCTGCTTCTTTGTAGAGGGAAGCTTTCTTTATAAATTTTCTTTTTCATCAAAGATATATGAAAATGTGTGCTAAGGAAAAACTTGAATGTTTTGATAATCTTAACAAACATTTAAATCCACAGTTTACGTTATTTATAAAGACTCATTGTTTTGTGAAGTGAATAGTTTTGAATCTAAAAGTAAAATATTTTGTCTTCAGTGTAATTTGTCACTTTAGGTCTTCCTAAAAATAGTTCCAGTACTTTCTATTATATTATACCAAGGATTTAAATGTTTAAGAAAGGTGTTTTGTGATGGAAGTAAGCAAACCAGATTTTGACTATGACAGAAGCATATTCTAATATTGGGAAATTGTGTGTCTGTGTTTCTGACTTCATGTTGAGAGTGTAAAGGATCATTAGAGGAGGAGAATTTGTTAGTGGAAAAGGAAAGGGTGGTTGGCTAGAAAGTCAGGTATCCTAAAGGAATTGTATTTTAGCAAGATATTTCCTTATTTGAGTGGGGCAGGGAGAAAGAGTGAAAGCTTAAATAAAACAACTTTTAAAAAAACCCAGCATCATTTACTAGTTTTAATTCAATTTGTTTTCTGTAGAAAAGACTATTCAAATAAACTACAGTTGCTGTCCTAGGCAAGGAAGCAATGTGCTTTATACATATGGTGTGCTTGACGTTGCTCCACTGGTGTGCACAGAGCAATCAGTAGCAAAATTTTATTGGACCCTCTAATAGCAGAGCTCATCTGTCAAAAACTTAAGGCTGCTCTATTTTTTTTTTTTTTACCATTCTGTCTCATTTGGAATGTTGTTGAAAACAAAAACATGTATATTAGTTCTACAAAAGAAGCCTGCAAACCTCTCAGATGTCTCAGGTAATCTCATGCTTTTCAGGCAAAGGAAGTGAATTTGTTTGGTTATAATGGGGAAGAGGCTCAGTGTAACTAAATTATTTGTGGTACAATTTACACGGACTGACAATTGTTGTACATTGTGGTATTGGAATAAAGATGCTTAAACTGGTATAATTTGTGTCATTTTGCAGAAAGCTGTGTAATAACCCCAGCTAAAGAAATAAAGCCCATGTTGGACCTAAAAATTTAGGTAGAATGTGGCTGACTGAAAAAAGACCAAGGACCTGATCATTTCATACCTTAGTTCTGCATTTGCTTTAGATCTATATGAACCATCCTGGCCACTAAAAGAAGTTATTAAACCTTTCCTGGCCCTGTTCAGTGCTTGCGTACCATTTTCTATGGCCGGATTACAAAGAATTAAAACCATCAACATTGACTTCTGGGTTAAAAATTCTCTGTAGTTGTTGGGGTGGATTTTAGCTTGAACCAGTTTCCTGAGGTAAAAAGGAGGAACTTCTGAGGGGGTGGAAAGATGTAGAGGGAGGGTCATGGAGAGCTGCAGATGACAATTTATTGTGTGTGCAGCCATAGCCACTGTTCTGCTGAAGGATAGCAAGAAACATCCTTTGGAGTCTGCAGGGGGAAAACTGAATGAAAATATAGGAAGAGGCCAAGTCAAGAACAGAAGGGAAGGAAGCTAAGAGGTTGAGCTCTGAATATCAAAATGAGAAAAAGCTTACTGTATCCTTTGTTTTCTTCCGTGAACAAAATAATGTCTTTATTAGGAGCAGTAAAGAATAACAAAGAAGGATGGAAAAAGGGAAAACCAAAGCTTTCTGTGATGTTGAAAACTGTAAGTGATTATTGAAAGCCCAATTCATCTGCTGAAGCAGGTAAAAATGAAAATCATATATATTAATACTGATTAAAGCTACCAGTGAACATATACAAAATAATTTGAACAAATTGCTTAATTTGACGGGGCTTAGTATCTATGCTATTTTTCTTGTTGAAATTTTCCTGTCAAAAGAGAAAGGAAGGCACAGTGAATCATTATTTTCTCAATATTCCACTAAACTTTAATGTCTTACATCTGGAAGTGTTAAAGTATATACTGTACTTCTGTGAATGAGTACAAAATAATGTAAACAATAACAATAATAATATGTTTGTCTTTTAGAGAGGTGGCAACAGAGAATCATAGAATTGTTTGGGTTGGAAAATATCTCTAAGATCATCAGTCCAACCATTAACATAATAAAACATTACCTTTAATAAACCTTTAAACAGTCATGAATCATGATGCTGACTTCATTTTTCCTGACAGAATTCAGAAGGGCATGCGACACAGATATCACACAAGCAAAAGGACTTGTATGTTTAGGACTTTACTCCCAAAGAAAAGCAAAATATCATGTGTGTTAGTATATTTTGAACCCAATTCTACACCATCCTGCTCACTCATTGCACTAAACTCAAGGCAATGAGTACAGGGTCTGTTGCAGTGCTTTGCCCATCCCTCCACTGGTTAGGAACACAACTTTCTTCTAGGTATCAATATCCCAGTTCTTCTCAGCTGCAACAGTAAAGTACCAACTTGTTCTAATTAGTACACAGATAGCCATGCTGAATTTTGTAGCAGTATTTCCAAGAGTGAAGGGGAGTGTGGGTAAAGTGTGAGGAAGGATTCTCAAAATCGAGTTTTTCCATGATGTTTTTTTAAGCAACACATATACCTGTTCTTTATTCCTCAAAGCATTTTCTCCAGCTGTGCAGTTGTAATTCAGCAGTGTCATGTATTGTCACTTCTGCATTAGTAAATAGCTAGGGCCTGCTGAGTAATTATGAAATAACCTCATAATGAAATGCAGGAAAGGGTTCTAATTAAATTTTAAAGTTGCTAAACAACTATTCTACTTTAAATGAGAATTTTCAATCCATTTATCCTAATGAGTTCTCAGAATACATTATTAAAGTATATAAATGATATGGTAAACACAAAATGTGATTTTCCACACTTCCAGTGTATAGAGAACCATTTGTACACAAAATATACACAAGAATTCAAGTATTAACTTATGATGGAATAATAGGGCAACCACATGAAATTTTTAATACTTTTTTATTATATAACCAACAGTAAAGGAAGCCTGTAAAGGTTGATATCAATAACCCATGTAGTACAGTAGTTTGTCTCTGAAAATGTCTAGTAGTAGGTGTGCAGAATAGCATGGCAAGGGTAAAGTGTTACCTCCCTGATTCTTTCAGCAATCTTAGGCTTGTGGACATCCTCCAACAGAGGTTGTATCTTTGCACTTAATAGTCCATTTTTGGAAATCAAGAAAATGAGATAATCAGCCCATGCCTATGTCTCGGTTTGAAAGACGGGTGTCTGCTAAGGAAGGTGGGAACCTCCCTTAGAATAGAGCTTATGACCTCCTTTCCCTCTGAATTATTGAGACTTTGAAATCAAGGGCTTTCAGGCAAAGATATGGCAAAAGGAATAACAGTTCTTTACTAGTATTTATGGCAAGGCAAACAAGCAGCAACAGCAGTAGCAACAACAAAAAAACCAGAAACCCAGTGGCAGCTTTCCCTGGGCTGCCAGGCGCTGTCCCTTTGGTGCAGTTCCAGTCACAGCCAGCAGGGGCGCTGTTGGCTCAAGCCGGGCAGGGCAGTGTGGTGATTCCCCCGCGGCTGCAGGGGGCGCTGTGGCGCGAGCTCAGCTCTGCCTCCCTCACACGGCAATGGCGGGCGGCCTGAGGGCAGGACAGGCTGCAGCAGGGAGCTCAGAGCTGTGAGGGCAGGACAGGCTGCAGCAGGGAGCTCAGAGCTGTGAGGGAAGGACAGGCTGCAGCAGGACAGGGTGCAGCAGGGAGGGCCTGACAGCAGGATGGGGTGCAGCAGGACAGGGTGCAGCAGGATGGGGTGCAGCAGGATGGGGTGCAGGGAGCTCAGGGCAGCGAGCTGGACCCGCAGCGCTGGCTCACCCAGACTAGCCAGCAAAGGTGGCAGAAACTGCAGCTGTGGCAGAAGCTGCAGTGCGTTCCAACAGGTGGGGGCAGCGACAGCCAGGCCTCTCCGCAGCAGCTGCGAACGCAGCCAGGGAGACACGCGCTCTGGGAGGGGAAAGAGGGTCGGAATCCTGTGCCCTTTCCCAAGAGAAAGCTCACCCAGCAAGGAAGAGAAGGCAGTGCAGAGCCGGCCTTTCCACGGTTGCAGCGAAAGGGAGATAGCAGCTTCACTTTTCCACCTCTGGTGCCCAGCAAGCAAGTAAATTTACCAGTGGCCGGGTGCTCCCCTTCCCTCACCACACCTCAGCTACATCTTTTGTCTCTTAAGTATCTTGTTAGTTTCTTAGCAACAGAATGGAGAAAATTCCCCAACCTCCGGCAGCCTACATCAAAAGTTTTAGTAAATATAAAGTGTTGTTAAAATTTAGTTTTTGTCTACCAACTGTGATTCAGGAACTGCAATACTTACGTACAAAAAGAAAATATTTTGTCAATATAAGATCTCTTCCTAGATTTCTTACCTTCGTGCCCCTTTCTGTTACCACACAGTCCTTAGTCAGGTTAATCTGTTTCAAAAAATATCTGGTATGTGCACCGCCTGTAATAGAAGTGTAGTTAATGCCATAATCCACATACCATCATGAGAAAGGGGTAATCAATAGATAACTCAAGTTAACTATTGAGAGACAGAATATGTGAATTCTAAAGCCTAGAAAAACAGGATTCCCTTAATCTTATCAAGATAGGAGGGACACGAATCCTTTGAAGCCAGCACAGAAAGTGCTGAATCACCTCATAGAGGAACACGCATGCTTCAGAGAGAAGAGTGAAAAGTGAATTGTGATGAAGACTACTGGGACTTTCTCCCTGGAGGGGTTTTTGGGGGTCTCTAAAGACCACTAGGACAGATGGCGCGTGTGTGGTGCACATGCTAATGATGTTAATGACTTCTGAGAAATGATATGTATAACCACTCCTATCCCAGGAAATGTGATGAATATTCATGAATTTTACCTATAACACTGTCTTTGGAAGTGCCGAGGTGTGTGTTTGGAGGAGTGAATTCCCCCACAACCGGTACACTGAATAAAAGCAAATACCCACTTCTCTGACTTTGTCTCTGAAGTGTCTCCAGGCTTGCTTGGGGTGAATCAAATAGTATTATGTAAATGGTAAGAACAGCACCAAAGGAACCAACAACAACAAAAATCTCCAACAGGTTTATCTGTCTAAGTATGAAAACTGATTTAAAACACTAACTGAGCATTTATAAGTAACATTAACCATCATAATATTAATTAATAATCATTTGGAGTTCATAACAAGGCTACGTAAAGTAGCAATTATAGTATTGTTTAAAAGATCTTTTTGATAACTGAAAAATTCAGTGAGGATAGATAGAGCTAGCCTAAGGCCGACCCCCACCTGGCTGCACCCTCCTTTCAAGGAGTTGTAGAGAGCAATAAGGTGTCCCCGAGCCTCTTTTTCTTCGGGCTAAACACCCCCATCTACCTCAGCTGCTCCTCAGGTTCTGGACTCCTGCTCCAGACCCTTCACCTCCGTTGCCCTTTTCTGGACATGCTCCAGCACCTCAACATCCTTCTTGTTGTCAGGGGCCCAAAACAAGGTGCAGCTTCATCAGGGCACACTACAGGGGGAAAATCCCTTCCCTGGTCCTGCTGGCCACACTACTGCTGACACAAACCACGATGACACTGACCTTGGCCACCTGGGCACATGCTGGCTCATGTTCAGTGCTGTCAACCAGCACCCCCACATCATTTTCCCCTGGGCAGCTTTTCTCCCTGTGGCAGTGCCTGGGGCTGTTGTGACTCAAGTGCAGGACCTGGCGCTTCACCTCATTGAACGTCAGTCTGTCCAGATCCGTCTGCAGAACCTTCCTACCCTACAGCAGATCAACACACCCACCCAACTTGGTGTCATCTGCAGGCCACGTACATGCACTCAATCCCCTCATCCAGATCCCTGACCAAGATATTAAACAGGATGGCCCCAACACTGATCCCTGGGGAGCGTCTGTATTGACAGGCCACCAACTGGACGCAGCACCATTCACCAGCACACTCAGCCTAATCATCCAGCCAGTTTTTAACCCAGAGAACAATGCACCCATCTAAGACATGAACACCCAGTTTTTCCAGGAGAGTACTGTGGGAAATGGTGTCAAAAACTTTGTTAAAGTCCCAGTAGACAATGTTCACAGCCTTTCCCTCATTTGCGAAGTGGGTCACCCTGTCATACAATGAAATCAGGTTGTTCAAGCAGGACCTGCCTTTAACAAGCCCCTTCTGGCTGGGCTGTCCTGCAAATGCTATGCAATGACTCTCAGGATGATCTGCTCCATGACTTTCTCTGGTACCAAGGTCAAGATGGCAAGCCTGTAGTTCTCTGGATCTTCCTTCTGATACTGCTGTAGATGGGCATCACATGGGCCAGCCTCCAGTCATCTAAGGTCCCTCGTTTAACAAGGACTGATGATAAACGATGGAAAGTGGCTCAGAGAGCACTTTCACCAGCTCCCTCAGCATCCTCAGGTGAATTCCATCTGGACCCACAGACTTGTGTGTGTCTAAGTGATGTCATGTGTCACTGACCATTTCTCCTTGGACTATGGGAGCTTCATTCTGCACCCTATCCCTGTCTTCCTCTTCAGGGGGCTGGGTAACTCAGCAACTTATTGCTGTCTCCAAGTCTGCCCTTTCACATACAGGAAATCAAGTAGAATAAATTCTTTGTCCAGAAAAGCTGGTTTTCTGCTTTTTTGGTTTACAATCCTGAAGACTATTGAGGCTGATTATTTTACAAGATGAAGATTATCAGAATGCACCAGTTTTCCATCATGTTCCCTTTTTGTTCCAGTGTTTTAAGTGATGAATAAGAAGTCAATGGGAGAACAATAGTCAGAATAGAGCAGGTATTTCTGCCCCAAAAAGCAGGAGACTTGTGTAACTACTCTTTTATATTAAGTCTCAAAAGTATTAAGTTTTTTGTTTACTCACTGATATTCAAGCCTGAGGATGCATACTTTCAAACTTTTCTCCACACTCACTTTCCTACAAAGTCAAGGATTCTGATTTGATTTGATTTCAGGTAACCACATAACAGCTGGAAGAGAGGTAGCACTACCATCTTACATCTCATATGCTCTGTAAGTATAGATACTCTATTGAAAGCAGGGTCTCTGATGGTAACCACTTTATAGACACAAACCCTCCCTTTAAAGGCACTCTGCTTTAACTGTACTGCATGTAGTGTGCCACGTCTTGAACTGGAATGTCTGCTGAGGACTTTCCTTATAATTGCAGTCACTGGCACCAGTGGTGCTCTAGCACTTAGCACAACAGCTAAGAGGAGAGGATTTTTTCAGGCACTGCGGACCTCAACTTCTGAAGGAGAGAAATGGGCAAATGAAGTGGAGAAGACTGAGTTTTCAGAAGACAGAAAGTAAGGAAAAGGCAGAGGGCTAGAGGAAAAGAAAGCTCAAAAGTTACAACAAATCATGTTTTTGTAAAGGGTTGTTCAGGTGCTCAGGACAGTCCTGAATTTCCGGGTATCTGGAGAGAGCAAGAAGAAGTGAAAGCTGGAGATGTAAGAGGAAGGCAAGGGCCAGATAGGCAGAGAAAAAGGAAATTTGGTTATGTGGAGGGCTGTAGAAGAAGAAAGGAAGAAAAGCTATAGTGAGAAACTTGAACAGCTGTGGGCAAGAGTCTGCCCATGAACTGTAAGATGGTGGTAAATGGGCAGATGCTAAAAGTTGGAAGACTGGAAACTGTCAGGCTGGAAAAAATGTAGAAGTTTGATGGTATGGCAGAAAAGGATGGGCAGCTAGGCTGGAGATGCAGTGACTATAAGCATAGAGATAAGAGAGAGAAGAAAGATAAAAGAGGTAGATCTGTTCAAATGCATTTTCCTATGACTGTAAAATTGCATGAAGCTGTAAAGTTTTTTTAGGGTCAAAATACAGAGCATTTTCCTTTTGAAGAATACCAATATTTGAGATATTCCTAAAGCTGTCCCGGGGTGGATGCAGGTGGACCTACAAAAAGTGGCCTTATTTGAAAGGCTTTTTTTATCCTAACACAAGTGAACTATGACCTACAAATGTGCCATTTTTGCTTATACACAGCTCTATAATTTCTGCATCTACCACTTAGAATTACCAATGCATTTTTTGCCAGTGGAGTCCTATTTATTCTAAAAACTTCTGCTGGCACAGCTCCTGGTCCTTAGCAATCACATAAGGCATCTCTGATATAAACTGGCCTTGGTTCTAATTTTAGGTCTGCAACCTGTGCAATTCATTAGCAAGAAATGGAAAAGAAGATATTGTAACAGTAGCAGAAAGGGAAACCTTTGTGATATCCAGAATGGAGTCCTCAAAGATAATAACTACTGACAGGTGTCTCCTGTACTAAAAAATGGGAGGATTTCCAGCTTTCAAAGTCTAATTTCAAAATACAAAGTATCTCTTATTTTGCAAAAGCTTCTTCTTTACTAAATTGGTTTTAAATGTCAGTATATATTTATCTATATCTATATATCTACATATCTATGTATATATCTACATTGTGTAAATCTGAAACCTTGGTGATGCCTAAAGAAACCCTTTTGACATTAAAAGTTGAGTTTGTTCTTGTCTGACAGTTTTTACTAATCCAGTTGCTGCTGTTCAAATAGGACATCATAGCCTATTTTTCACTTGTTCCTTGGTTTTCCTGGAGTAAGTCATGAGCTGTGTGTGGTTTGGAGAAGTGTCATTCCTTTTAAGAGTGATTTACTTTGCTCATTTTATCTAAATCTTCAGTAAATCCTTTATATGTGGTGGGATTACCAGCACATGCAGCCGGCAGACCAAAACTACTGACATTTTTCAAATATGAATTATTTTAAAAAAATGACATCCTGTGTTTATGTATGTGTAATACATTAATTAAAATGTGCCTTTGTAAAATTTGTATTTTTTTTTCTTTTTCCCTAGCATCCTTTCTTTTTCCCTAGCATCCCAACCAGGTGATTGTGAGACCTGTTTTAAAACCACAGATACTGATGAACTGCCAGTAAATACTATAACACTGATGTATCTGTGCTATCTATGCTGTGAAAGCTGTAACAGGTTTCCGCATTTTTGGGGGCCTTTGTGTGTGTAATGCAGAATTCAAGCAGTTATTTCTGAATAACTTCTTTAATTTGGTCTTGCTGTAACATAGAAAATATTTTAAAGTGTCACAACATGTTGCACTTATTGCATACATTTCATCCGAAGATCAGCAAACAATGTGTAAAAATATTTCTGCTTCCTAGGGAGCCTGACACTGTTAGTGATGTTGTTTGGTTTTATTATGAAATAATGAAGAATATTTTCTTCAAATATGTTTGCATTTTCCTTCTGGGTATTTTTGAAAATACCTTTTAAAACAAATTCTTATTTCAATAAAAACTTTAAAGCATTACACAGACTCAACCTGTGCCCCCAGGGTTGTTTCTACTGATGTTATTCTTTTTAATGCAGTTCCAGCAATTAATAGAAATGGTCCTGAATGGAGACATCTGGAACATAAAGCTAATTATTCTGTGTACTGACTTGATACAATATGTGGAGCTAAGGAAATGCTTTTTATCTCTCCAGAAACAAAGAACTGTTATCGCATGAACAGTGATAAAAGAAAGAAATCCTATCTTGGTTTAAATAGGACTCTGTGTATTTCCAGTTATAAAACCCCAAACCTTCAAACAATACTAAAACCAAAATTTGTAGATCCCATGACAACCACAGAGTAAGTAGTCAGAAGAGAATAGTAAATAGTTTTTGTTCCAAAGAAAATACAAGAAATGTTCTTTCCTGTTCCTGAAGATGAGAATTTATTAGACCACTTAGCAAATAATTTGGTTTTACAGTACATTACCAGGAATTAGTGACATTGGTTATATCTCTAATTATGGGTTTTTTTAAATGTCCTTAGTCTACTTTGAAAATTTTTGAAGTGGAACTTTATTATGCTTACCAAATTGTTTAAAAGAGCACAGCACTCTTAAAATAAGGGTCACAGGTGGAATGTAGCAAAGCTAAAATGAAAGGTAATGGAAAAATCCACTACTTATCTTCACTGCTTAAATTATGTGATTGGGTAAATGGATTTCTCTACTTTCTAGGAGTGTGCTTCTACATTAGTCTAGCAGCAATTAGAGAGAAGAGGTTGCTCTGCGAATTATCTCCATGAACCATGTAGTTAATCTTTTTATTGTGTAAAGCCTAAAAAATTGCTCCTAATCAATCCACTTCAATTTTCTGTCTCAAAATCATTTATCATCCCTTTTTGTCCTAGAGTACTTCTAAAATGCTTTCCTGCAATTAACTAAAAGGAGGTGGTATTTGTATCAGTGAGCATATTGTGGTTATATGAGGTAAATCTTACTGTCACAGCAACAAAGACTCTACATTATTACCTAAAAGTTCTTAACAAATTGATTAATGCTTTTAGAATAATTAGTCCCCATTTCAGATGTAATAGTGGTCTCTTATTTGATAAATAAAAGATGCACCTCTTGATTACAAAAATAGACTCATAGAAAAGAATCATAAAACATCCTGGATTGGAAGGGACCCAGAAAATTCATCGAATTCAATCCCTGGCCCTGCACAGCACCATCCCCAATAGCCACACCATATGCCTGAGAGCATTGTCCAAATGCTTCTTGAGCTGTCAGGCTGGTGCTGTGACCACTGCCCTAGGGAGCCTGTTCCAGTGCCCAGTCACACTCTAGGGGAAAAACCTTGTTCTAATATCCAACCTAAACCTCCCCGACACAACTTCAGGCCATTCCCTCAAGTCCTGTCACTGGTCACCACAGAGGAGAGATCAGTGCCTGCCCTTCCCCTTCCTGGGGAAGTTGTGGACTGTAATGAGGTCTGTCCTCAGTTGCCTCTTCTCCAGGCTGAACAGATGAAGTGACCTCAGATGCTCCTCATACAGCTTCCCCTCAAGGTCCTTCACCATCTTTGTAGCCCTCTTTCAGACACACTTTAATAGGTTTAGATCCTTCTCATATAGTGCTACCCAAAGCTGCCCCCAGCACTGGAGCTAAGGCTGCCCCAGTGCAGAGCAGAGCAGGACAATCCCCTCCCTTGCCCAGCTGG
This sequence comes from Lichenostomus cassidix, assembly GCF_008360975.1. Taxonomy (NCBI): domain Eukaryota; kingdom Metazoa; phylum Chordata; class Aves; order Passeriformes; family Meliphagidae; genus Lichenostomus; species Lichenostomus cassidix. Next base: position 38,303,717 of record NC_139511.1, on the reverse strand, counting down.
CCATGCTGTGCCTGATGCCCCCCAGGACAGGGCTGGCCCTCCTGGCTGCCAGGGCACTGCTGACTCATGTTCAACTTGTCACTGACCAGGACCCCCAGGTCCCTTTCCATGGCACTGCTTTCCAGCATCTCATTCCCCAGTCTGTCCATACACCCAGGGTTGCCCATCCCAGGTGCAGAATCCAGCACTGCCCCCTGTTGAACTTCATATGGTTGGTGTTTGCCCAAACCCCCGATTTGTTGGGGTCTCTCTGCAGGGCCTCCCTGCCCTCGAGGAGTCAACAGCTCCTCCCAGTTTTGTATCATCTGTGAACTTGCTCAGTGTCCCTTCCAGTCCTGTGTCCAGGTCATTTATGAAGATGCTGAAGAGCACAGGGCCGAGGATGGAGTCCTGTGGAACCCCACCAGTGACAGGTCCCCAGGCTGATGTCACCCCATTCCCTGTAACCCTTTGTGCCTGACCACTGAGCCAGCTGCTCACCCATCACATGATGTGTTTGTCCAGCTGTGGGCTGGGCATTTTGTCCAGAAGGATCCAGTGGGAGACAGTATCCAAAAGCTTTACTGAAATTGAAAAAGACCACATCAATTGGCTTCCCTTGGTCAGCTCCTGTGCCCTTCAGAGGAGATGCTTAAAAGGTGACCAGCAGTGATGGACCTCAGCACCTTTAAAAATATTTTCCCCACGGGACCTTTCTCACTATTACTCTAAGCAACCTGAAATCTGCTCTGCCCCTGTCCAGGGCTGAAGTTTTGCTGTCACTTTTCCAATTGACACCAGAGATTTTAAACTTGATCACTTCATGGTCACTGTGGCCAAGACAGCACCAATCACTGCTTCACCCATGACACCTTCTCTGTTAACAAGCAACACATCAAGATCATCTTTTCTAATTGCTCCTTTAGTACCTGCACCATGAAGTTATCAACATAGCAGGACTTCTGCCCCCGCCACAGGAGAGTTTATCTGTTGTTTGTTAGCTGATGCAATAACTCAGGGCATCTTGCTCTCACAAACCTCACATAAGCCTTTGTGAAGTGACTCAGTTAGGACTGTTTGCGTTCTAGTGAGTTATTTCAGCACAATGGGATTGATGCTTTCAGATGATAGTAAACATCTTGCTGTGGAAGCAGATGTGTAAAGATAGGTTGGAATTTCTGACTGACAGTTCACTTTACAAACTATAAAAGTTGCACCATACTTTCACAAAGCAAAAATCTTCTGCACATTCCCTGAAATGTGAGGTGTTTTTTCCCTGAAGTTGGGACACCTAATTCGTTGTTGCTTCTGAGGGGCTGAGTGAAAGGACTCTGTGTACACGACCATCAATTAAGTGATAAGTCACATTGACCCATAATCTATACTAATTCTTTGCTAGCTACAATATAGGTACCTTTATGCCATGCACTGTTTTATGTAATCTACTAGTAGTCCTTTTTGTTTTATCCTGTCTACTTAGTAACACTGTCTAAGGCCTTTTGCTTCATGTCTATTCAATAAATAACTAATTTTAAAATATACCTGATCAACTATGCTTACAAACTTGTGAGCCAGAGTGATTTAGGTGCTGGTCACCTAAGTAGAGCTGCTGCCAAAACTCTGAGCCTAAGGTAGGGTTTGTATAAAACTCTCACTCAATCCATAACAATCATTCAGGCGTTTTAGGAATCTTCTGGACCTGTTTGTGCCAGATGTGTGGTTTTCCCAGTTAATATCTGGCAATTTGAAGTCCCCTGTCAGGGCAAGGACAAGTTGATTTACAGGTGTCCCACAGTTCCTCAAAGAATAATTCATTGGCATTGTCATCCTGGCTAGGAGGTCTGTAGTAGATTCTTACACTGACATCTGCATTATTTGTTTGCCCCTTAATCCTTATAGTCTCTTGTCTGTGCCAGTGCCACCTGTGAGCTCCATACATTCCACTCTTCTGTTATACACAATGTCACCCTCCTACATCTCCTGCCCTGCCCATCCCTCCAGAAGATCCTGTAACCATCCATTGTGGCACTGATCTCTGCTCCAACATGGGTCACAGGACTCATGCACTAAGATTCACTTATGCCAGTGATATTGTACCTCTGGGACTGGGCCAAGAGTTTGAGCTCCTTTTGCTCACTCTTCATGCTGCACATGTTTGTGAGAAACATTTCAAGTGTGATTCATTGTAGTTAACTCCTCCTGGAGCAGACTGAAGGATGCCTCTAGCACTCAGTTCCTCGAGTTTTGTCATGCCACCCCATTCCTTACCACCAGGGAGCCTGGTTTTGTCCCTTCCCCTCTTCAAATCTAAAGTTCTTACCAATGCACCCTGCTAGCTCCTGTGCTAGAACCCTTTTCCCTCTCTGAGAAAGGTGCATCCAATCAGATGTTGGTAGACCAGGTGTTAAATACATCATACCATGGTCAAAAAGCTCAAAATTTTTCCAGTTACATCAGACTTGGATCCATGTGTTAGTCTGAGAGGTCTGCCTGTTCCTTTTGTTATTCTTCCTTGCTACTAGAGCGACCAAAGAAGACCTTGCCTGTGCTCCTGATCCTTCAACCAATCATCCCAAGGTGATAATTCAATACTGAACTATCTTATGTTTTGAAAAGAATCTAAACTATTTTGAATATTCCTTCTTACAGATAGCAGGTCACTTACTAAATCAGGGTTCTTTTTGACTTGTATTCCTGAGACTTACAGATTTCTCCTTTTGTGAGCAGTGATATTTTGTATTGCTTAATGATAGTCATTAGCTCCTGGAATATGGTATTCATTGTGTTCAGGTTAAAGAACAGTAGGAGATATGGTTTCCATGGTAGGCTACTAGTTTAACAGGAAATTGTTAAATCTCTATATTTTCTGTAGTATGCAGATGTGATGTTCATGGCTGGAATATTGCAAGGCTTAATTAATTGCACTTGAGAGCCACTAGCAGATGAGGTTCTAAAAAGTACTAATGTCTGAATAAATATTTTGAGTCTAGTTTTGTAATCCTCTGGAAAACAATGATATTATTACAGCTGATAAAAAGTGAGAATTCTGTTTCATTATAACAGTCAAGGTTCTAAAGTTTGTTTCTCTTCTGCACTGGAGTAAAACCAAAACTTTTAGAGCATTTTCACAGGGAAAATTGGATTGTAATGCCATTTTCTGAATAAATTATTCAGGTCTTCAATTTCATCTCTCAACTGAAATAACTACCTGACTTAAGACATTTAAAACCTTTCCAACAAAAACTCCCTAGAGCTAACTTAACATCTTTGATACACTTCAGCTTGAATAATCAGGATATTTTCACCAAAATGTGTTTTTTGAACATTCTGCAATCAGATTTACTGGTTTAAATATTTTCTGATCAATAAGATCTCATGATGTACCTGTACACATTCCAACAGAAGCTATGATATAAGGTTATTCAAATTTGACTTCCATATCCATTTTTAATTTTGCTGAAAGCAGTGGCACCAGAAATAAATCATATTCAGAATGTCATAATGTTCCTATTGGTGTGCAATAATGATACTTGAAAGTTCATTAGGATAGCTAGACATCTTCTCTAATTATTTGAGAAGTAATTTAGTGCAATCATTGTGTACAGTATGTGTGAAACTTTAATGCCCATAGCATATTATGGCACTTGGCACCTGAGAACTGAGCACTGAACAAGTTAACAGGTTCAATTCTGACTCATAGATGGATACATGCAACCAAAATTCACATTTCAGTGTATTCTGACTTGTAGATGGATACAGGCAAACCAACATTCACATGGTTTGCTTGGCCAATAGCATGCAAGTAAAGGAAAAAAGTGTTCAAATTAATAAATTCCAGGTTGACCTTTTTAGGCTAAAAGATATAGCCTGGAAGTCTCTTGGATCCAATCAAAGTTTGGGCCGGAAATTTTCTGGGTAAAATTTCTAATTAGAGTGTTACTTTATGGTGAGTTAATCTTTTTAGGTAAAGGTATTCTAGAACAACAGCAGGGATTTCTATATGCTTCCAAACTTACTTTCACAGCCAGTGAAAGCTGGCTTGGAAAAAATGGAAATAAATTCTTATCTGTGGAGACCTAATATCTAATACTGATAAAAGTATTACTACTGGTGCTCAACAGGATTCTCCAACATGCTGTGGTCAGCAAATGAGTCTGTCTGGTTCTTCACAGCTCTTAGAGGAGGGATGTGGGCTGTGTTACAAAAAGATTTCTCATGTTGCTTGCATATTATGTTGCACTGCCTCTGAATCTGGGTTTCAAACAGCAGTTGAGAAATATTGTTTATGGTCCTTCAATGAGTGTACACCCAGTTCCAGATAGGATACTGTATTACTTGTAAATGTGAGAAGAGATTTTTCAGAAATATTTGGAAAAATTTGGTGCTTCTGAGTGTAGATAAAGGGTTGGTTGGAATACAAACAGAATTTAGAATGCAAACGAGGTCATAATGCTGTCACTGGCATTAGGGTGGAAGATTGCTGGTCTACATTTTCTCAGACCTGTACAAGCTAGCTGTATTATAAGCTTCTTAAGAAAGGCAGGTAGCCAGGTAGAAGAAATTAGAGCTTGGTTCCAGTATTACAGGAGTTTTGAAGGACATTACTACATCTTTTGAAACCTTCTGATGAAAAGGAATGTAGACTTAGCTTAGCTGCCATATTTATCAGCATGAAAACGTGGGTTTCTGTACATGAGAATGTGAAGGCATATAGGTGTAGAGATTTTTATATGAATACAGATATGTACTGTTTCTATTTTTTCCAGAAAAACAGGAGAGGCGTGGAACTGAATTATTAACCCATTCATTCATATGCAACTCTGGGAAGTGTGACATATTTTGTTTCTTAAACATTGCAACCATAACCCTAAGTTAACATCACTTTGTAAACAAAATCAACAGCTTTTTCCCATGCACTTCTATATACTCTGCCTGAGACCAAACTACAGCCCATGTAGCTTCCACTCAGAAGTGATTGCAAATGTGTTTGTGTGTCTCTTTATTTGCTTCCCAAACCCTGAAATTAACTAGGGCTTGGCTAGAGATGCAAGCTTACAGCTACTGATGTTTGAACTGTTGGCACACACTTCTAGTCTTCTTCACTGGTCTCACAGGCAGAAGTATAGCAACTCTTGTCAGAGATACATCTTCCTAGGCATTCCTGAAAAAGTAGGAATCAGAAATAACTGTATTTTAAAAGGAAATTATTTCTTCAAATAATTAAGTCAACAGACTTTTCTGAAAAAAGGTCTGCAATTTCCTGTGAGCTACCCTTGTACTCTAAAGAAGATAAATAATTCAGCTGATGGTCAGGCAGCAGAAGTCTTTGGTAGGTCTCTGACAAAGAACTCAGGGTCTGGTTAGATTTATTAGTCCTTCAAAGTCTCATTATACTTTTCTTTAGCAATATGGGCCCAGTAGAAGTTCACTGAGTAATCACAGCTCTGGGAGGGATGACAACTGAGGGAAGAAGCATGGTCCCAGGTGCTGGGCTTCAGTCTGAACATTGTGACGACTTATTAAAAACAGAGGTCTCTCTACCAGCAGGGGAAGACTAAGGTGACCAGAATGTGATCATGTGATTTGTCTGTGCAAATAAACCTTAATATGGCATCAAGATCTTCCTCTATAGTGTGAGCCTAAGCATCGGGTTAGGTACATAGGTATTTAGGCGCTGGACAATAAGACTGTTGTGGTTTAGGAATGGTATTGCCCAATTTAGCAATCCTGCTGAAACCACACCACCACTCGCTTCCCCTCCTCACAACTTCAAATGAATGCACTAAAGGCAGAGATCATGCATTAAGATATGAACAATTTGCTGGAAGGAGCAATGAGACAAGAAAACAAACAGCAACAGCAGCAATACTAATATGAAAATGTTAGTAAAAAATGTACAAAGAGGGGGTGATTTACATGCAAAATGCTCACAAAGCTCAAGACAATGAAACATTTGCCAGTGAAATATCTGCTTCCCTCCATTTGCCGCCACCCGCAAGTCAGTGCAGAGGTTGAGTGCTGGCCACTTCTCTCATTCAGTGATATTCAAAGCCAGCTGGATGGCTTTCAGCTCTGCAACCTGACTTGATCCGTCTTGTCCCTCAATAGGTTCTGGGACTCACCACATAGGGCTCCATACAGCTGCTTTCCATTTTTGGTGTATCCCTATGATATGGCAGGAGCTGTCAGTGAAGAGAGTGTATTACTTTCATTTTCAGGTCGCTGGTTATATGTTGGGGCCTCCTTAGAATGTGTCAGCTTCTTGTCCTCCTAATCTTCTATGTGATATTCTGAAATTTTCACCTTCAGGCCAATTAGTGATGACTTTCAAGGTCCCTAGGTATTTAGGGTTTCCTATTCAAGCTTGCTCTGTGATCAGCATGGCCCACTTACTCCCCATAGCATCAATGTCATAATGTGTGGACTTTCTCTTTGAGCATCCAACCCAACACTGGCAGTCAGGATGCCAGGACGAGCTGTGCTTCAATGCCAATCACTTCTGAAGCACCTTGAACCCCTCCATAAGATGCCAGTATCTCTTTTTCTGTTGGCCATAGCTGGCCTTAGATCCTTTGTATCTCCAACTCCAGGATCCCAGGGGTCATCAGTGAGACATCTCAGGTACTTTTTGTCAGACGTTCCAGGAATGGCCATTCTCTGTAGCTGTAGTGTAGAGTATGTTCTTCACATCTTGCCCTGTCCTGGCTGGCCCAAGGACTACCTCATGAACAATCTTCTGTTTAATTTTTTCAAAAGCTTGTTGTTGTTCAGGGCCCCAGCTGAAATCATTCTTGTTCTGTATCACATGATAGAAAGGGATTAAAATATAACTGACATGTAGTGTCAGATTACAGTCTGGACATTGTCCTACAACGTAGTTATACCAATTTTACAACCGTAGTCTGTCTGCTACAGTACAGATAAGCACAGTCCTATGGAGTACATTTAAGTTCTAAGTATATTCTTAAATGGATTATCCTGAACTTGCTTCAATGTGAGAAGGCAGTGCTTACTACACAGGAAGCCTAGCAGTAAACAGAGTGACAGTCTTTCAAGACTTGTTAGAAGGAGATCCATGGCGAAAAAAAGAATGGAAGTACATGTAAAATTATGAGAGTTTAAGTTTTCTCTTAGAACAGAATAGATCCAGCGGACATACCTCAAATGGAAAAAAAAGTGAGACAAGATTGGCAAAAATCATAAAGAAGTTCTCAATCCCAGTAAAAAAGATGAAAAGCATTAAGACCCGGAAAGAAAAGAAACAAAAAATACAAGGACAAAAAGAAAATGAGAAATGAGAAGAAAGAACCTAGCAAAACAACATTAGCAATGCTAATTGTAGACAGAAAAGCAAGGATCTTTCAAGGGGAAGAATTCTGTAAATGAGAACAGTCTGCTTTGGAAAACCACTTGTAAAATAAGTATTCAGTAAAGAGGAAGAGTCATCTGTAGATGATTAGCAGCATGGCAGAACACGACCTCCTCTTCATTTGTGGAAACCCACAAATGAAGAGGAAACCCACTCTTTTTTTCTGGTGGGTGTATTTTGTTCTTGTGCAGCTTCACTAGCAGCACCTTCAAAACCTACTTTCATGATTAGTATTTGTGTTCTCAGTATTCTCACAGATGGTGAAATCACCCTCATGGGTAACCAGATCGGTCAGGTAACTGATGGAGAGCTCAGGGTCCATGTGGTGCCAGTTAGCTGGTTGGCTCTTCCTCCTTTTGAAAGAATACCCAGGCAATCTTTAAACACTATTGCTAAGAGCCTTCTCTTCCTAGGACACATTGCCCAGTCTGCAATCAGTACAACCAGTAAGAATGAAACTCTGATTTGCCTGTCCTGAATCTCCCACATGAAAACATTTAGGAAACTGCAAATTTTATTTTGCAGAAGCCAAGTCATAGATGATTTCTGGTTGCCTACTGGTACAAAGCTGCCAGGGTTGCAGTGGTGGTAGGTAAGGGAATTGATGTATGCAAAGTATTTGACACTGTCCAGCATGACATCCTTGTCTCTAAACCAGAGACTGCTTAACAGTTTGTCAGTGATATGGACAGTGGGAGTGAGTGCATCCCCAGCAAGTTCACCAATGCTACCAAACTGGGTGGTATGGTTGACACACTGGAGGGAAGGGATGCCATCCAGAGGGACCTTGACATGTCAGATACATGTCTGAAGACAATAATTATTGCTACTTGTTGTTTAAAACACAGCATCGACTTATTTCAAGTCTGGTACAAAAACTATTTTATCTGGTGAAACAGGGAATACTTGCTTATATTGAGTTGTAGGGTTCTACAGTCTGACCAGTCAAAGTCATTGATATTGATTCCTGCCTTTCCTTAATGCACATTTTTGTGTCTGGCTGCCACGCACCATGCATTCTGTAGATCCTACAGACCCAGTAGAGTGGGACCAGAAATAGGAAAGGAAAATAAAAATATATTTTCTCCTGTGAGAGGATGGTATAAGTGCAAGCCTGTGTTGTTGGGCTTTAGCAATTCCATTTTATGAGCTGTAATAGCAACAAATCCTCTGTCAGCATGTCCCCAGTTTTAATGACCAGTGCCCATTTTGCCTCAGACTTGGAACAATAAATCTCAGGAGCCAGTGAAGTCAGCTGAAATATCCTCAGGTGTGCCAAAGTCAGCAATTTGCACTGAAAGGCTACAGTTTATCTTCTTACAATGTCATTTTAAGATGCTGATTATGCTAAGCATTTTGTGCCTTAGTGTTTTGTTTCATACTATTCCTTGTTTGCCAATGCATTGAAAATTTTGGACTGGCAATTTTGGACCGACAGTATAAAGGAGTGAATCTTTGTATTTATAACATATTCCTTTAGATAGCTCTCTTTTTTCTTCCTCGGTAGACTGTAATAAGATTTCTTTTTAGTTCCTTCTCTGCTCATTCCTTTTCGAAAAGCATTCTGGATTGCTTTGACATATATAGTTCAAAAGTTCAATGTTCTTGATAAATACATGTCTTGGTATGTAAAGGTTATGCTGCTTTTAGTAAATCATCAAGAAGTTCAGTTCAATGCTGAGAAAAACACACCCCTGCACACATTAAAGAAAAATAATCCACCAGTCCATGCATTGTCTTCCTTTACTCTGTGAAGACTAGACTAACTAATCTTTGCTAATTAATATTTTTACCTGTGCCATTTGTTTTATTTGCAGTCTTAGCTGTGAATTTCCGGAGGTAGAATGACTGTTCTTAACAAATAGTCTATTCCTCTTCATTTTGTTCAGCACTTCATTTCTTTATAAGTTACTGCTGATTTGCAAACCTGACGTCCAAATGTTTCTTTCAAATCTCTAGTCTGCACATTAAAATGGAAAAGTGTTAAATTTGGAGGCCAAAGACTTAGACTCAACCAACAGCCAGCAGAGGTCAAACAACCATTATCAGGCTTTCATAACTGCAATTTACAGAAGAGGTTGGGGTTTTTTTTGTAATTACATTTGAAAATCAACTCAATTCAACTCTGCTGGATAATATCAGCTAGACAAAACAAAATGGTTTTTGTCTAGCTATACTCACTTGCGGTGTTACACCTCTTGACCTTGTTATCCTGTGGACTTGAAATAAACTATCCTTTCACAATCCTTGTTAGTCTTGTTTCCAGTCCATAAAGAAACCTCATATAAATGAGATATGTAATACACAACCTTTAAAGATAACTTTTAAATCTGTATCCCTTAATATTAGTTAAATTATTTTTCTTTCACGTTTACCTCCTTTAAACAGGTGAAAGTGGTGTGCTCTCTGTTGCCTGCTAGAAATCAACATTAATACCGGTGGTAAGTAAACAGGCATCTCATCTTCCCCATGCCAGATGTTCATTAATTGTAGAACTGAATAATGGATAATAACACAATGTAGTGTATTTATCAATCCATATATCTTTTTTGCAATGCAAAAGAGGTCATCTGAGACTTTCGTAGGTTTTTTCAGCTCTTACTATTCATTAACAAGGAGCTGCCTGAAAAGGCTGCTGTGTGACAGAGAGGCCACATCACCTGGAAACAATAATGGAGTTTGATACCACATGAAATAGTAATTTGCTTTGACCACAGCTGGGAACAGTTGCTATAATCAGTATCACTCAGAATTAAAGTTACACTTACAAAAGGATATGAGGTGAGATTGGATTAACAGTGACCAAACTAGCTTGTTTCCCATGAACTCCAGACCTTTGCAAGAAGAGGAGGGGAAGAACCAGTGGGACGATCACCACATTGTTAACACCAGAGTTAACAGCCTCGTTGCCTGAAAAAAATGCACGGCCATTTTAGTGAACTGTAAAGGGAACAATAACAGGATAATTATCTTCAGAACACACAGACCACTGTATTGTTTACTAGGACTTTGAGGTTAAACCCCAATTTAAAACATGAAAATCTTTTTTTTCAATCCCTTCAGGAACTTCATGGAGAAAACTAGAAAAATGCCCATGAAAAATGGAGTCCTAATTCTGAAAGAACTACAGTGCAGTGTTACAATAAACAAAGAGGGGAAGGAGTTTAGTGTGAAAGCAGTTAACAGCAGATAACAGCTACTCAGCTTTGCCACGGCAAACTAGCTCTCCATCACTGTTTGATGACTGCACTGCTTCTGGTCCCTGATTTTCCACTGAAGTAATAAAAATGGTCCTGTTTTTCAGCAGAAAATCAGCTATTCAGCATATCCAAGAGTAAGCATTGTGCATATTTTTAAAAATTCCGAATGTGAAACAGTAGATTTAAAAAATTTCTGGTGGAAGGCTAAGAGACAAGAAAACAAAACATATTTTAGTGCAACTGTTATATCAAGTGTTATTAAATGACACCTGGCATCTGTTTGTCACTTTTCTTTCTCTTTTCCAGTCTCCTTGCCAAATGACTGCTAATAAATAGATTTAACCCGTGCCATCTGTTGTTTTACTGCAGACCTATGTACTGTAGCCTCCGGTTTACTATAACATTACATTTAATCAATTTGCTTTTGCCAGTGACATTTAAAATATACACAAATCCAGGTGAACCAGACAACCACTCTTTAGAAGCAAAGAGAACCTCCTCGAGCATATGTTACACTACATTCTCTTTCATTAACAAGACCCCTTAGTCTTAGAGTGCACTTGGAGTGCATCTTAGCTGTGTTTGTGTAAAGGAGGCTATTTATTAATGTACAATACTGGAAAGGGCAGGAGAATCCCCATATGGTCTATTGTACAGCTGATTAAGTAATTGAAGAATGGATCATAATGAGTTGACTCTTTGGTTCTTTTCCATTATTAGATTTCCTTTCTGCTTTGCAGCATTTTTCTTTCCAAGGGGAAAAGTACTGCTGTCACTTCAGTTCCTTACAAAATAATTCTGACTTTCAAAAGAAGAGGAACTAGTAGCACTGAAATTTCTTTTTCTGAGCACAGCAGTAGATTGTAACTCTATCATCTTTCTGTCCTCATCACAGGAGCCAGAAGCCGGCTGATAGATGTTTAGTAAAGGTGGTGCGCAAGCACTGAAAATTGATCTATCTTGCTGTCATATACACAGAGATTAGGCACAAATGAGTAAATACACTTTTTTTTTTTTTCCCAAAGCTTTTTAGGGCTATACCTACTTGTGTCATGAAACACAGTTATGTTACTGTTTGGTAAAAAGATGGAATACTTCAGATAAATAATTTGGACAAGATATTGCCATTATAACAATGGAAAACTTTTAATCATTTTAGTGTGGTCAGTGACTTCAAATCTGGGTGTCTGGAGAGCACTCAAGTAGTTGGGGTTTCTTTCCTTGTGTAAGAGACTAAGTGAAGATGTCCTGGGTTTAAGAGGTCCTAAATATGTGCAGAAATTGTATGAGTGAACTGAAAGAGAGCTGCAAGTACTAAGTGCTATCAAACAGCAAAAATCAAGAGATGAAGTTGCAAACACTCTTTGCCCTATCTTTTTGATGAAAATCCTTTGAAGAAGTGATGCTTCTTAATTCTTGCTCATTTCAGGACTCAAAACTGACAATAAAGAGATTTGGCAAAGGATCTTTAAAGCAGGTGGCCAGGATGAGTAATACCCTTATGCAACAGCAGATTTTTCTGTGGTATTTCTCAGCTCATGGAAGCATGGAGGTTAGTAGATCCTAATGCTATTTAACTGCTAAATAATTAACTTCGTTATGTAAAATGTAGGCTTCTCTTAAAGATTATTTTGTTCTTCAGATAGTCAATTCTTCAAAATACTTCCAAAAACAATAATATGAATTCAATGTGTGAGTTGTACTTACAGCACAAAAAATAAAAATGTAATTTGATACTTAAAGAGACATCAAAAAATATAATTACATCATTAAATACTGGTTTAAATCAGAATTTCCACATATTATCTTCCCTTGTTTATAATTTTTTCAATATCACAGTGTCCTAGCATTTAAATTCAGTTAGGAGTGACATAAACACTCTATCTATCTCTCAATTTCTTGTTCTTTTATTTGATACTGCATCATAAATCACAGAATCATAGAATTATTAAAGTTGGAAAATACCTCTAAGACCATCAAGTCCAACTGTCAACTTAGCACCATCACCATGTTCACTGCTAAACTGTGTCCTCAAATGCAGTATCCACACATCTTTTAAACACTTTCAGAGATGGTAACCCAAGCGCTTCCTTGGGAAGCCTGTTCCAATATTTGACAGCATTTTCAGTGAAGAAATACTTCCTAATACCCAATCTAAACCTCCCTTGGCGCAACTTGTGATAATTTCCTGTTGTCCTCTCACTTGTCATCTGGCAGAAGAGACCATCCCCTGCCTGGCTACACACTCCCTTCAGGTAGTTGTAGAGAGTTGAAACATTTAATTTAATTTCTTTCCAGATCACAGAATATTCTGAGTTGAAATCTGATAAGGTCTCCCTGGAACCTCCTTTTCTCCAGGCTAAGTACCCCCAGCTCCCTCAGCTATTCCTCCTGAGACTTGTGCTCCAGACCCTTCCCAGCTCTGTTGCCCTTCTCTGGACACTCTGCAGCACCTCAATGACCTTACTGAAGTGAGGAGCCCAGAACTAAGCACAGGAGTCAAGGTGAGGCCTCACCAGTGCCGAGTACAGAGGAGCAATCTCTTCCCTGGTCCTGCTGGCCACACTATTGCTGACACAGGCCAGGATGCCATTAGCCTTCTTGGCTACCTGGCCACAATTGGCTTTAGTTCAGCCAATGCCCATCAGCACCCCCAGGTCCTTTCTCCTGGGCAGCTTTCCAGCCTCTCTGCCCCCAGCCTGTAGCACTGCTCGAGGCTGTTGTGACCCAAGGGCAGATCTGGCATTTCACCTTGTTGAACCTTGTACAACTGACCTCAGCCCATTAATCCAGCCTGTCCAGATCCCTCTGCACAGCCTTCCTGCCCTCAGCAGATCAACTCTCCCAACACCTTGGGAGTGGGAGAATTCTCCTACATGTAAACTTGCTGGGGGTACACTCCATCCTCTCACCCCTCTTGTTGGGGAAGATACTAAACAGGGTTGGCCCTGAGACTGAGCCTTGGGGAAAACCAGGACTCAGGAAGGAAACTTTTAATTTATTAATTGCTTGATTAATGAATTTTACTTATAAATGGTGACTTTACAAGGTTCAACATACTGCACAAACTTAAAAGGTGAAATCTTCCAATCTTTAAATTTTAAAAAAGGTGTGAACTATCAAGACTGCATTGTGAAAAAAAAACAACCTGAAATGCAGACCTTTTTTTTGCTATTTTAATAGTGGTATGGGTGATAATTTTACTGGTGTTCAATTGCTATGACCATTTTCTCTTTTTTCTGTTATTTAAAATTGAAAACATCCCTAGTGTTTATAATGAAGACTAACAATGTGCAAGGTATAACTACAACAGCTATATTGGTTGATGTCCAAGGATTACCTCAAGAAAATGCAGGAGTTAAAGCACAGATGACAGGATACCTACAAAGATGAACAAAGAACTCATAACAAAACTTGGGCACCTAAAGGAAGAATTCAAGAGAATGAAGAGAGCGACACTGCCCAAATGTGCAGGAATTAGATTAAGAAAGCCAAAACCCACCTGCTCCTTGACTTCAGTCTTTACTGGTAGGACCCATCTTCAGGAGCACCAGGCCCCTGAGACCTGTGCAAAAATCTGAAGTGAGGAGGACTCACCCTCAGTGCAAAGGATCAGCTTAGGGAATGTTTGTACAAAGTAGACACATGCAATCCATGAGGCCTGATGGGCTGCACCCACAAGAATGTAGTCAAACATTGAAACAGGCTTATAAAGACATGGTCGATGCCCCAAAACTGTCAGGATTTTGGAGGCATTGGGGCAATGTCCTTAATAATGTTTTAAATTTGGTCAGTCATGAAGTGGTTGGGCAAGGGACTTGATAGCTGCAGGTCTCTTCCAGCATAAATATTCTAGTATATTTTATTGGCAGATTTTGGTTCCCATAAAATTAGCAGATCATATACTCTAAAACTGTTAGTGGTCTGTGCCTTGAAATTTCAAACTAAAGCAGATTTCCCAGCTCGAGCACCAATCTTGGAAGTTGTGTCTGCAAGACTGGTGTGTTCTTAGTGTACTAGTTAGCTGTGGCCCCAAAGAACTGACATAAAGATACTTCCTCACAGGAAATGTAATTTTCTTGTAAGAGAGAGTCCAACACACCCATATTTATCTTTGTTTTGACTGCTTTCTCCCATTCTATAATGTCCAAATAGTGCCAGCTGAAGACCTATCTGAAAATAACAGCAGCTGTAAACTCTGCTTGCTGGCTTCTAGCTTCAAAATAGCTCCTCAACAGATGCTACACAAGGACAATTTTTCTCACCATCTTTGGGGTAGGAATTTCATCATTTCTTGCACATGTAAATGCTAAGCTTCCAAAGAAAAGCATTGTTAATGTTGTCATTCAAGGATTTCAGAGCAACAGAGCTCAGAAAATTCTGTAATTAATCATGTGAAGTGTCTGAACTAGAAATGGAAACTGATCTGGTTTCCACCTTACCCTGGCACGATCCAAATACAAAAATGACTTAAGTAAAAGCCAGGAAAGCAAGAGAGCCCATGAAAATGTAGAAGAAAAAATTCATTTTAGATCCCCTTTTCTGAGAATGTGCTCTCTTCAATATTAACAATACTCAGCATTTTAACATGCTACTAAACATGAAGAGCTATTTCTCCATGTGTTTGAAAGCATACAGATTTACTCAGTCAAAGACTGCTCCCAAAATACAACTGCCCACAAAAAATAATCAGGCACTCCTCCTGGACCATTTCTATCCCCATTTGCAAGCATCCAATATTGTGAGTATATAGCACATCTGGGGACTTTGATAGAAAGGTGATTTGTTGCACTCAAAAATGTTTATGTGCAAAAGTGGATAGATTAAACACTTTGTGATGGGATGCAGATCTGTTCACCTCTGTATGTGTGCTGAATTTGGTACAGGCTGTCTGAAGCTGAAGTGGTGGATGGCTGTCCAATAGGAAAGACTGTGGAAGTTTTATTTCTTAGTTCTAATGACAAATACACCTTTTAGAAATAGCAAGCCGTCTTCTCTAGAGCTATTGGCTGGCTACCCTAGGAGTTGTTCTGCACAGGGCTGGAAAGTGGAGTGAGGTGAGGGTGAACCAGTGAAGGGATATTTCTGAATCTCAGTGGGAAAAGCCCAACAACAAATGGCTAAATAAGGCATCTGCTTGAATAAGACATAAAAAGAGGGGGATTATGGGTAGTGAGAAGCATCTTACATCCCCTCAGATTCTGGGCATGCCATGTTTATGCAGCAGCAGACAGGGTCCTGTGGGTTTTCCCATGGCACACTGCCTAGGGCAGATCACGTCCACGGGGAGAAACTCTCCTTTTCTGTCATTCACCATCATGTAACTTCCTTACAAGTAAACAATTCTGGCAACAATGAAAAAATTATTTAGCTGCTTTATGGATTCTGTCTATCCTGCTGCTATCAATCTTTCCCTGGTGGGTGAGTGATTATTGTTATGACAGAAAAATTCTTCATTTTCTATTCCAAAGCTATACCACAACACTGTTAGGCACTCTGAAACACAATGTCATATCCCAAGACAGAAAAAAGGGATTGTTCCTGTTGTAAATAACCAAGATGTAGCTGCTAAACAGTGTCAGCAATACATATGTTGCTTTTTTACTTCGGGTAAACTCCAGTTAATTTCTAATAATGACTTATGCTGGAAAACCACTGTATTGACTTCCAAATTTTTGTCTCTCTTATAGGTAATACATTTATCTTAGCTAGAAGAAATGAAAATCAAGCTTGTTGGGTATTTTGTACTTCAATTTGTAAGAGTAAATGAGAGTTCTTATTATATTCCAGGAACAATTTATATATTAGGTAAAACACACAGCAGAATTTTTAATTCTGGCAGAGACACTACTGGTAATAACATGAGAATTCTGTAATTATATTACAGATCCTGCAAATAAAGGCCTTCCTCAAGGAAAGAAGTTGTATTAGTCATCTTGCAAATCAATCTTTTATATAAAAAATAGCTGGGAATAATAAATGTCAAAATTGTCTGCTGAAATATAGTGCTGCAGCTTTGGGTTTCTGAAGGTTCTGAGTTTCTTTCTGTTTTTTAGAGCATGAACAGTAATCCTGTCAGGCACAACAGTACCTATGCATAGGGTGATTTGCAGGGACATCATAGGCATGTCCTGCCAGTAAAGGCAGGGATGGAGAAAGCTGGCTGCTCTCTATGGACAAAGAGGGTCCAGAGTCCTTGTGAAGAGTAGGGAGGAGAGGAAGAATGCAAGTTAGAGCTGGTCTAGTGAGGTACTGCATGGCCTTACTTTCAGCAGCTTCACAGGAGCTACTTTAAATTGGCATTATGCCACCCACTGCTGGGCACAGCAAATTTGCTAGGTCACTCATGCCACAGAGGAGTTGGGATATTTCACTAGAATAATACTACATTTCCTTTGGCAAGAAGCATGAGGCCTGGGGCAGAAGTGACACACCAGAAATTTTCTTACACCTTTTAATTCTGTATAGTCACATTCTTTGAAGACTCAGTTTCTTTCTTGCACAAGTAAAATTTTAAGTTTTATAGCAATTAAAGGAAATGTAATGAGAACCCCTTCTTTCTTTCTTCATACACTCTTTCTGTGAGTGTGTCCCTCTCCCTGGGCAAAGTGTGGGCCCTCATCCTTGAAAAGTCTCCCAGTCTCCACTTAGTTGCTGTGATTGTGTTGGTCTTCATCCTCAGTCCTACACTCTGCTGCCTCTTCTCCCAAGACAGGTTGCAACTCGCAGACGACCTCTTGCTCTTTGGTATCCACCATTGCATCCTGCTCTCCTGCCACCAAGGGCTCCTGATGATGACGCTGCTTGCCACAGGCTTGTGTCGTCTCTGTCCTTCCCTATCTCACCCCAGAAGAAATGTCCCAGCAGGGTTAGAGGTCAGTTGCTGGGGATAGCTAATGCTCCAGCTTTCTCTCCATGTGATGCCTTCTGTGATGGCTGCTAAGTCACTCTGGATCATTTTCATGACAGAATCACATGGCATCACCTCACATCTGTCACCTTAAACAGCTGGGTCCCAAGCATCTTCAAAGCCACTATCTGTTATTCCCATGCTTGTCTGAAAGAGCCACAAGGAGATAGCAGAGTCTTCTTCATTATGAGCAAAAGCCTTCACAGGCTCTTTGGAGAAGAAAGGGTCTGAGCTGTCAAAGGTTGCTGAGCTACACCATATAACCCCTTTTGTAAAAATTGGCTTTGAGCTCACAGACACAAGGAGAAAATACGGAGAAGTGTACACCCTAGAAACTCTTTCAAGAGCCAGCTGGCAACATTTGTTGTGTTGTACTTCAATGCACATGGATGCCACTGTGTTATTACCATTTCTTTTTGAACTGGTGAAATAAAGTATGCTGCATACAAAACTACTTTGCTAGAATTAATTTCCCTCATTTTTCCCATGTTAGAGTCCTGCTACAGATTGTACAGAGGAAGTATACAGTTACCATAACACAAGAGTAGTTAAAAAAGATATTTAGAGTTAGTAAACTTATAAAGTCTTTGAGTCCTTTGAAATTGTCTTTGCTGGAATTTTCAGAACTTTCCTAATTATTGTGATCTATACAACAAGGTTGTATGAATCCCACTTAGAAGATGGCCAACAGTGATTCAGAAAAAACCTGAGCAGGATGAAGTCTCCCTATTCCAAAATTATTTATGAATTAATTAGCTGCTGGAGCATTTAAAGGCTCTTTCAAAAGCTGTTATAGCTCCTGTCCAAACTCAATGATTTGAGAAATCACTAAGTTCTGCTTTAATTTACCAGAAGAATAATGTAGTAAGCTTTATATTATATCACTGAGCTACGAGGAACAGCCTTCTGTTAAAAATTTTAAAAATTACAAAGAAAAAGTTTTTCTTCTCTTCCTTTTTCACAGATTACATGAATTCCAGAATTGGACTTGTATGTATTAGAAGATAACCAGCTTCTAGGTAGTTTGTCATTGTAGTTTACTTACTTAACTTCTATGTGTAGAAGAAACGTGAAACATATCTAAATCTCATAATATGGAAAAAGGAATGTTGTGCCTCCTGGCAACAGTGCAGGCAAACATGCTGCCAATGTACAGTGATCCTCTGCAGGTAATTTTTGTCTTCCTTTATAAATAAGAGAGATTAAGAGTTTATGAATCATTGCGCCTTCAGATCACATGCACCTTCCATTATTAGAATATGTAATATAAAATTTAAATTAATTCACACTTGCGTGAACATACTGTACATAGGTCACCACTAAGATATTTACTTAAAAATAACTGATTGCCTTCAGCACATTTCTACTTTTCACTGTCAGGATGCTAATCAATAGAGTGTGAGAACTCTCTTGGCTTTTGCTAGTGTATGCCCCACTACTTTCACACAGCCTGGCTTGAAACACCAAACATGTACATAAACACAGACACTGATGTTGATATACCATGTGTCTGGTATATCAATACTCCTTCAGGTCAGAAGGCACTTCCAAAGCATTATTTCCTCCTCTTCAAGCCCTGACATCACTATACTCTGATGCCAAGTGGTCAACCCAACAGACCTTCTACCCCACACTCTAGCTCTTATATTTTAATCTTTTCAGTGGTCATGGCAGAACCCTCAGTTCAAATCAACTAATTTCCTTTACGAGCAGACCCAGCACCTTCAACCTGGAAAGCATTGTTATCAGGTTACAAAAGTCCTCCCACCAGTAGCATGGTTTAATTTCATTAAACCTGGTTCCTATGTTTCTGGTCTTGATTTCCTCAGATTTGCATCCAGATGGATGAACCCATAATAACGTTAAACATTATTCAACTACTAGCTTTGCATTAAGCTGAAGTTGCAAACCACAATTTTTTAATAAGGATAATGCTCAGAAAAATAACATGAGGATTTTGATTGTAGTCTAGATGCAAACTAATCCATTACTGAGGATAAGGAGTATTGGCTAAAGCAATGCAAGATGACCAATGGTAAAATACCATGTTGTAGTCCCTGAGCTACTTTAAAGTGCACTTGAGAAAATCATAGAGAACTTGCAATTACAGACATGTGGGGTTTTTTTCTTCTCGCTGCCTTGTTTATCTAGAAGACAAACTGGGTATAAATTTTGTTTGATTTATGTTATTTCATCCAGTCCAGCTTTAAAAAAAAATGTAAAACAAAATGGAGAGATGGGTTAGTTTCCTCTGGTAGAATTTAACAAGTTGTGATGCATGGGTCAGTTCAGAAGCTGAAGCAGCTAATGGTCAAAAGAAAGACAAAAGTACAGGGTAGCCAAACAGTTCCAATATGGCAACCTCACTGTAGTGTTTGGGGCTGAGCCTCAATATGTTTGCCATTTTTTTCCCCTTGTCAGCCAGTGCTAGCATTTGAGATCAATGGAAACATTGAAATTTTCCTCTTCCTTCTGCCTTTAACATGGTTTTTTTTTAATTGATTAAGAAGAGAAACCAAACCCGAAAGTGCTTACAAGCACCTATCTGGCAGTCACATAAAATAATTGATGCCTGGGTTTTTTTGAGCTAATCTGAAAAGAATACTTAAACCAGCCCGTATGTCTTAAAGAAATTTATCTCCTCTGTTTCTTTCAGCACAGCACATGTACACAAATTCAATAATTTGAACAGAAAATTATGTCATTCTCTTACTGATTTATTAATTCAAACAGACTAATGAAACTTAAGAGGTATATAGTCAAAAGTTCTTGAACTGTAATTGTTATCAGTATTACTGTTTGTTATCTCAGCACACATTTCTAGGGCCTGAATACTCCTGCATTGCCTTGCTTCAGTGACTGGGCAGCTTTTATTTACTAGTGCCATCTCATTACATGCAATTTCATCTTTCAATACAGAAACTCCCTAAATGATCACATCCCCACTAAAATTAACAAAAATGAATATAAAAATTCAAGAGAAAACAAATTAGAGAAACATTACATTGAGGATACAAGCTAGTGTTTTGACACAAAATTTTCTATCCTTGAATGCCCTTATGCAACACCTCAAGGGTCCATGTCACTGGGGCACTTTGCAATAATACCCACTGGTCTTCATGGGAAAGGGCACTCATGTTTAAACATGTTTCCACCCATGGCTATGTAGGACATCAAGTCAGCAATTGTGTTCTCTTCTGGGTTTGGCTTCCTTGGAAAACAGCCTTGGAGATGGCATTGATAAAGTGGGCAGACACTGGCAGCCCGGGGCTGTCTCAGCAAAGATACTACATTAAACAGAAAATGGATGTGCTTACTGCCTGTTAGAGCCTGTTCAGCAATGTCTGTCAGTGCCTATCTCCTCCAGGGAACGAGATGGTGTTTTCTGAAGCTGGAGAAACTATTATCATCAGAATGCGCACTTCAGTTTAACTTTTTTTTGAGCTGATTGGGACCAGCTGAGGTTTTAATCACTGCACTCCAATCCCTCACCCTCTGTGGAATTGTTAGTAGCTCTAAGGGAGTGTGGTATGGATTTTACTGTTCAAGAGCTTGTTCTTGTGGCTGGTGAAGAACTTGTGCCATGACTTCTGAAGGGACTAAAGCAGTTTTGCACTGCAATCTCCTCAGTCAGAGAAAATGTGATGGTGTCTCCCTTTTCAGCTACCGAAAATCAATCATGGAAATTTGCAGGGGAGATAATCAACAAAGCCAAGAGTACTGACTCTGGTTGGGATAGAGTTAATTTTCTAGTAGCAGCTTGTGCAGTGCTGTGCTCTAGATTTGTGGCCAATACAATACTGATAACACAGCTGTCCTGCTGAACAGTTTTTTCCCAGCATCCAGGGCCTCTCTGTTTTCCCTCTGCCACCACAGTGAGGGGACTAGGGGTGGGCAGGGTGTTGAGAGGGGGCAAAACAAGGCAAATGAGCTGAGTTACCAAGGGAATATTCCTCATGCCACAGGCAGCAATGAAGCAAAGAGGAGGAGGTTTAGGGATGTTGGCCATGTTTTGCTCCAGAACTAGCTGGGCAACAGTCTACCTGTGAGAGGTGATGAGTGGTTTTGCACCACTTGTTTTGTTTCAATGTATTTATTTCTTCTTCCATGTCTTCTTCACCTATTGAACAACTTTTAGCTGGATCTGAAAGGTTTTTTGCCAATAAACTTCCTTTGATCCTCTCCCATTCCACTGGGGGAGAGGGGGAAAGTGAGCAAGCAGCTGTGTGGTACTTAACTGCCTACCAGGGTTAACTCACGTGATAGCAATTAATGTTTGAAGGGCTGAAGTTTCTGTTGTTACTGAGCAGAGTTCACTACTAACAGCATAAATTATAAGAAATGTTAAAGCAATCCTACTCTCATTGAATAATTTTATTCAAATCCTGCTTTTTGTCTGTTAATTATATAGAAATTATCAAACTTTCCTCATAAATACTTGCAATGCGAGTGTGTGAAAGTCGTTGTTTTAAAAGACTTTAACAATTTTGATTGCAGTAATTTTAAAATAATGACTTCAGAAGAGTTAAGGTACTCTCCCCCTGCTTCTGAAAGTTTTCTCTGGTAATGGAAAAGACTGAGAGTTTGCTAATGTTACTCAGAGCTGTGGAGAGGGTCCTAATCTGAGAAACTGTATTGTCAAGTGGAGTGACGTCACTGCAGAGTCAAGCCAGAGCTTATTCTATTTCAGTTGACCTGGGGGTCACTCTTACATGTGTGTGAGGAGCAAACTCTCCCCAGCATTGGTGGCTACTGGCATTTGTAAATTTGATGTAGAGGCAGATACGTTCTGATGCTTTAATAAACTCAGATGTTTTGTGATTCCTCCATGCTGACTCATAAAGGAATGTGCTTCTTCTTTGGACATGAAATGGGATGCACTAGAGACCCACCCACAGCTGACTGACACCAGCTGCAACCTCACTGCAGCAGGGAAGACTTACAAAGCTGAGGCCAAAACCTGGTGCAGGGTTTAATATGTAGCCTGCATAGCAAGCTAGCACATCTGGAGAGTCACAGTGAGGCTGGGCAAGGTTCTAGCTGGTGAAGAGGAAGATTTATGCCAATCATTTAGTAAATACTCAGTTTAACTCTATGGTAAATGTATATGCAGGTACACTATCTGGTGGGAAGTTTTGCTGCTGTTCAGACAGCAAGAAATGGACTTCCAAAGTACTTCCAGGTCAGAAAATGTGAAGCATTGTGAGCAGATTGTGTTGAAGTCTGGCTCTGAGGAAAGTGCAGCATGAGGCTAACACATGGCACAGAGCATTGTAGCGTGTCATAGGCACTCATCAGAAAGCTGTATAAGGAATCTCCACAACTGCCCAAAAGGAGGGTGCAACCAGGTGAATGTCAGTCTCTTCTCCCAGGCAACCAGTGACAGGACAAGGGGACACAGCCTTAAGCTGCTCCAGAGGAACTTTAGGCTGCACAGTAGGAAAAAGTTCTTCACAGAGAGGGTGACTGGGCATTGGAATGGGCTGCCCAGGGTGGTGGTGGAGTCACCATCCCTGGAGGTGTTTAAGGAAAGACTGAATGTGGCACTCAGTGGCATGGTCTAGGTGACAAGGTGGTGTAAGGTAATAGGTCAGACTTGATGATCTCAGATATCTTTTCCAGACAAGTTAATTCTGTGATTCTCTATTCTTCCTTCACTCCTGTGTTGAAGGACAGTTTGACTGAGGCTGGGGCTGTTCAAACCCTTATTTAACAAGCTCCAACTAATAAGCATGTCTTTTACATTTTTAGAGCTTGAAGATAGCCCATTGCATAAAAGCTGGTTACCAATAAAATCATGGTTTTGTTCAACTTGTGCTGTCTCTCACACAGTGCAGAAAATACAGGCTGTGCTCTGAATGCCATTTGGTTCTCTGATCCCAAATGTCCTGCTGATGCACTCGCTCTCTTTCTCTGTGCTGTAATATCAGATGGCTCCCACTCTCAGCAAAACTGCTGGCAGTCAGCCATTTGGAATAGACAGCCACAACATGCAAAGAGAGTCTTGCCCAGCTTATTAAATGGATTTTGCTGGACAAAGAGTGATCAAAAGCTGGAATTTTCCTGGGCGGTGGAGTGTTTCAAAGTGGTTGTTTCCTCCCCCCCTTTTTTCCTCTTTCTTTTGTTTTTGCAAGGCACGATTTGTTTAGAAATTTTTCTATTTCTCAGTCCCTCCTCAGTTTGCAAGTTCACTAAATAGAGCTTCACCTGCACCATGGTTGTTACAAAACACTTATATTTCAGAGAGAATGATTCCCCTGTTTGACAAATAGACAAATACACAAAGGGTGACATTTCAGTTTTACAGTTCTCATAACAGGGGATGAACAATGACAGTGTTAGTACTGAGGTGGCATAGAGAAGTATTTGAAAGAGAAGAAAATTAGTGAGTGTATAAACACTGGACCATCAGGAAACAGCCGGGGATTTGCTCTTTGTTCTGTGTGAGTTACATCCTGCAGCAAAGTTGCATGAGCTCAAGTACCACAGGCAAGTAAACTCACCAGGAAAACATCAGTTCAGTATAAGGGCTGCAGAAATTTTTTCCCTAGAAACCTCAGCTACAGGCATTAAAGGATAGTTTGTGTTAGGGTGAAGCAACAATATCTGAGTGCAAAAGTGTGAATTTCCTGAACTGAATCACTAAGTTCAGTTTAGCAAATGTCCTCAAGGTAATTTCTTTAATTTCCCACCTCTGGGGTTTACATTGTTCATCAACTGCTTTCTATTCCAGATATGTGAAATCATTCAAAGTAAATAAATATGACCACGAAATACATTATTTAAGCTGGATCTTCCAAGTCTCTCAGACTTCAAAGAAAGGACTTTCATTTTTGGGGTTTCTGGACACAGGTATTCATATTTTCAGCAATTGTTTTCAAATTAGGATTTAAACTAAAAAAAAAAAATTTCCTTTTTTACCCCTCTCTCTACCTTTCATTTTTGGTTTTGGGTTTTTTAAAAACATATCTTTTTTTTTTTTTTTTTTGTCAGTGGATCAGCTCTCATTTGAAAGCATCCAATGAAATTTTTGGAGCTTGAATAACTAATTAGAAATGCCAAGTGGCTTGAAGCTGCATCTAAAAAAATAAGTGAAAGGAGCTGAACATCAGAAAATAACATAGATATTACACTGGTGTACTATAGACTCAATGGGAAAGGTCTAATTATAGGATTTTTGCTGAAATTATATTTTTCGAACAATAACAAGCTTTTTTCCCTAAAACTGCTTTTCCTTAGTCTGCTACTGTTGTATAATAACCCTGATTCAAACACCTCAGCTTCCCATCTGACCCTGGTAAACCCCTTCTCCCCCTAAATCCCACAAATGAACCTCTTCAGTCTTTGTCTTAGGTATTGTGCATGGGCTGTGGACAACCACATCTGCATTTTCTGCTCCAGTCCTTGTACAGCAGCAAAAGAACGATGAGTTGCTGGTGCTGCTTTCTGTTTTAAAGCATGTACTTGTAGCCCTGCATGTGGGAGAAAATAACAGACCACAGTATTACTAAAAATTTTCTGGGCATTCTCAGGCCTCTGGTCATGGGGATTTTTAAGGTGTTTTAAGTTCCTGAAATGCAGGTTGTTACAGAAATGCCAGCCATTGTTGATCCTCTCGAATTGTGAATTTGTGAAATGGAAAACCCCAGGACACATTGTTGTGGTGGAGGGACAAATCTTCCATTGTACAGCTTTCACAGATAAAAATCATCTCCAGTCCCAATGTAGAATATGCTGTACATTAGCATTTAAGGCAGCAGCACTGGAAAACAGAAAACAGGCAATTAAAAATATCTGGAATGTACACGTAGAAAATAAAGCAACAATAATAAAGTAAGGCCCACTTAAATTCAAGATAAAAGGAAATAACTTGAAGGTCTGTGATTATATGTACTTGAGAAATGACTACTCTGATGCACATAAAAATAAAATTAATGGACTCCTTAACAGCCTTCAAATGCCCCACGTGCCTACGTACACAAAGGGCTAATGTAGGGAAAGTATTAGTTGAGGAGACCATTAATTCCCTAAATAATGGAAAAACAGCTGGATTGGATGTTTTCCCATATAAATTCTATAAAATCTTCAAAGAAATTCAGAGTTCCATTTGCTGTGCAATATTCACCATGGTCCTGAATATAGTAACAAGCTAAGACATCTGGCATGATCCTGGTTGAGACTGTGCATATCCAACATCCTTTCATCTATCTACAAAGGCATTTTGAGAAGACTTAAACCTGTATTTCATCATTGCTCAAAACCACAACTAGATAAACATTGTTAACAGAGATTATTTGTGTAATGATAAACATATTTATGGCTTTTCTGTATTAATCAGATTGAATAACAAGAATCATTACTCATGAAGCCTGTAAAGGGTTTGGTTGCAAAACCATAGCTTTTAAACAGTGATAAAAGGCTTCTGCATCCATATCAGCAAATTGCACTAGATTTTTCAAACAAAATATTGTATCTCAAGTATAGAGAGCCCGGAATTAGTTAAAGCACCCTTTTCCTCCCATAAAATGCTGATTTCTCAAACCAAAAACTGTTTCTGGGGAAACACTCATTTCAACAAATTCTTGAGCTTGAAAAATGCCTGGGAAAGTTTCAGAATCATTAAATTAGTCTGTCCAAGAGGCAAAATTGAGTCTTTCTCTCCAGTGTGCAAACCACAAGAGAGTTATAGTGGCAGGTAGTTCCAATAGATTGTTGGAAGTGTGTCAAAGAAATGCTTCAATGGACCCTAATAAAATTCTCCCTGGCTTGAAGAGCAGGTCATCCAGACTGAAGCCTTTCACTGTATTTCCCAGTTAACAGTTTAGGAAGATACCCCTATTACTCTGACACAAGCAGCTACTTCTGGTCTTCTTACTTTCCAGATCTCTGGATTGCTCATAGCAAGAGATTGAAGGTTTTCTTTCACTTTGTGTAGGCCAGAATTGCCCCAAAATTTTCTTAATCCAGATCATCTGCTATCCTTTTGTCATTTTGTTCCTCACAGTGAAATAGGTTTAATGCATAGGGAAGACATCCATATGTGTAATTGCATTTGTTTTCCGAGGCTTTTGAATTATTTAATGTCCTAATAGTTTCTTCTCTGATTTTTATTTCCACTTCATCATCCGGTCCTATAAATATTCCTACTCAATTCTTTCTTCCTTCCTTCCTTCCTTCTTTCTTTCTTTCTTTCTTTCTTTCTTTCTTTCTTTCTTTCTTTCTTTCTTTCTTTCTTTCTTTCTTTCTTTCTTTCTTTCTTTCTTTCTTTCTTTCTTTCTTTCTTTCTTTCTTTCTTTCTTTCTTTCTTTCTCTCTTTCTCTCTTTCTCTCTTTCTCTCTTTCTCTCTTTCTCTCTTTCTTTCTTTCTTTCTTTCTCTTTCTTTCTCTCTTTCTTTCTTTCTTTCTTTCTCTCTCTTTCTTTTCTTTTTTCTTTCTTTCTCTCTTTCTTTCTTTCTTTCTTTCTTTCTTTCTTTCTTTCTTTCTTTCTTTCTTTCTTTCTTTCTTTCTTTCTTTCTTTCTTTCTTTCTTTCTTTCCTCTCTTTCTTTCTTTCCTCTCTTTCTTTCCTCTCTTTCTCTCTTTCTCTCTCTCTTTCTTTCTCTCTCTCTTTCTCTCTCTCTTTCTCTCTCTCTTTCTTTTTCTCTTTCTGCCTGCCTGCCTGTCTTCCTGCCTTCCACCTGCCCAAATGACAGCAGACTGTTCAGTTTCCTTGGCAAGCAGAATTTAAAATGAAAGCAAAAGCAAATTACAGTAATACAAATTAATTGCCTGGGGAAATTATATCTACAGCTTACATTCTCAGAGGGAAGAAGGATGATGTTGTGGTTTTAGGCCCAGCTGAGAATTAAGCCCCACACAGACATTTGCTCAACGCCCACTATCTCCCCCTCCCCTTGTACAATGGGAAGGAGAATCAAAGTAAGATTTGTAAGTTGAGATAAGAACAGTTTAATAATTGAAAAGAAATTTAATAAATTGAAAATAAAATACAGTAATAATGGCAAATAATAATAATAATGGTAGTAAAAAGGGAAAAACAAGTGCTGCACAATGCAATTGCCCACTGCCAGCTGATGTGGATGCCAGATCCTGTTCCCACACCTAGATCAGCTGCTCTTCCAGGTGAGTCTCCCCAGTTTATACACTGAGCATGATGTTCTATGGTGTGGAATATTCCTCTGGCTGGTTTGGGTCACCTGTCCCAGCTGTGCTCCCTCCCAGTTTCTTTTGTTTACCAATTCACTGGGAGAGCAAGAGACACTGAATATGTCCTTGACTTAGGATAAACACAACTTAGCAGAAAAACATCAGTGTGTTATCTATACCATTCTCACTCTTAATGTGAAACACAGCCCTGTAACAGCTGCTGAGAGGAAATTAAATCTATCCCAGCTGAAACCAAGACAGAAAAATATTTCTTTTTAAAGGATGACAAAAACCACGAACTGCACTGCCAATGAGGGTAGTTACAAGCATTCAGCCCCTCAGGTTTTCAGCATGGCAAGTCACTTGGGAGTCACTTATGATTGCCAAGTCATCAACTCCTGAATATAATTTTACTTTACTACAGCTCCCAGCAATTATTTTTTTCTTTCAATAAAGTATATGACCCTCTGAAAATACCATTTGAAAATCCTAAGATAGAGGTCTCTTTACTTAAGCTTCAAAAGCTTCATTTTTCAGACATTGATGTCATTCTTTGAATTTCCTCAGGGAATAAGAGGAAAAAACCAAAGGTTTTATTCATTAACTCAGATGTAAATCAAATAAGAGAATGTTACTTTCTTAGTCCTGTGTAAACACATATGCACTGTGGATATTTTATATCGCACTTCAGAGTGTCCTTGGAAAGACTCTGTCAAATTTCTAAGCGTACACTGTACCAATTACAGGCGATCCCCTTCCCATCAGAGAGTGTCATCTCAATAACCCACATACATTATGTCTTTTCCATTCATGTGCTTGTAGAGTTACAAAGTGACAGGTAGCTTAATCAATATTTTACACATACAGATCTATTACTTCATCATCTTACAATAACACATCACACCCCAGGCACTGTCAAAAGTTCTCTGAGGTCACTGTGCCTTTCTCTGACTCTGCTTACATTTGAAGCAGGCCCTAAATTGCTGGGACTCTCTCACAGAGCAGTAGACTGGATAACTTCCTAATGCTTGGCATGGCCTTGTCCCCATTTTATTGTCAGATATTAGTTCCATGACATTTAATTGCATATATTGACAGGTACTCCCTATTCGAAGATAGCCTAGAAAAACAGGAGAAGGATGAAATGCATCAATGAGAGAGGGAAGCCAAGAACCAAGGAATGACTGTGGCTGGATGACCCTGATGTGCTTAATCACCAGAAAGGTTGAGCTGTTTAACAGATTTGTGATAAGAGACTAGAAAATGGAATGCAATGTAGCTGATGGGCTCAGAAAAGTATTTTTAAAAGTGGGGAACCACAGAAACAGCACACAGCTGAGTCAGTAAGTCATGAGTGCAACAAAGTCAACTTAAAACCAGGGAAGAGGAGCAAGGAAGCAATAGTTTAAAAAAAGATGAAATTTTAGAAGGTGGCAGAAGTTTCTAAAGGAGATGAATTTCCCATTATTCTCAGAGAATGAAGAGGTTGGAGATGAGTTTTCAATCAGCCAGAGATGATGAGGTGACAAAAGAGCAAACGTGCCTCTGTGAAAGTCTACACAGAAGCTGGAATCTTGGAATATTTCATTTTCACACTGAAGTTTAAAGTTTTCCAGAGATGGGTGTTTTAAGTAGTGGGCCTCTTTGGGCTCAAGAATGTTTGCTGCAGAAAACTCACTTGACGAAAAGCAAGTGCGCTTACTATTCCATCATCTCCTCTTAAATGTTGTGCTTGTCACTCTTGTGATGCTTTGCAAACCTGAGCTTGGAAAACTGGCAATTAAATAACAGGAGTGAGATCAGGCATTCCCTCAAAGTGATTGGCCCATGGATACAAGCTAGTTTCAAGCCTTTCTTTCTAGACTGTTTCTCATCACAGTAAGTAAACCCTAGCTGTGTGAAGAGATTTGTGGCAGGCAAAACAAACAAACAAGCAAGCACCCATCCAGGAAGTAAAAAAGTTGACAAAGGAAATATTGATTCCAACTCTGAAAAACATTCCCAGTCATCCCTCTGTTTTTAATACTTTTAATATAAAATTGTTTTTTTGGAAACCAGGCGACACAAGAGCTGGGGAAAACATCAGACAGCAAAATTAAATATATACATCTATGAGAGATTCACAATGAAAGATGGAGGAGTCAAATTTGCAACACTGATGAGAGCTATTATACTTTTTGCTGGACATGCATATTGATAAAATGTTGGCTGAAAGCTAATTTTAAATTAAAACCTTTGACTTCTTTGGTGTAAATATAACTTTAAACAAATTGGTTGGTTGACAGAAACGAACCTATCAGATGTCAGTTGTGCAACATACATTAATTTCTGAATGTTAGGAAGCCCAAACACTGACAAAAATGAGAATGATGGCCTCAGCCATCATATGGAAAACCAAAGTGTGTTCTGAAAAATCTCTCTAAGAAATAATAGTTGCATGGAAAATGTACAGAGGTTTTGATTACCACTGGTTTGAATTTTGTATTTCAGGTCCAGTTTCCAGGCTTTCTTAATTGCTGTCATCTTTTACCTTTGGGCTGTTGAGAAATTTTAGATTCTTTTGCATACTCCCAGAGCACAAAGTAAGGAAATCCTTTTGTGTTATGACAATCCTCAGCTCACGAACAGTGTTCAGGTCCTTATTTTGCAAAGACAGCTTTGAATTTTTGTGCTCTACATATGGTCAAAGCCCCCACTCTCATCCCACCCCACACTGTGTGTCCTGTGGCTCCTTTGCCCACAGCCCTTCCTCCCTGTTGAATCCCGTCCCCCTCCTTGTTCCCCAGAGGAAAAGCAGTCAACTGGGAGGCAGCAACACACTCTGGCCTCTGAAAAGAGAGACAAGGAGACACAGGGAAACACGGGGGAGAGAACAGAAAAGAGACAGGAAAGCATCAGAGGGAGAATGGAGAGAGGAACTGGGGACTCCTCATTCCATGGGTGCTGCGGAAAGGCAGGAGTACACTGACCCTTGGCAAGGCCCTTTACAAAAGAGTCAGAGCAGACATGAAGGACAGAAAAGAGGTTTGAAAATCTTAAACAGATGCCACAGACATAAAGAAACATCTGCCAAAACCACAAACACTCAAGTAGGAGAAGGCATCCATCGTGCCTGGAGATGTACATTCTTCCCTGACTCTCCATCTTCTTACTCCTCAGGGGAAGACTGCGGCTCAGAAGCTTTCACAACATATGCTACAACATATGTCACTATGTCACAGCGCCATATGGATCTTTAAGATCTCACAGTGTAAACAGCATGGAGGGGATTTCTCAGATCTTTGTAGTAAATGATGACTAGAAACAGCTTAAAAGCATACATATGATGTGCTAGTGGGTAGTATCCTTCAATCTGGAGATTTCAAACTTTTTTTCAATTGTAGCAGTCATCTCTTGAGAGAATATCACAATAATATATTCCATGGCATAAAGCTTTACATTCCCTCCAGAAATCCTGTGAATTGCTGCTTTGTCCCTAACTAGACCTGAAATCCAGAGGAACAGGCAGTACTCTCTTAAGATACTTTACTACTGACGGATGAGAGGTACAAAACAGTCACACAGACCTCTCAACCCAGGGAATGTTTCTCATTCAGTCCTGGATGCCCGACGCCATCATTGCTGGTTGGTTGTTTTTCTCTAAAATAATGATCTTTCCTGGCATATGTTTGTGAAAGAATCATAGGATTCCAGTGCACTGGCAGACTGAAGCAAACTTAATTTTCAAGTAGAAAAATGCTGAAGAGGAAGGTACCTTTGGAAAAAAGGTTTGGCTGACAGCAGAGGCCACCACAGCTCACAAGGCTAAGCCCTATGGAGAGTCTTTCCCTGACGAGCTTACGCAGCAAACACAGCTGCAACCTAGTCAGTTTG
This sequence comes from Lichenostomus cassidix, assembly GCF_008360975.1. Classification (NCBI taxonomy): domain Eukaryota; kingdom Metazoa; phylum Chordata; class Aves; order Passeriformes; family Meliphagidae; genus Lichenostomus; species Lichenostomus cassidix. Next base: position 38,272,243 of record NC_139511.1, on the reverse strand, counting down.
GGAGGGGTTCAGATCCCATTTCAGCAACAGACATACAAGACTCTGGATTCTGACCTCTCTGGCCGTGTGTGCCAGGATGCAAAGTGCTTGATGAGGAGCGTATAAAAGTTGCCTGTAAGTGAGACAGGCTCAAAAAGCTGTCCCCAAACCCAGCTCTTCTAACACGTTCACAGCAGCATGGCAGCTCTGAGCTTGGTCACTTCTCTTGCTGGTGCACTCAGACTTCATCAGTGTGGAACCACAGAGCAGCCCTGGTGCCAACATGGAGGAGATGACCAGGCAGGAGTGTGGGACTGGATGACCACCGGAGGTCCCTTCCAATACTAACAATTCCATGATTCTGTGAGCTCTGTAGAAATGTGTACATGAATGGAAACAAAGCCTGCCTCTGCGATGTTCTGCTCCTCCTTTAGACTTTCCCAGGCAGATTTTAGCTATTGAAGAGCACATTTTGCTCAGGTAGCTGAAATGAAAAATAATGAACTTTATCCTTAAATTATCTTACATTTTATATGAGAAAAAAGACCATAGATTTTGATCGTACTGACTAGAAGTCTTGGACGGGTTCATGTAGCCCCTTTTCTGTTAAATAATACTGTTAAACTAGGTTGTTCTGTATTTATAATGAGACAGAGGACTAGCATAATGTGTAATATTTCCATTAGTATTGTTTATGGTATTTGTAACTCTTTATTAATAGAGAGAACTTGGAATTTGTTTACTGTTTTGTTTTTCACATCCAGTCTGCTGGGGCATTCAGACCAATTTCATAACCTGAATATTTTCCATAGCTGCACATAGACAGTCTATGAGGGCACTTCCATAAAAAAAATATGTGGACTTCAATGGTGGATCCATTCTGGGGCTGGCTGGACCTTGGTGCGTGAGACACAGGGACAGCCCTTGTCCCTTCTGAGAGGTCAAAGCTGCAGCTCCCCACTACCTAAACCTTGCCACATAAACCAATACAGCACTTCACGATGACAGACTCTGTGCTGGGTGTTTGTGTGGTGAAGCAACAGAAGCTCCATAACTTCTGACATTGATTTCAGAAGAGCTCTAATGGCTTCACCTGCACTGATTTACAGCGGAGATCTAGCACAGAGCCATCTACACCTCATAGGCCTGTCCTAGACTCAATGTAGAGCAGAGAGCTGAACAAGATACTGTAAAATCAATGCCTTCGTTCACGTATGGTCATTATCAAGCTCTTTGTAAACAAAGCAAACAGAAATGCCAAACGAAACTATTGCCTCCCATCCTCTCCCTTTACAAATACTTGTGAAAACTTTGTTCTTGTTGACCCTTTTTCAGCCCCACAGGCACTACCAGCAGCACCATGAGACATGTACATGTTCAGTCCTGGTCTATCTAGACATGTGGTGAGGAAACCACATCTAAGACTGGTTAAAACAAAATAATTACCCTGAATATCCTCATTGATTCTAGAACAGTACATGAGTCACTTCAAGGGACACGTGTATGTGAAACTCAAGTACCAACCCACTGAGAGGTAGTGTTTTTACTGTGGTGTGAACGAAGCCCCACTCCTGATAATAAAAGAGAACTTTGTCTCTTTTCCATTGCCAGCAATGGAACCGACCCATACAGACTAGCAATGGGCTACTGAATGTTGTTGAAAATAGTAAATTACCAGATTGCAGCATATGGTTTTATAAGCAGTTGAGGACAGCACTGCACAAATAATATACAAGTGTAACACATTCATACTCTTGCTTAGGAAATGAGGCCTGGTCATATTTGTACTAAAAAGTAGTGTTGTAAAGTTTGTTTAAACTGTGCTCTGTATCATCTCATTAGTGGCTGCTTAATTTGTACTGGCTTTATGATATGTGTGTATGTGCACCATTGCACCAGTGTCTGGTTTTGCCTTGATCTCTGTGTGTGTTCTTCTGTTTACTCCATAAAAATTGTATCAAAAGCTTTCTGTTGCTTCGGGTATATGTTTTCATAATGTAGACTAAAAATGAGTTTAGATCCTGTTCACTGTCCCTCACAAAGTAATACTCAGAATTATACTTACTGTGTTTTAGAACATGTTTTGCAAGAAACAGTGCCATCAAACAGAACAGGTACCATCAACATAATCTTATTTTGTCACAATCAGGAAACAGGCATTTAGCAGCAGGTGTTTTTATTTTTTTTTTCCTGTGGCATTGTTCTAGTTTAAGCCCAGATGGAAATTCAGCACCACAGAGCTACTTCCCCTATCTCCACTCTCTCCCTCTACCATCCTGGTGGAATGGGGAGGAGAATCAAAGTCAAGCTTGTAGGTTGAGATAAGAACAATTTAATAATTGAAAATAAAGTAAAATGCAATAATAATGGTAAATAATAATGATAATAAAAAATGGAAAACAAGTGATACACAATACAATTGCTCACCACCCACTGATGGATGCCAGACCCTGTTCCTCCGGCCAGAGCAGCTGCCCTTCCTGGTAACTCCCCCCAGTTTATACATTGGGCATGATGATCTGTGGTGTGGAATATCCCTTTCATGAGTTCAAGTCACATCCCCCAACTGTGCCCCCTCCCAGTTTCTCTTGTGCATGTCCTAACTGGCAGAGCATGAGACGAGAAAAAAAGTCTGACTCAGGATGAAGACGACTTAGCAGAAAATCAAAACATCAGTGTGTTATCGACACCATTCTTATTCTGAATCCAAACCACAGCACAGTAGCAGCTGTTGAGAAGAAATTAACTCTATCCTAGCTGAAACCAGGCCAGGCATATAAGATGGTCTTCCAGGAATTCTAAATGAGATCACTTTTACAGAGACAACAGTAAGAGTTTCCAACATTACCATAATAGTTCCTCAGTCATTTGTACCCTCACCCCAGCGTTCAACCTTTTCTCTCTGAAGTGTCTATATTTGCAAAGATAATCTGCAAATGGAAGATTTCTTGTATTTTAAAAGCTGGTTTCTTCTGTGTCCCCTACGAAAATAAACCAGGAGGAGAATTACCATTCTCCTCTGCTTTGGACAGCACTATCAAGTCTGGTTCAACTGAAGCTTTCTCTGGTAGATTCATGTTTGTCAGATAATGTATTGGTTTTTTTCCTTGACCACTAGTGCAGCTAAGTCAAATAGTTCCCAGGTGTCATGCTAGCTCTGTCTTTGATGGCTAATAAGTAAACTACCTGACTGGATTTGTGCAGAACTGTAACAGGTGTATCTGAGAAAGCATAAAGCATGACAAGAATATAGTTCACTAACTGTGGTCACCTCATGCATTTTTAGTTGCAGTCAAATACATTAAAACATATCTTTTTGCCAGATAACTATGCACATGCAAGTGAGCCTAGTGCAGAAGCCATTTTGCCTGATGTCTGTGTTGTAGGATTTTGGGATATGTTTGCACAGACCAAAGACCTTGTCTCAGAGAAGAAATAAATCTAAATGCAGTTGGAAGCACCTATTGCTATTTTAGGGATTATTTAAACAAGAAGCAGGGGGTGAAGGTGACTTCTAATGCAGGAACAAATTTGGTACATTTTTAGCACCCTATTGAATCCTTAAAGATCTCCAAAAGACAAGGTCATTATAGATCAGAATAGCAACGGTTAGATAAAGAATCATATTTTTATAGTTATTGCAATATACTCAGATGTGGAAAAGAAAGTTCTTCCACTTGGCACTAATAATTTTGAAGGAATTTTAGGAAGCAAGCTTTATGGAAAGTAAATCTACCTCTATTTAAAGTCTAGCATTTCCCTGTTAAAAAAGAAATAAACAGAAAATACTATGGTGAGTAAGACCAATGTTTTAGTTTTTTCCTTTTGATGATTATTTAGCAAAGTTTTCTTCACAAACAGTCAGCTTGAGGTCTCCAGGACAGAAATACACCTTTTGAAACTAGCTGAAAGTATTTTTGGTGAATACGCTCTGTTTCATGTCCAAGTGAAAATGCTTTTATGAATAATTTTCCAGAAGAGGGAGCCTTTTCAAAGCTGGATATTGCTAGTAAGAGTATAACCACTACTCATCCTCTACTGCTTACAAGGGCTTCAGTTAATTCTGTTGACAAACATACACAGGAGGGTTTATAGAATGACAGAAGGAAACTAGAGGAAGAAAGCTAATGAAAGAAAGCCAAATCTATCTAAGCTCTCAACAGTACATTGTTGTTGAAGGGCTTTGAGCCATTCAAGTTTCTTGAGAGTGTTTTGTGGATGATTTCTGAAGGATGGGTGCTCACATCTTGTGTATGCCTTTCCTGAAGTTCCCATTAACACAGTCATAGATCTAACCAATGAAGAACAGCCCAAAGGCAGTAGCTGCTGTCTCAGGTTATTAGATAAAACATTTCTCAGTTGGAGTGCAAGTCATGGTGAGACCTTCTTATTTAGGTGTTGAGACTACTATACCCATCCAATCTCTTTTAAGGAGCCTTTTGAATTCTGTTGAGGCTCTTGCAACACAGTGTGAGCAGGTTACTGTTCTGCAAAGTGGATTACTTTGCCATATTTAGAAGTAAGCATCTAAGCTCTTGAGTAGTGGTTCTAGTGTCTCCGGAAGGCAAGGAAGGCTCATTGTTCTTCCCTGTTCCCTGTATATAAAGTTTGCCAGACACTGCAACAATCAATACTCCAGAAACAAACCATTTACTTGAGTAAACGAGTATATCTCATAAGGATGTTTTGTCACTGTTTTCTCCACAATAAATTCCCCTCTCCTTTCCAAGGGTACTGTTTTCTAGGACTGCTACTCAAGGTTATGTCATTGTTAATATGTTTTTCTTAACCCTCTCTCCCACAGTGAGATGGCTCCTCCTGCTCTCCCTTACCTCTACAAGGCAACTAAGGAAAACTATATTTTTGCCTGGAATAAAACACAGACCTTTCCCAAACAGCATTAAAATGATAATATAAAAACAAATGATTTGAGTGAAAGGCTTTCAAGGTGCACAATATGGTGATATGTCCATGTGATAGAGTGTTTCTACAATTTTTATAAGATTAGTTGATTAGTGTACCTATCAAATATTGTCCAATTAGAAGAGCAGTTAGTTAGGTGATCTTTCCCTAGGTTCTGCCCCTCTGGAGTTATTCCTTGCTTTCTTGTTATGTCTTCTAAGTTCTAGCGGCAACAAAAGTGTCCTTGCCAGCCTAAAAAGCAAGACTAAACAGAATTCCAAGAAGCTAGCATAATATATGGGAAAGTGCAGCTGCTGTGTTAAAATGACCAAGAGTTAGAAAATATACAGCTATATATTAAACTCTATGAAGCTACAGATATACATAAAAAAAGCAAAAACCTTTAGACATCAATATCTGTTTGTGAAAAGCTTTATGGTGTCCAGCAATCCTGAAGGCAGACGACAAGCTGAAAACTGGACAGGTGGTGGGGGCTATAGTAAAATAGACTTTGGTGCTGTTCTTGCTTTTGCTATTCTAGGCCATGCATAACCTTTAGAAACCTTTAGCCCCATACTACCAGCAGCTAAACAGGATGAGGATATTGTAGCAGGATACACAACCACCTTCTTCACACCTCCATCTGCTGCGAGTTTTTTCAGCATCTAAATTTTATGTATTCCGTAATTAATTCTTCTATTTTCTCTAAGGTAACTACAGACAGGCACTAACACCCTTCACCGCAGCCTACAAAGGTGATAAGGAATATGGGGAAATCAGCAGACATCATTTAAGGAAAACATGATCTTCAGGAATGGCCATGTGGCACTCTGGAAGTGGAGCTCTCAAGTGCCCAGGGTGGCCCCTTAAAAGAAAACCACCTTAGCCAAAGCACATAAAATTTTTTATTGAAAAAATTACCTGAAAACAAGGTAACAAAAGTATTTAACATGAGCTTTTGATCACCAAAAACCGCAAGTGGGCCACATAAAAAGTAAAAAGGGATACGTGTATACCTAGGTATTGTCTAGGGAAGAGCTTTTACTGTGTGTCTTCTGCCATCTAGTGACCTAGCACAGGAAAAGTTCCAGCACCCAGTAATGGTGTGTGAAATAAAAATAAAGGTGATCAAAACCAGCAGATACAGTGAGCAAGATGTGAACAGTGCTTCTGTAAAGTCACGGAGTGGACAAAGGAAGAAAGGAAGAAAAGCAGGAAGCAAAACGCTTGGGAATTCAACAGTTACCTGGGAAAGGAAGCCTGACATGAAATCTCAGTCTGGGCTCTGTTGTGGTTTTATTATGGCAGTCAAGTAGCACAAGGGCAGAAGTGATATTTCTGGGGACATTTGCAATTTTTCCTACATTTTTTTTCAGATGAAGCCAGGTTCCATAATCACTTATGAATGGAAAATGTGCACAGTACAGAGGGTACCTTAGTTGACCTTAGCTGAGCTGTCTGCATAAATAGCACACAGCTGCAAGGATCAGTTTGTTTTTTGAATGCCTGAGCATTATTATTGAAAAAACTGTGGAGAATGGGTGTCTTCTCCATGGTATTCCTAAACTTAAAATAGAGAAAGACTTTTTTAAAAATGGCTCCTTGGGGAAGTCCCTGTAACCCAAAAATTATTCAGGACAGAGACAAGATACTTTAGAGACCTTTCCCTATGTAATAATTATTGTAATATGACCAAAGAGCCTGCTAGATTCAAATGAGAGTTTTGTGAGACAATTTCAGTCAACAGTTAGTGACACTTGGATTACTTTGGGCTATAAACAACTTTGGAAAGTAGGTGGGATTGTGTGATACAGCAGTAATTGTCTGGTGTGGACACCAAGCTTGTGTCCCTGCTGTTGCTTGAGCAGTGAGATAGTTTTTCTTCAGAGAGAGGAAATAATGTTGGTACAAACCTAGCCACAGTCTTCTTTCTGAGCCAGAAACCAGAGCTGTTAGTTCAGGCAAAGTACTGGGCTGGCGAAGCTTTTTCTGTTTCAATCCATGTATAACAGACTCTGACAGAAACTAGGCATGTAATATATAGTTTCTCCTTACTTTCCAGCACCAAATCAGACAGATGGATTTCCTAGGAGTATAATACCACATCTGCAAAAGTGCTGCTCTCCCATTTCTGCTGTCTGACAACTTTTGCTGCAACACAACTTCTGACAACACACCCAGGTAACTGCTTCATTTCACAGATCAGGAACCCAGATGAGAAAGCTTCCCAAGTGAACATGGGGCCTGTTACACAACACACAACTGGACACAAATCCAGGTTTATTGTACTAGGTATGGGGCCATTATCCCTAACATGGGGACTCCAAATGCTGTAAAGCAATTGGTGCTGAGATAGGAACCCTCACTATGTGGAAAACAAGTAAGCAAGAAGACCCAAATTTGGTATTTCTTACATATGTTTAATTCTGGTAACAAGCAACATTTTGCATGTAAAAATTCAAAATTTTCTCATTTCGTCTAGACAAATGTGATCCTGAGCTGCCACCTATATTTGCCATCAGGGAACAAACAGAAATGTCATGTAGGGTGCTCCCATCACACTCACATTTCTAGCCACCTGACATCAAAGGCATCAATCAATATTGCAAAAATAAAATATTCACTGTGGCAACCATGGCAACATATGCATTCTGATCAATGCCTTATGAGGTAATGCACTGGTTGCTATAGTGAATTCCTATGGTGCAAAATGCCATAGCAACAAGAAAACACTTTGATCCTCCCCCCCCCCCCCCCAATAAAACCATCAGGAGCTATAGAGTGAACTGGTTTTCACCAGTCAGTTTTCCAGTTTTGTATTCTCATGTTTCAGATTAATAGCATCACAAAGCAAAACAGAAGCATGTGTAGAGTTGTACACATACAATACACAATATTGTGTTAAATTAAGTATTTTCATTGGTTTCTGTGCACTGATAGACTTCAAAACCAGCTTGAAATCAGAATCAAATCCAAGGAAACAATTCCTGTCTGTGTTGGTTCTGCTTAGCCCAGAACATCAGCAAGGTATCTTTGGCATCTAAGAGAAATTTAAACTTTCAAAAGCTGTTGTGGTAGGCCTGGATAAGAGGTTGGAGAGTTGGGAGAAGGCACACTCCTGTGTTCATGAGTTGGTTTTCCTTAGCCCAGTTTTTGTTAGTGAGTGGGGAGAGGCACAAAGATGACTCCTGTGTGTCCTGTGTGAAAGTTCTGGATCTTTTCCACCATGTCCAGTAGAGCCAATCTCTGATGGCTCTGAAGGTGATGGACATGCTGCTGGCCAAGCCTGGGCCAATTGGAGGTGCTAGTTACGCCTATGTGAAAACATATTTAAGAAAAAATCAACAAAGTAGTCACACACTTCTTTTTAGCTAGAGGAGGAGGTGAGAATATGTGAGGGGAAAACAACATGGAGACACCAAGGTCAGTGCAGAGGGTGGGGAGGAGGTGCTCCAGGCACCAGAGCTGAAAACCCTCTGCTAGCTGTGGTGAAGGCCATGGGGGGAGCAGGAGGTCCCTTGCAGCCCATGGAGTCCACAGGGGCACAGAGATCCACCCACAGCCCATGGGGAGGTGCCCACGCCAGAGGAGCAGGTGGATGCCTGGAGGAAGCTGTAATCTACTGGGAGTCCCATATAAACAGTTAAAGCTGCAAAGCCCTTGCAAGGGAGAGAAAGGCCTTGCTCCTGGCAAGGAACAGCCTGGCCTCTGCTCAGAGGTCTGCACCCTATGGACAAAAAACTCGTGTTGCAGCAGATTCAGGCAAGCTGCTGCTCATGAGATTGGACCCAAGGTAAAGAAGTTCGCAGAGGACTGTCTGTTGTGGGAGGGACCCATGGCTAAGTAGCAGACCCCTCTCCCTGATAGACTGACCCAAGAAAAACCCCCATACCCTGCCCTCCCCGAGCTGTTGGTTGGAAGGAGGGAGGGGGATGAACAGAGAAATGGTGTCTTAAGAGCTTATTTTTACTTCTCATTTATCCTCCGACTCCGTTAGGTTAATAAATCACTTTGCAACTTAAAGTTTTCAACCTGTTTTGCCCTTACAGTGTGTCCTCCCACGGTACCTTATCTCAGCTCATGAGGCCTTTGTTTATGTGGTGTGTTAGTTTTTTCCTCTCTTCTGCACAGCTGCAACACAGGAGAGCAGAGAGAGCAGATGTTGTAGGTGCCTGGCATTTGGCCAGGGTCAAACCACGACCCTGTCTGATTTACACTGTCACAAGTGTGTGATAACTGCAGCTTCAGTGAAGATCCACCACGTTTAGACTGATGTAAATGAGAATTTGATTCAGCCTCTCTAATATGAAAATTTGTGACCTGACATTCATTTTTATGTTGATACCAGAATTAAGCCTAGGACTGCAACAGACCTATTTATTCTCTGTGTCTGCTCACAGAATTGGGATGGTCCCACATAAATGAACTTTTTTTGAATTTGTGCCCACAAATGCCAAACTTAGGGCTTCACACCAGCTGTTCCCAGGGCACATCCAGCTGTGCTGATGACTGCCAAACTGGGCTGTGCTCCCCATGCTATGTACCTCACAAGGACAGAGAAGCTTCCCTTGCCCTACACAAATGCTCTCGACACAGATTTGTCTTCTACAACAGCTGGTGGGGCTGAGGTTCAGAGACACCTTCACATCTACATGCCACTGCTAAGCAACATGTTTAGTGCAAGCTGTATTTAGTTGAAAGTTGGAAGTCTGTCAGTGATCCGCAAACTCACAGCTTTTGTGAACAATGAATTTATGGTGCTGCATGGTGAGAAGTAGACTGACCACTGAATAGCAAAACCAGTTTGAGTCTGTAGAAGAACTGGGATTAATATTCTGTATCCTTGGCATCTTGCCTCTGTCTATTCACCTCTTTTGTGAGAAAAAGGTGACACATCTGGTTTGAAGAGCACTGATTGGCTCTATAATTTGCTGTATACAACATGCCTCTTTGACACAGTGTCCTTATTTTGGCTAGGATAGGGTTATTTCTCTTCCTAGTAGCTGGTATAGTGCTATGTTTTGGATTTAAGATGAAAACAGTGTTGGTAACACACTGATGTTTTAGTTGTTGCTAAGTAGTGCTTACCCTAAGTCAAGGACTTTTTAGCTTCTTGTACCACCCCAACAGTGAACAGGCTATGGAGGACCACAAGAATTTGGGAGAAAACAGTCTTGCTTCCAGCCAGCAGACGGTTCATTTTTGCTGTAGCCAGGAGAGGGTGTGGCCAGGATCTGGAGGTTATTCTATACTGCCTTATTATTCTGTACCACCTCACATCACTGCTAGGGAATAGAGGAAGGGAATCTCCTCTGAGGTGAAGGGGTTCCTTCTGGTTGAGTAAGCGTGGCAGAGGGAATGATGGGGTAATGCAGAATTTCCACTCAGAGGGAAAAGTTGTGTGGTGCTGGTTGTAAGCCAGAAAGAGCAGTTGGGGTGGCGTGGCTGTGGTCAGGTTGAGCTCTGTGGTGAAAGCATTTTTGCATGAGAATCACTCGTTTTTGTACATTTTTGCTATTCATATTGCTGCTGTTAACTGCTTGTTTTCTTATCTCATTGCCGTTTCCTGTAACTTGTTCTTATCTCAACCCATAATCTGCACCCTTTGTGCCTTCAGTTCTCTTCTCCAGCCACTCACAGGGGGAGTGGGAGGAGAAGTGAGTGAGCAGCAGTCTGGTTTGGAGAGTGTCAGTGAGAGCATTGCCTTGGGGAGTACCATTCCTAAACCACAGAGCCAGACACACAGAGCCAGAAGAGCTGGCTCAAACCCTTTGAAAGGATATTTCATGACGTATGGTGTCATGCTCAGTATATAAACTGGGGGAAGGCTGGCTGGGGGCTGCAGCTTGGGGACTGAGTCGGCAAGAGTCGGTGGACAGAGAGCAATTTCTTTATGTATCACTTCTTATATATATTTTATTATTGATATTATTACTGCCTCTGTCTTTACCTCAGCCCACAAATTCTACTTTTTTTGCTCTGAATTCTCTTCCCCATCCCAGTTAGCAGCAAGGAGTGAGCATGTGACTGGGCAGTGTTTAGCTGCCCACCAATTAAATCACAACAGATAATCAACTACTCACTTGTGCACAAAGTTATAATGTTGCAGTGGCTGCTGTGGTATGAAACTGAAAAAAGATTGTTTCTAAAATGTCTTTGTTTTTTCCATCTGCCTCTCATCTCAGCCCATTAAACTAGAAGTATTTCTGTTACCTGCCAGACATGCCTAATTTACATATTCCAGTACTTTTCTAAATGGGGTCGAGACTTCATCTTACTTTAAGAATAATTTTCATTGATTGTACATGTTCTGAGCACGATAAAGGCTATACAGTAGATTTCCTGGAACTGTTGCACACAGAACTGCGTAAAAGTTTTCCTGGAATTATTACCAGTGACTTTTAGTGACTAACACCCTGCGAAAGCTACGGTACAAAGCTATTAGATATGTACTGACATCCAGTGGGTAGCTTCTGAGGGTGAGAAATTGAGTCATGCCACTAATGCTTCATTCACTTGTCATCTTCATTAGTTCTAACCTATTGTGCACTGCCGTGCCAGTAACTTCAAAGAAAGTTAAACTCTTTTTTGCAAGACCTTTGAATCAGACCTACCTCCACGCAGGCTTCATCTGTTATTTACAAATTGACAAAATGTTCGTTTACATCTTTGAATCTATAGGTGTTCAGAGTGTGTACTGGGTTTATGTGGCCAGGTTTTGGTAGCGGAGTGGGAGAGGGGGTGTGTTACCAGGATGGCTTCTTTGAGAAGTTACTGGAAGCTTCTTCCATGTCCAGTGGAGCCAATGCTAGCTGACTCCAAGATGGACTTGTCACTGACCAAAGCTGAGCCCATCAATGACAGTAGTATTGCCTCTGTGATAACTATTTAAGAAACAGGAAAAACCCTGCTGCAAAAGAAGCCAAATGAGAAGAGTGAGAATATGCAAGAGAAAGTCTTGGAGACACCCAGGTCAGTGAAGAAGGAGGGGCAGGAGGTGCTCCAGGCACCAGAGTGGAGATTCCTCAGCAACCCTTGGAGCAGACCATAGTGAGACAGCTGTGTCCCTGCAGCCCATGCAGATCCATGGGGATGCAGGGATCCATCTGCAGCCTGTGGAGGAGACCCACACCAGAGCAGGTGGATGCTCAAATGAGGCTGTATCCTTGTGGGAAGCCCATGGTGGAACAGGGTCCTGGCAAGACCTTTGGCTCTATGGAAAGAAGAGTCAGTGCTGGAGTAGGGTCCTAATAGGACCTATGGCCCTATGGAGAGAGGAGCCCATACTGGAGCAGTTTTGCAGGCAGGACTTGTGACCCTGTGGGGGACCCACACTCGGGCAGCCTGAAGGACTACACCTCATGGAAGAGACACATGCTAAGAGCTCATGAAAAACTGCAGCCCATGGAAGGACACACTGGAGAAGTTTGTGGACTGTCTGCTGCAGGAGGGACCCCACATTGGCACAAGGGAGTAGTGTGAGGAGACCTCTTACTGCGGAGGAATGAGTGGTAGAGGCAACATGTGATGAACTGACCACAACCCAAATTCCTCATCACATTGGGGTGGTGGGGCTGGAGGTAGAGAAAATCAGGGGCAAAACTGATCACAGTGCACAGAGAGAGGAGGGGGAAAGTATTTTTAAGATTTGGTTTTGTTTCTTTTCATCTTACTCTAAATTGCTCTGCAATAAGCTACATTCATTTTCCCCAAGCTGAGCCAGTTTTGTCTATGATGGTACTTTGTGAGTGATCTCTCCCTGTCCTTATCTCAATCCATGAGCCTTTCACTGGATCTTCTCACCTGTACAGCAAAGAAGGGGAGGGATAGAGCAACTTTTGTGGCACCTGGTATCCATCCCACCACAAGGTCAACACACTTAATGTGCTAGCAAATATTTAATTACATCAAATGTTTGTTCGGGGGTTTGTCAGCCAGTTTGTTGCTGCTGGTATAGTCAGAAATGTGTCCCTGGACACTGGTAGCTCCGGGTCCAAGCTGCCAGGGTAACTCCAAGCTGGTGAAATGCACTATGCCACTTTTGTGTTGAGAGAGACCCAAGAGATCTACACCGAACTCCTAGCACAGGAGTGAAGGATGGAGGGAAAACAGTCACCAGAACACATGATGGTACTTGGTGGCAATCCCCTCCTGCTTTCACTGCTCTTTTTGGTACATGTAGGATATAATGTCCCATGTTTATTGTCTTTTGATTAAGCCATCAGTAAACCAGGTGGGCAATCTTTGAGCAGATGCAGAGAAATGTCACATGTACTCCCCAAAAATTGCCTTCCATATAACCCAGCTATAGAGGAGTACGAAAAAAGGAAACACCACATATCTTCTGCAGGAGGAAGGCTGCTACCTTCAGCTATATGAGGGGCATTTTTAGCAGTTTATGCATGGTTGTGTTTGCTAGCCCAAGCAGCCCTTTTACCTGGCATACAATTGTAGAATGGAAAGAGCAGCCATTTCAAAAGACTGATATTAAATAGGACATGGTAGGGAGTAGCAAAGAGGGAGAGTTCCAGTGATGATTTGTAAACAGAGCACATGGGGTTTATTCTTTTTGACAGTGAGAACTAATGTTTCTGATTAATTTCCCTTGAAATAATACATTACTCTATTTCAGAAAATTTCTAAAATTACTTGAAATATAAGCCCTGCTGTAACCAGCATGCTGGATAAAAATTGTGGATCAAACCCATGCATTTTCTTTAGGATGGGTTAACATTAAATATATGAGCATATATCTGTCATAATCAGGATTATCAACATCCTTTAAAAGCACCTAAACCTAGGTTATTGAGGCCAAAGAAAATACCTAACAACATGAAACCAGGGATAAAAATCACAAATAATAGCAATACTGACATTTATAACTTTTCAGAGGATTAAGTTAATAAACGGAATTTTACAGGAAACTAGCACTTTCACAGTAAGTTCAAAAAAATACCCCCTGGAAATAGCTGTACTGGCAGCTGTCTAAGTTAATGAATCTGGATTTCCTGGAAAAGATTCTGCAGTAATTAATGGAAGCTTGAAAAGTTAGTAATTGCTTTATCTGAATAGACCATCTGCACAGTTTTTATTTGGAGAATGTGTCAGAATTTTCTGATGTTCTTGTACTTTAGTTCTTAGCTTTTTTTCCCCAAGCCTTTAGCATTAACAATGTCATAGGATAGCTCTCTCTCTCTCTCTCTCTCTCTCTCTCTCTCTCTCTCTCTCTCTCTGCAGAGAACTTCTTAGTTTTGGAGTCCATGAAAGTTCTCAAGCTCAAAACCATAACAGACTTTCCTCTTCAAGAGGATCTTTTAGAGGTCGTCTACATTAATCTTGCTTTTACCGGGAGTAGTCATGGTATGGACCTGATTTTACATGCATTTGAAAATGTTCAAATGTGTGTAAAAGTTCCTGGTTGGTGACTCCAGGATCAATTTTCACAATGGTTAAAAACAGATTTAGATGAATTAATACAGGAAACTTTACTTGGAGTCTGGATATTATCATTCATATGAGTTAACTCTAAACTGGCACCAACCTCCTGAACTCTCCTGTGGGCAGAAGAAGGAGGACTGTGGCACAGAGTGGCTAGCCCTCAGTTTAGGTGCTTCAGTGGACAAGCTGGTGAGGTACAACACGTTTTCAGCTCAGTTCATGTGCAGCTATAGTTACCTAGCTATAGGTGGATATATACATATGTATCTATCTATATATGTGTATATATATTTATATATATAGAGTTATCTCTGTAGTTATATATAACTATATATAGAGTTATCTCTGCAGAATGTGCAGATTTCTGAAAACAGTAATTTCTCTTTATACAAAAAACACTTCTTTGCTATCAAAAAGGGCAGAAATACTATTAGAAATGGATGGCAACTCTGAACATTATTTCTAGTTCATAGCTTTCTGTAAGTGGCAGCCAAATCTTCTGAATCTTATTTTCTTCGTGCCTACAGCAGTTTTATCTGGCAAATTGGTCAGTTTCACAGTAGAAATGAAAGCAGGAGAATCAGGCTTAGAAATGTTCTTCTACTCATATTTGTAATTTGAAGAATTCTACAGCAAGAGGTGTCTTCCCATTATCCCAGTTTAATTTATGAGTAATTCCAAGCAAGTCAGAGGAATTGGGCTTGTAAGAGATGAAAAATAAAGATTGTATGATGGAAATTCACAGTCATTGTGGCAAAGGACATTTTTTATTTCCTTTCTTCCAAGGAACACCATTTTTATTTATGATCTATCCTCCCAAAAAAATTAAAACTTAACCTAAGTGCAATGAAAAGCAGGTTGACCCAGTATTTGGCAACACACTTTCCAGGAACTCAGACTGTAGTTTCCTCCAGGAAAGATCGCCTCCGAATGATTTGCACTGGGGAAGGAAATAAAGCAGAAATCAGATAAAATTCCTTCTCACAGAATCACAGAATTTTGTCATGAGAATCTCTCTTTCTCTGCTGTATATGTACACACACACATGCAAATGGGAACACATACTGTCCCCAAGGCAACTTTAGATGTGTTAAAATTTTCATGAGAAATTAAACAGAGAATATTTTCCAAACAGCAGCCAAGTGCCACATCCAGATGTTCTCCCTTTTTATCAGGATAATTCCTGATTTTCTGTATAAAGTCCTCATGCCTCTGGTATATTTCCCTAGATAACTAAAATGGCTGAGGGTTTCACTACTCTATTCAATATTTTTACATTTTTGAATCATCTGCTTAACATTGATTCTGCTGAAAACAGAGCAAGTTCTTGTCTTTGTAGCAACCTGGTAGCTAAAACTAAAATTAGTGTGATGGGCAAAAGTTGGAGTAATGAAAAAATAAGAATGACTGAATGTACCCAGAGATTACTTTTGCTGTGTAAGTTCTCCTATTTTCAATAGCAAGGAAAAAAGATGAATTAAGAGTATTTGTTTCTAAAGCAATTAGTTGAAAATGAAGAAAAAGAAAAGCAGCGCATTAAGAAAAATTCGAAAAGTTCTTGCCATAACCTAAATGCATTGACCTTTGGTTCTTTGTGAGATAGTTTTAAGTACATCTGAATATATTCCTTATTTAATATCAGTATTTCCTTCTTCTCTGCCTTGGATAGAGAGTTATGAAATACAACTTATCACAGAATATTTTTCAACTTTAAATGTATGTAAAGTTTTCAATGTAAACAGGCCCAATTACTATTATCTTCAGTCACATTCACAGACAGAAAAGGGAAAGGCTCCTGACTTTTCTTCAGCTATTGCTCTCCTCAAATACCAAGTTAACATTTTATTAGTCCAAATATTTGATTTGTTTTTGTTAGTATTTGAGATAAACATGAGCTGTGCTACTGAATCTTTACATAAAAATCTATCTTTAGTCTTTTGGGTTGCTCACACAGAATCACAGAATAAGCTGAGTTGGAAGGGACCCACTGGGATCATCAAGTCCAACCCCTGGCCCTGCACAGGACATCCCCAAGAGTCACATCATGAGCCCAAGAGCATTGTCCAAACACTTCTTGAACTCTGTCAGGCTGGTGCTGTGACCACTGCCCTAGGGAGCCTGTTCCGTGCCCAGCCATCCTCTGGGGAAGAACCTTTTTCGATACATCCAGCCTAAACCTCCCTGACACAACTTCAGGCCTTTCTCTTGTGTCCTGTCCCTGGTCACCACAGAGAAGAGATCAGTGCCTGCCTGTCCTCTCACAAGGAGGTTTCAACAAAGATATTTTGAATTGTCTGTTGATTCTATATGTATTTGTCATGCAACAGAAAAAGACCCAAGAAGAGGAAAACAATTCAACAGCATTAAAATATACATTTCTCTAAAAGATGCAAGTTCTGAAAGCAGGTGCCTAAGAAAGAAAACAAATTTTAAAAAAATTAGGTTTTTAGAGAATATATGAGCTTCCTAAATTATATTCTCAGAGGATAAAGAATTCCTCAATACCTGGTGAAGAGATGCTGGCAGCATTTAACGAGCTCTGTGCTGTAGTCAGGGAAATCTGTGAAGTTGGAAGCCTTTCCTAATAAGATGTGGCAAGGAACTTCCAGACCAGGGACAGTCAGCATTCCTGTGAAGTAAGTTACAATTTTCTTAATGAGTAATGAAGAGGAAGATAAAACTTGGGGATGTGAGTCATGGGGGCATGATCAAATGAACCATCCTGGCTGACGCAAAATCACCACCTGAGGTGATTATGCAAAGGTACAAGATCAAAACCCTTGAACTATGTGATTTTAGAAGAATCTGAATCATTTTTGAATAACTGAATTAAGGAGAAGCCACAACCATTTATTTACTTATTATTTGTAGAAATTAAAATATAGCAACCTGTTAGGTTTAGATAATTTTGGTTTTCTGCCCCTTATAATGATACTAATATTGTGTAGTAATGCCTTTCTCACTACTGGGTCAGGGAGTTTTCTTTATCTAAAATGGAGTTATGTTGTGTTTATAGAGGTGCAAGTAAATACAGAACCTTTTATTTTGTTTGAAAATGAGTTTGCTTTGCAAATGCTTTGCATTTGGAGATGTTCTCCAAAATTTCCTACAAATAGTAATGTCAGCACTGGAGCAATGAAGATACAAAAATATGAAAGTCACAGCTCCTTCTGTATGTAGTGTTGTGGAACTTGGATACAATATTGGCATGTTCTTAACTGGGGTGATAGAAATCGCTTGGCTTTTCTACTTTCTCCTGAGCATAAGGAAAGCATTTGCCATGGCAGTAGTGGGTGGAATGCAATTTTCTTTCCAAAGCACATTCTATTATTTTGGAAAGATTTTCCCAGTGGCTGTTCACAATATTATTCTTAAGATCAGTACTGTGAAATGATACATTAGAGTAGGGCTTCCTGATTCCTCAGTTATGCAGAGTAGTGTCATGTATTAAAATATTATGGATGGCTGTGAGACTATTGCTGTTTCAAGTGTGCTAGTTCTGTAGCCTTCAGAAAACAGTGTGGGCTTATCCTTAAAACGTGGATGTTTCTGTTGCTGCCATGAACACAGATGCGTAGAGAAGTTGTAGTAGAAACAGACCAATGTTTTTAGCTACAAAACGTACCAAGATCGCTGTTGAAATACATGTGGTTTAACCTTCATGACACAATTTTGTATATTGCATGCTTATGAAAGACAGGTGGAAATTGGATTGTTAAATACTGGGGATAAATTTTACCTATTGAAACATAACTGGTTAATTAATTAATCTCTTGAATAATTAGTATAATACTATTTTTAATTTACTCCCTAAAATGGCTGTTGCATTGTGATTTTCATTCAGATTGAAGGTGAAATTTTGAAAATGAGCATCTGTTGTGGAGTCCCATTTTAGGACCATTTCACTAGCCTAAGCATTCTGTAGAAATAATATCCACTCAAAATATCAATATAACAGTAGACTTCCCCCTCTCTCTTTCTCTTTTACACTCTTTCATTCCACTTTTCTGTTTCTTTTGCAAAATTAATTCTCTATTTCTGTGCCTAGTGGTGTGGAGGAGGGATTGTAACTCATCTGTAACTTGCTTTGTTATGAGTCATGTGTTATGCACAGACAAAACAACAAAAAAAACCCAATAAACCCCCACCCCCCCCCAAAAAAAAAAAGAAAAGGGAAAAGGCATAATGGAAGAACTAAAATCTTTACATGTTTTCATATGCTAGTTTTCAGGAACCTTTTGTCTCATACCAGCTTTTAATCCTGCCATGTGATAGTCAGCAACTGTAGGGGACACCAAACCCAAGCACTTTACCTGCAACACAGGCTGTCATGAAACAGGCTGCAGTTCCTGCAATCATTGCTCTGAAAGCACCATCGGCTATTTCCTTCTTTTTTGAAGGAGCAATGCTTGCTAGGAAAAAAATAAAGTGTATGTCAAACAGATATACATATAAGTAAGATGAACCTTCCAGCTTTTGCCCCCACAAGAGGAATTTCCCACCCTTCAGTTTGAACTAAGGGAAACGCAGAGGAAAAATGAGACATTTTTTTAGTGGGCTATGTGAAGGTCAAGTGCCAGTGTTGGCTCGCCCTGTTAAGAAGGTGGCTTGTGTATAAAATGGTAACTTCTGTTTGCTTTGGCCGTTTGCACATCTGCGCTGGTTGATTGTGCCCTTCAAAAAAAGTATGTCCCCATGGTTGGGTCTTACTCCTCTATGCTGTCCCATTGCTGGCACTGCAGAGCCCAGTGGGACTTCACAGTAAAGAGGACTGCCAGCAATTCTGACTGCCTGGTGAGGAATTCAGATGGTTTTTAATTTTTCTTTTTCTGAAAACCATCTTTTTCTCTTTCCCTACAGGCCTACTGCATGTATGTGATATTTTTACCGGAAACAGCCAACTTCATCTCTCAAACCAGCATGCCATGGAGATGATTTGCTCTTCCTGAAACTCATGGGCTGTAGTAGCTCAGGCTCATGTTTGAGGGCTAAACAGTGAGGGCTATCAGAAGGGCTTGGTTCCCTCCCCTTTCCATCATTACCTCCCCCAGTACCTCCACATCAAAGCCTGTGCCCCTCTGGGTGCCCTTCCATTCACAGTTGAGTGCTAGGCCTTGGCAAAGCAGCTGCTCAGCCTCTAATGCTGCTAAGCTTCACCCACAGCCTGTTCCTTTGGGTGTTTTTTTTGGGATTTACTTAACAAACGAATTGTCTGTTAGAGGGGTTCTTACTCAGGCCTCCTATGACCAGTCCCAGGGAGCCAAAGTTGGCAAACCCACAAAGAGCATAGGTGGCGATTACTTCAGAGCGAACCTGAAAAGCAAACACACACCCTCTGAGTGGTTTGAAACAGCTCATTGTAATATAAAGGTCTGAAAACATGTCATTGTGGCTCAGGGCTTCGACTACTAAAATCACCTTGTTTTGCTTGGTTGCTGCTCAAGGTGTGGCTTTCAGAACGGTAGACTTACTCTCTTTGTTGAAAGTCACAGGCTTTTATACCCACTGCCCATGTGAAGACTCATAAACCATGTTATGACTTTATTTTTCATATATATTGTTGTGCCTTGTTGAATTGAGTCCTAGTAATTAAAGAAAAAAAAACTTCTTATCATACTACTGGCAATTTAGCTGCTGTTTTCTGAACGTATGAGTCAGAGAGCTATAACTTGTTTTTCATAGCTAGATGCCTCTGTAAAACTCTGTTGAAACCTCAACTTTTAGTATGTATCCCTGACGTCTTTGTCCCTGAATTAGTAGAGGGCTCTATGTAAAAAGCTGCTTTGTGCGTGATCCACCCTGTCCAGGGAAGGCAAATGGGTCTCCTAGGAAGTGGGTACATTTATGTGTTAACAGGCAGGGAGGGACATTATGATTTTGGAATCCCCATTAACAGCTCATTTCCATACTGATTTCTGCCACCTTTTTTCCCTTGGGTAATACCAGCTAAACCTGGACCACAGAGCAGAGACAAGGTTGGCCTTTGCCTTCATGGAGGGACCCCTCACAAAATGACTTCAGGTGAAATCAGGCTACAAACCTTGCAAATCTTCAGACAAATGTAGTTTGAGCATTTTGAGAAAGGAGGCAACATATCTCTGTTGAATGGATTTTTGTCCTCCTGGCAGCTCTGAGTTCCTATTTACTGTGTTTTAGGCTCAGTGTTTTTAAGCTAAAAATGAGAGAGTGTTCTAGCAGGTTTCCTGTTTATTATAAGTTTCTCTGTTTTAATTCCTCTTTTATGAACATCAATTTGTAGATACGTTCAATCAATCTGCACAAATGCAGGAAAATGTTTTTCAAGTACCCACTCTACCAGCTTTTCCTAGAAAAAGCTCTGTGTACTGTGATTTCCCTGCTTTTATTTGCACTTTCCTAGCACTGAAAACAGGAAGCCATGTAATTAATGACTCAGGTGAAGACACTTGTTTGCTCAGTCTGAGTGAATATCTGTGTATGGATGAATTAGAGCTCTAAAGCTGAAGGGAAATAAAAATGGAAGCCAAGCACACCCTCACCTAAACTGTAATTGTAATGGTTACCAGCCAATTTTTACTAGCATTATGAATCAAAATTGTTTATGTATCTCAGAGCTTTTCCATGGAAGCTAGTGCAGCTCTTTATAGGTATTAGAAGTGAATGCGAATGACATTCTATATGACATCTTATGGGGGAAAAAAAAAAAAAAAAGAATAGGTGAAATAGATTTCACAGGATCTGTCCTTTAAGGCTGAATTCCAGGCTGGACAAACTTCATTCACTCATGCAGGAATTCTTTGTTGTATTCATGTAGTAGAGGGAAACACAGCTATAGCAGGGCACATCAAAGATCACTGCAGCCCAGAATTCTACTTCCAGGATTTTCAGGAACACTGGTAATGGATACTCAGGCAAGGGTGTGACTATTTGATCAGACCATCTGGCTTTCTATCTCCACATGTGAAATATGTTCTGTTAATGAGGAATGCAAGTGGTCAAGAACTTGGTTTTGTGTTTTAATATCAGAGGTATCCACAGCATCCCACCTGATTCAAAGAAGCAAATAAGAACCATACAAAATGCTTTCTAGCTAAGGGCTTCTCTACAGTGATCATTTGTCTCAATTTGAGAAAGAAGGATCAATGCAGGTGTAAAGTTGGTTATAATGCAGGTGTAAAGTTTTAGTTGCCTGTGCTCAGGATGAATTCAGCCTGTGCTGTGCATGTGAATGCCAGATGGTAGAGAGGTCCTGTCTGCAAAGGTCAGCTTTAATCACTGCATGACCTTTGGTCCCCTGCACACACCTAGGAGGCCCTTAGCCCTGCCTTCCTCAGAGCACTGTAGTAAGAGCTACATGTCTGTTGTGTAGACTGTGAATGAGAGGTGGGACAAGGCTGGAAATCTCAATTGAAATAGACTGGTTGGACTACATGTGGCAAGGGAGGTGTATGCCATGCAATACATGTCTTTTATTACTGCCCTCTGCAGAGAGAACAATAGCCTACAGCAAAGGTCTGCCAGTAATACCATTTGCTAGATCTTGCTGGAAGCCTCTCTTCAAGTTTAATGCTTGGACAAACCTCTGAGGGCATGTGAATCCTCAAGTTCTTCCTCGGGATTTTCTTGGGCAAGTAGCTCATAGGGAAGTGCTAGTTAAGAATCAAGTAAGTAGAAACTTGCCTTGAGGACAGCCTGTCTTAAGTGCAGTGCCCTGTGGGACACTGCATATTCCCCAAGATGATGTCCTTCTGTTTTACATTTGTTCAAGATAGCTAGGGTAATGACAGTCATGGCAGACTCACAGAATGCTGCACTTTCCTAATTGAACTCTGTCATTCAAAGACATACTTAAGAGTACTATGCAACCATTTTATGCCCATATTAAAAAATAAGTTGTTTCAACACTGAAATACTAGATCATATAAATCTGCAGAACAGAAAATGTTACTTACTTTCATGTACTGTTTCACACCATTAATGTACATGCTTCCACCCTTTTCTCGGTTGTGAATCAGTTTTGAAAGGCGCTCATAAGCCAAAAATTCATTGAAAAAAGTTTTGTATCCTAGTAGTCCACCAACAATAAAACTGTCTTCCCAGTCTACTCCCATCATGAAAGAGAATGGCATGAAGATATAAGCACAAATGTTCTGCAAAATATATAAGACAAAGCAGGTCAAAAAATATGGTTGGTCAAAGAACAATGGCATGCAGTAAGTTTTCTAAAGTTAAAATAAAGATGGTTTTATTTCAGCGGAGGAAAATAAGCCTTGAATTTTTGCTGCCAATGCCTCTGGGGGAGTTTTCAATAGTAAGGCATGCTTGAGTAATTTTTAAAACACTAACCTGGATTCTAGATATAACAAAATATTTATGTATGTCCCTAATTTTATATCTAAAATAAATCAAAGTTTCCTGTGCCTTTTTTCCCCTCCAAAAATGGCTTCAAATTAGGCATGGTATTTGAAGAAAAAAAGGAAGATTGAACTATAAGAGCTGATAAGAGAACTGAGAAGTCTAATTCTTCTGCAGATTAAATCAAATGTGTTAATGAACATGCTTAATTACCAGGTTATTGAACACCAACTGGTATAAACAAAAGAGTTGTCTCTGCATAAAACTTCCGCATCTGACACAATTACAGGTGTACCTGTTTCTTCCTGGTATTATAAGTTTTATGCAAATTGAAAAAGAAATCCCGTATCACAGTATGGCTTATTTTATAAGAGAAAAAACTCCAACCATGAAAGGTTTGGTCAGATTGTCCTCAGGGAATATAATGGAGGTCTTTAAGCAGTTACTATTCCTGGCTAGTTTCTCTGCCCACAAAAGGTTACACATTAGTATCTCTTCCTAGGCAAGGATGGCTACATGCTTCCTGTCTGTGTGTCTCAATTCCTTGGGGACTATCTATCTGTCCAAATCTTATACCATCCAGCAGTAATTAAAGTACCAGCCCTTGCGTGAGTGTGCCTGAAGCATGCTTTTCCTCAGCTGTGGGTGTCTGGGGTGCAGTGAAGTATCTGTGAAAGCTCTGCAGGGTAATAACTTAGTATTGCAGAAGGCACATCTGTTATGATTGTGTGCAGAACCTTTAACATAAGTTATATCCATGTTTCACTCAGGGCTTTTATTTGTGTCTTGCAAAACAAAAAGCCCCAAACCATTGAAACAAGGTGGTTACATTGGCTCAAAAATGACATATGCACGTAGGTTCAAGCAGAAGACCTGTTTGAAATCCATTTGTTCAGCTGAGTGATTTGGGTACAGTTTTACATTGCAACTGTGCTGAGATCTAAGCGGTATTGAGTAAGTCTGGTTTCAGACAATCCAGCCTTGCTGCAGTGTCCCCAGCCAAGTGAACCTAGTGAGTATGAAGGGTTTGATGGGACTCCCTGAAGCTAAAGCCACTTTAATGTTTAGCTGAAGATGATGTTAATAGCCTGGCAAGTGTGTAACTGACAGATCTGCTGCACTGCCAAGTCAGGAGGCAGGTGCTAGCATACTCTATGTAATATTCTGAGGGTTAGCTAGAACACCACAGAGGGAAATTGTAAGTGGACAAATAGATACAGAAGTACTTACATGGCAAAAAATTTTACTTTGACTGTTGAGAACTTTTTCAGAACATGCAAATAAAATACGAGCTTAGCTCATGTTAGAACATAAAACAACAACAACAAAAAAATCCATGCAAATAAACCACACAAACACATTTCAGACAGACAAATTATGCACGTATGTAAGCTGCATGAAGAACCTGGAGACCATACCTCAAAGTTCAGCTGTGGATAGTCAAACAAGCTGCCCACCCAAGAAAGGCCTGAGTCAAGGAAGCTCAGCAGGGCGAGGAAGGAGATCAGATTCACGGCGATGTTTGCCACCAGCCTGATGGAGGTAGAGGCACCCTGACTGGCTGCTTCAAGCAGATTCTTTGATTCACTTTGCCAATGAAGAGAAAACCAGAGTGTGAACATTTTTAAATTCAAAAATAAATAACAGAACTAAAAGGTACATGCACTTGATTAGATGTCTAGTATTGAAGCTGTTCTCTCATAAAGAAAAAAAATGAAGAGGAATGATGAGGTGAAGTTGGCTATTCCTATCGGTCCCCATGCCAGATACATGAAGTGTATGCTTGTGGTGCCCTGAGGATGAATTCTGGTACATTCAGATGGAAAGATATGGATCAGGTCTCAGTACTGCAGCACTGCTAGGATTAGGGAGTGGTCACTGCTCTTCTTCCACGCAGCCCTTGCAGAAATGCCTGGGCCATTCAGGAACAGATCCTTACAAGCCTTTTTGCTTTGCCTGTCATTCTGAAGGGAAGTCTCCCTGCAGATGGGCAACAAGTTTGCTGCTGTTATTGAAATGACTGCTCTGCCTTTGCTTTTACATATTTGCATTTGGAGATTCATTATAGAAAAATGACAACATTACAAATGGGAAAGCCTCCTGGCAGGTCACATCAGGTAGGCATTTCCCTCTTTTTCTGCAGAGTTTACATTTTGGCCCAGGTCCTTGGCATATGTTAGATTGTAATTGGGCACACTCACATGAACAAATACATCAACCATTTGCAGTACATTAGTCTATAATTAATTTATTGCTTGCACACCTACAATGTAGCCTCCCTAAAATTTATACGTGACGAATTATTTTTCCAAATCTCGTTTTTGCAGTAGTGTTAACGAGTGCCTAGATCAGCTTACCTTTTTGCCATCTGTAGACCACTCCTCAGAGTTATCAGAGGCTTTTCAGTTTCAGGCCAGAATAATTTGGAGGCAGCTAATGACGCTGGTGCTGACATGACAGAAGCAGTCAGTAGGTGGGAGGAGGAAACCTAGAATTCCAGGTGACAGAAAATATTCTGTGATAACCATATAATGCACAAACATGGACAAAAGCAAAAAAATTTCTAAGTTGCTTGGAAGACTTTTTTACAGGATGTCATTAAAAGTTTATATTGTTCATAAGGAAGAGAAGGAGCTATCAGAAGACAGGGGATTTTGATGGTTAATTCCTTCAGAGGTGAAGAAAACAAACAGTGGGAATGATTGAGGGATACTTTCAAAGCATTTTAGCTGGGCTTCATGTTTAGATTTCAGATAAACCATATATTTTCTAGTTCTCTTGTCCTGTCTTACCCCAAAAGAAATATATGCTCCTAAGACACTTCCAGCAATAGTTGAGAATCCTGCTGTCATGACTGCATGGAGTTCAGATTTGGTGATATATGGTAAGTAGGGCTGTACCAGGAGAGGGGACTCTGTCTGGAATTGAAACACAAGCATCAAATTAAAAAATTTATAATAAAAGCACATAAATTTCTTTTGTTAAAAGTGCAGAAAAGAGAGTGTCTGCATCACACTTTCTTAGGTGTCTTTGGCTAGTTATTCCTAGTGCTAGCAAGTACTCAAATTTTAATAGATTGAGGCATTTTTCTCCCAAGAAGGAGAATGTCTGAAGACAAGTCTGGCTAGCTTGCTGTCTCTCTGAAAGGCACAATGAAATTGCCAAGAAATTATTTTCCAATTTTAAGTGACTTAGGGACAGCCACAGGTGAGAGCCACAGACAAAGCTGTCAGTCAAGTGAAACATGCCCCTCTGACATGTGTGAGCACATCCTGGAGACAGTGTCAGGCAGAGGTACTACTCTAAATCTAGAAGTAGTGTGCAGTGGTCGTGTATCGCTGTTAAACATGCTAATGCTGCATTTGGACTAGGTCACTAATTGGTGATCTTTCTATGTAGCTCTTAAGCTTGGAACAGAAACTGTAAATGTGGGTTTAATGCATTTCCCATTAAAGTGGTCTCCTAGATGCTGCCCACTGTGGATAAGGCCTTGTACTGCTAGCCCTGGATCTGAGTTTTCTGCATTGTCTCTCTCTCCTGCTCTTGCCTGCTTTGCGTGCCATCTTTTCATACCACTTGCCTTTTCAATCGGAAAAGAACCCTTATTTCTTTATTGCCTTTGAGTAGTCTGGTAGGAAGATCTATCACCTACATTTATGCTTGACCTTGTGTTGGGAAAACATTTCTTCTTCCCAAATCCACTCCATTGTGCATCATTGCCAACATATAAACATACTGAATTTTCAAAATCAACCATCAGACTTGCTGTAGTGGAATCTTGGGCTTATAAGAGAATAATTTTTTAATACGCAAATGCTCAATGAGCAGCATTATTTCCCTATATTCTGTAACGTGTTAGCACGTTTTTCTGTGCTCCAACTCACCTGTCCCACAAATATGTTACCCGCAGCTACCAGAGACTCAACAGGAGTTGTCCCCATGAAAATGTGCATTATCCAACCAACCTAAAATGATTAGGTTAAAGAAAGAAAAAAAAAATTTGGTCTGTTTGTTCCATGCTGTTCTTGAGTTAATCATATCACTCTAAGAGTTCAGAGACATATTACAATATTTCCTGATTTAATGATTTCAGCTTCAAGGTATAGCACATTCATGTAATAGTTACATGCTAAAATAAGACAGAGGAGGAGTAATTTAATAGAACTGAGAGTACTCCAGGCTCCTTGTGGGCACAAAAATGTTAAACTAAATTAAACAAAACAGATATTTTGATGTGTTCTTATTATTTGTGTTCTTGTCCAAAGAGAGTTGTATCATATGAAGGGAAAAAAAGTGAAATTTAGATTAAGGCTAAAAATGTTTCATTGCAATCTGAGCACACTAATGTCAGCTATGTGAGCTTCATGGCGCTTATATAACAATCCTGTAAATGTAAGGGGCAAAGTACTTTTAATTTAAGAACATCTTCAAATAAGGTTTAACTACTACCATGGAGGAAGATTTTTTTGATAGGTTTATTGGACAGAGGACAGAAAGTAGGCTTGATCTTATCTTAGTGGACACTAGCACTAGACATAGAAGCTGACAGAAATGAACACGTAGAGAATGAGGCAAGGAACCTGCTTAGATCTTATCTGGGTATCTGTGATAGGAAGGTATATGCAATTGCTGTTGCAATGCTTAGCAGAAAGCAGAAATCCACTGTCTCTGATTTAATCTCCATCCTGCACTTTGAGGGCTGGGAGAAGGGCAAGCAGAGAGGAAGATTTAAGCAAGAATGATATCTGAGGAACACTAAAGCTAGCCAGGCAAATCTAACAAATAGTATGACATAAGCAATGAAACCAGACTGAACGAGGGAAAGTGTGCTATGTGATGCCATTTAAGATTTTGCAATGGTAATATTTGGAACTATTTCCAGGCTACAATTCCTCTGCATGTGTTCAAAAACTTTCCCACACTAGCCAAACGAGTACCTAACTGGCAAAAGGGCATACCTTTCCAATAAGCCACTGCATGAATCCAACATGGTAAAGCACAGACATAACAGTACTGAAGAAAACCACAATTGGCAGTACCTGGTTTGAAGACACAAGATCATTAAAACTTTTATAGTGGTTCCCTGTCCTTTAGGTCATTTAATTAAAAAAAAACCAGTCATGTTTTTGGAGTTGTACTTATAAGTATTGAAAACTCATCATTAAGTTTACATTTACACTGTAAAATTGTTGACCTTCCAGATTTGTTTGTGCTGGAATTAAATAATTCTCATTTATCAACATATTTTTCTAACATGATTGCAATTATTTTGAAACTGTCTGGTTTAGCATGGTATACATTAGTTTATAGCTATTTTTGTTTGAGTCAATTCAACCACTGACATTCTTTAAACAGAATCTCTTTAAAGGTATATATTTATTAAATACAGAAAGTGAATTTAGGTCCCTTATTGTGGAGTCTGGAAAGTACTTCCCTTTGACATTATTTGAAAGAATTGCATGAATGCCAAACCCACTGTCTGATTACTAAATGGTTTGGGTTTTCATCCTGAATAAAATTAATATAACACTTGATTCTCAAGTATGTTAAGTACACATCCCACCACTTCCAAGCTAGCATACAACAGAAAGAAAAATCCCCCCAAAAGGTCCAAAATTAGTCTGGCAGATTAGTTACAGCTAAAACAATACCGCTGTCACGTGAAAAGGGGAGGCTTCCTCGACCATTAGTGTTTGATTTGTCTGTCAGCATCCCAGGAAAGCCAAACTCCTTGTTCCCAACCAGTATCTCAGCATCCCGTTAGGGGGACCCTTCACTGAGCAGTCCTGATGGATTGGAGGATGGTTCAACTTAGACTGGAAAACATACCACCAGCTTAAGGGAGACCCCTCAGCCGATCTTCCCCTTTATTAGAGTGTGTTGCCCACCACTAGTGACTGCTAGCATCTACACTAACACTTTACGGAATAACACTCTTTATTAATATAAAATCATGACACGTTAAGTTTTGAAGATTGTTGATGATAATATCTGACTGCAAAAATATACTTGAAGGACTACAGAGACAAGCTCTAATCCCCAATAAAAATATTCAGGGCACACAGAGTCTGGTTCTTACACAACAGGCGTCCCTGTGGGGGAGAAGACAGGTTCAGCCCATCAGCTGGTCACAGCAGTAACAATGGAGCCTTCCCTAACTTTTCCCCTATTCTCAAATACACTGTTTCTTTGTGTTTAGGTGGAGCTTGAGTGACTCTAGTCATACATATCTTTACTGTTACTAATTAACATAAAATCCTTCCCGTTTGCTTTTAAAGATACAGTCAAAAAGAACATAGAGCGCATGCCCAGTGAGGGGTGGCTGTACCTCAGGGGCAAATAACTTTGGCATGGAGGTGTCCATTATTTTTGTTATTAGGCTTTAATGAAGCAAGTTAATCTATGGAGAGGGATTTTGCCACGGTTGCTGGCTCACCAGTGGGACGTCTTCCTCTCTCTCCCTGGGCTGACAGGTGGTGTGCATTTCATCAGCTACAGAGAACCACCAAGCTCCCTTCCTCTCAAAGACTTCAACAGACCGTGGCCGTGGTGTCTCCACTCCACTTTATCCTTCATTCTATCCCCCTCAGCAGGTGGTAGGGAATCACAGTGGAATAGGTATTAAGTCATGCCAACTGCATTCCATCCAGGGAGCAGCAACTGTCATTTGCTGTATAATTTCCATACTGTTGTAGTTCCTGTTAAGATGCCAATATAACTCCCCAGTTTCCTCTAATTGTATCCCCAGTTACCTGTCCACAGGGTCCTCAGTCATTTTCCCACAACTGCTAAGACTAGGAAGCTTTCATGTGTGTTCACTAACGACACAATGTATTATAAATAAAATCAGTAATAGAATGAAAAACAACAAACCACTTTGTTAGTTCAGATCTTTTCAATAAATAGAAGCTATGCCTTTCTAGAGGAGAGTTCGTACTATCAACAATTTTGATAAACATTTAGAAACTCAATTTTGCTGATCAAAACCTTTCAATGAAAGGACAGAGTGCAATTAACCAATATTGTCGTGCGGTTGAACAAGTTAATATAATGCTGCTTTTTCTAGTTTGACTCTTTGGCCCTTTTTGCAACCATGTAGGGATAGTTTGCCATACAGTAATAGTGGAAAATTTAATTCAGTAAAAGCAATTTCTTTCTCCCCTGCCTTTTCTCTTGTTATTACCATGCAGAGTAGGGAGTTAAAATTGTTGGCTGCTCTCAACTCCCCTCCCATTTGTGGCTTGATGTTCAACCTTTTCCTTATTTTCCTTTAAAAAAGTTGCTACTGATATTTAAGGAACATCCTGCTTTTTCATATGCTCCTAAAGCTTGACTTTCAAAGCAAAGCCTTTCTCTAGGAGCTGTAACCCTCCTGGTGTAAAAAGGAAGATGCAGATTTAATAGAAGTTTAATTTCTTGCTTGCTCAAAGCAAGCTTTGCCTTTCAGAGTCAACAGGATAGAAGACTTAATACTAAGAGGTCTTCTTCATCTACTTAAGTACTTGGATGTGCTTGTTTACATGGGCAAGTGGTTTTTTTTCCAGAACTCTGAAACTCTGCATCTGTATACACAAATGCACATTTAATGTTCATACATGCAAATGCATTTATGACTAATTATTGATGCTAGAACCATGTGCTTAAAGGCACTGGGGGACTGGTGGGACTGGTCAGAACACCCCTATCGGTGCGCATACACACATATGGGATGTGTCTGCTCTAGTAACATGTCACCTCACGTGTCATCACGTGATGTGTCCCTGCATATTGCTAAGGATGCAGTATGGATACAGCTAGACTCTGACTTTTTCTGTGAAAACATATTCTGTCCCTCGTCTAATCTCTCAAGGGCTAAGCATTCTCTTTTGGAGGATGCTTTGAGATATCTTGGGGCATGATTTGGAGAGCTCATCACAACATGGAAACCTCATAAAATGTCTAAAAGACACAAATAGCACTTTGAACCAACTTAATTTCTAAATAAATAACAAGTGTTTCAAGTGACAATAGGCTGGTTGTCACTCACTGTCACTGGAAAACGGAAATCCCTGTCTACAGGAGGAGTAGATGGAACATGTTTTGGTATTGCTGTTCACTTGTCTGCCACTGTTTTCTACATATATATTCTTATATATATGCAGATCTAAAAATCAACTGATGGGTTTTGTTTTCTTGTTTTTTAATGTGAGAATAATCTACTTGTTCCTGTTATCATCTTCTAGAAACTCTATGGTTTTGCTGGCTTGAACCATATAGTAAGAATGATGGACGTTTACCTACACAGAACTTTCAGCTGTCAAGTCCCTAGTTATGGCTTTAGTAAGCAAAGTATTTTGCATAATCACTGAGGCACTTAATATCACTTTGAAAGAATCATATTCATAAGGCCTTGTCAAAAACCACGGGAAAAACAACATGGAGGGGTGGGAATTTAATAATTTCATCCCCAAAATATGTAATTGGGAATAAAAATTTTTGAGTGCTCAATAGAGCAAAGGTGAGAGGAGCCTGGAAAGTGCTTCCTTATCAGTCCAAAAGTACAACTCTTGAAACCTAAATCATATTTATTGATTAAATGCTTAATTATTTTTTACCCTCTAAGATATTCTCACTATTCTTAATAGCACACTATTCGAGAGATATAACATCTTCTTTCTCAAGTAATGAAAGAGCTAAGTTTGAAACATATCTAGTTCAGAACATTAACTCAAGAAAGATTAAAGGCATGTAAGCCATGGCCAGGAATCTGAAATACTGAAAGAATGGTATATGAGTAAGTCCTGATGCATTTCTCATATTTGTTTGGGAGTTATTTATTTGCTATTTGGGTTGATTTGGAGTTTGGGTGTTTTTTTTTTTTTTTTTTTTGCTTTTTATGTTCTTGCTTCCAGCCTAAACAGGCGTTGTGGCATAGGCTAAGTCTCAGAGCAAAACTAGGGAGGATGCTGGTGCAGATTAGAGAGCACAGAGCAGATATACGGTATTCCAGCTGTTTCCCAAAAAGGTCTCTTAAGAGACAGATGGGAAATCTCCCTGGGCTCTTACTAATGTAATAGTAATGCAATATCATGTAATTCTTCCTGCTCATGCAGCTTCTAGCTCTTCTACCAGGTATAAATTACACATCTAGGCTTTCTACTTCTTCCGGAGGAACGTCTGTGAGGCAGTGGTCTGCGCAGCATTTAAGGCTACAACAGCATAGCATAGTAGAACACTTTTACTCATGGAGAGGTGGGGGAGATAGACAGGAGGTAATATTTGTGTCAGTGGTCAGGTACAAGCCTTTTAACCTACACTTGGTAGAAAAATATCCTAAAGGTCTACATGCAATATATGTTGTTATAAGTAGGCTAAATAAGTGCAATCTAACTCAGTGTATAGCAGTGAATGAAAGGGATCCTAAATTTTCTATTCAGAATGTCCCATAATAAGGAATAATTTACCTGTTGATTTCTCTGGTGACTACATAGGTATCACAAGACATACAATAAGTCTATTTCTCAGCTATACTGTTCCTTTCTCCATTGTATACCTGTCACATACAGCACATAACAACCATCTTACCTTAAAAGCAAAGAAATGATCCATGTATTTGTCACCAAACACAAACTTGGCACCTGCATCAGAGTACTCCAGAAAAGTCTAGAGACAGAGAGCAAAATAAATTAGCCATTAACTACCTGTCAAAACCCAAGCAATTACTGCTAGCTGTCTTGCAGAGATATGGTGAGGTCCAAGAAACTTGGGTTCTGATTTGTATGGGTCCAGGCCTCTCTGACTGTGTTTGGCTGAATTGAGGGTCTCTGCTGTGCTCTGTTGAGTACCCAACACAATAGAGGCCATGCACTACACTAAAAGAAATATTTACTTTTTAATCCCAATGCTGCTGTGATACACTTGTATGCGCCATCTGGTGAAACTAAGTACAACAAATTTTACAGCTTAAAACAGAGCTTTGATGGCTGACATAACGAGCTTTGAAAAGTGTAACTAAGAGCTAGCCTAAGGGAATACTCTACTTTTTTGATCCAGTGGTGCATTTTTATACTCCTGATGCAAACATAGGCATTAATGATACAGTTTAAAATAGAGTTAAAATACAGTTTATAATAGATAAAGTAATTAGTTCTGACAGAAGAGACTACAAGACATGAAAATATGAAGCTAACGAAACAGGGCACCAGACTTGCTTCAGTCAGAGACTGAGAACCTGGTGACAAAACCCAGATGACTCCTACTGCCTGCAGATTAGACACTGCAGGTCAGTGCCTTTGTTCCTGCACAGAGACAGTATATTCTGCACCATCTGGTTTTACATGTTCCTACTTACTTGTGAAGAACAGCTGTGAGAATAGTATCCCTGGGGTGAAAAGTCTGACATCCTTCAGTGAGTACTCTCTGATCGGCATTTTGAATATTACTTATTCATTACTTTACAATAACGGACTTCTAAAAAAAATTTGTGTCTTCAGGGACACCTGCAGGCAGATCCTGTCCACCTTTTTAGAGATCCCATCCTGCATGCAGATGTGAATTTTGCCACCTGTATGTATCTAAATTAATTTTCTTATATATCGTGAGGACTATGAAGTGTCCCTGATGCCAGGACCGTTGATGCTCTGAAGATAACAGTGGCTCTCCCTAAATCCCAAGGCTTTTCAGCACATCACATCTATCGCAAGAATGATTTGGAGTTGGGCCATGTCTAAGAGCTGCTATGAGTGCTCTGGCACAACAGTGGTTTGTGTTTCAAGAATTCAAGTTGTAACTTCAGTCCAATGATGGTGAAGCCTTTAACAAGTGGGAGTACTCTGGCCATTGTATTAAGTGGACAAAAAATAAATGAGAAGAAGATCGAATTGAGGAAGTCAATTACCTTTCTGAGAACCCAGTTTTCTTCAAGAGGAGAAAAAATCCAGGGACAAATGGATCCTTGAACAGCCTGCTCATATTATGTAAGACTCTCAAGAAAATGATACTAAACAAGTAAGGATTTTACTCAATAGCTTACCTGGATCTGAATGCCTAGCCAGTTAAACACATCAAAACCAACTTTGGTCCTCAGAATAAGAAGCCCAAGAATAAACTGCATTCCGATTCCTGAAAATACTGGTCTCCAAGCAACCTAAATAGTCAGGAAAATAAAGAAACTGCCCGTTATTTAAATAAATAATAGTTTACTTTAGATGTTTGTTTAAATACTGTAAGGGGATTGTCTGACTATACTGCAGGATAGGAGCAGCTGCCAAAACAGGTTGTAGGGGACTTGGATCTCCACATATCTTATAGATATGTGAGGAGATTTTGCTACAGGGTTTGTCCTTAGGTAATTTCAACTCTGTTTCTGCTCTCCAGTCTTAAAGACTTTGATACAAGAACTACTCAGTTATATGTCATGATTCATCATTTAAAGTCAGTCCTAGGAAAAACTGTGGCTGCCTGTGATGAGTTTCTCTTCATTACACTGATGATTCTTGCCTCAGAAAACATCTTTGTTTTGTGAAAATTGAATCATATTACTTACAAGACAAAAAGCTGATATGGCACTCTCTAATTTAATCAGATCACATTTGAATAACTCAAACCTATTAGGTGTAATGGGGACTCATGGGAGAGCACAAAGCATTTGGAGTAGGAGTTTTGACCTCAGTGGGAGACAGCAGCGGTTGCAATGGATGGGGTAAGGTCATTAGTCCTTTCTGAGAGAACTTAACCTGTTAAGTCTTAGCACTGATGCAAGAAGTTTTGCAAAATATTGGGAAAACTTGGTGACCTGGAAAATGGATATATGATTAATGAAAGCATGCACTGGTATGTGAGTCATGCAAACAGGAATAAGGAGGTGAGGTGGTAGTTGTGGTGACTGAACTAAGCCCTTTGTAATACCACAGAGCGGACATTTCTGATTGAAAATTAAAATAAATAGCATTTATGAGCCTGTGGGAGTGGGTGAGCAAAAAGTGAGGACCTCATCTTGGCCTCAGCTGCTGAATTTGCAGTGGGAAACAAACTTGTGAGGGATTAAGAGCTATACAAGTCTATCAGGGCTCCAGTTCCATTGAATTTGTGTTGATGTGATGAGAGTGTCCTCAAGCAAGGGACTGTGATGTCTTGAGGACTGTAGTGAGGCTCCTGTGGGTGAAAACATGGAGAAGACCAATCCCAGCTTGCACAGGTTCTCCAGGAGAAAATGTATTCCAACCTGCATCAGGGCTGGAACAAAAGATGGGCAACAGCTTCCCAAAATAATGAGAGACAGGTGTTGGAACAGCCCCACACATGTTCACCACCAACAAAATTACTTTCCTCAGAAACTAAATGCACTGCTTGGTCTCACGGAAACCTATATTTTTACTTTTCCACATTTTCTGTTACTCTTATTAGACTTGGTTCTAGGGTAGGGGAATAGTTTTTTAGACACTGAATAAAAAAACTCCCAAATGATCTATCACAGACTGAATACTCACTCTAGTTGGATATTTTGAAAAGGCAAGCATCAGGAAAACATACATCACAAGCCCACCAAAGGAGATTAGCTGACGGTATCCTTGTTTTGTTGTGTCAAAGATGAGCCAGCAGATGATAGTTATAACAAGAACTGCACACAACACCCTAGGAAATAAAAAGCATCATGACATCCTGAAAAAGACATTTGGGATATTCCTTTCTCTTTCCATACCCAAAACATTTACATCTCTGAGAATAAACTCTTTGTACAATGTACTGGGCTGAAACATGTAGCTCGACACAAGCAGGAATCTGCCTTTGCTGATGCACTCTAGCAACATCCCTTGGTGGCAGGTTACAAACAGCTCATTTCTTTGTAACAAGCTGTAGTCTGTTCAGCTGTCTCAGAAACAATTACAAGAAATGTGTACATCTGGATTTCAGTGTTTCTATGGTCCCCATTATTACAGAACCATGTTAAGCTTATTTATTGAAGGTAATTACCACAACAACTGACTTAGAAGGCAATAAAATACATAATCCCATATACAGAGAGGAAATAAACACAGACCCAAGTCTTTAGTGCTAGTTTTGTCCAACAGTAAGCTTTCACAGATTTCAGTGGTACTTAGATACATAAATTCTATTTTTAGATGTGAATTAAAAACATTGCAAGCAAACTCCACAAAATTGCTTGGCCATTGCAATGCTGAGTAATACTTTCTACACCTGAGAGACTTTCTGTCCCTTGGAAGAATACAGTTAAGCATTTATTCTGCGATATGTACAATGTAAGGATTGCAGCCCAGGTAATACAGCATTTACTTCCTCAACTTGTTCCATCTGCTCGTTGGGGCTCTCCTGTTCCTTTCGCTCCTGCCCCCACAGAGGCTGCCAGATCATCTAATGGAGATGCTCCTGTGTGAATGCTTTCTAATGTGGCTCCTGAGCAGAAGGACCACAATCTTTATAGCATGTGTCTTAGCAAAACCATTTTTAAATCTTAAGAATAAGCAGGAACATTTTCCTGAACTGAGAATGACTTGTGTCATTCTCACATACAGAAAGAGAGAGAGCTCTTTCTCTCTCAGCTAGAAGGTGACCTAGCTGAAATAGAATGTAGCTGGCCAATTTTGTTTTCCTTTTGAATGAGATTTCATTTGGTCTTTTCTTTGGTCTACAAGGCTCCTTTGGCTCTTCCTTTTCCCAGGGGTAACTTCAATATCCCCAAAAACTGCTCAGGAATACTCGAAATAAGTATCTGCCAGATCTAATTATCTACCATTTACCTACCAGATGAATGCCTACCATCCCAAATTAAGGCCATATTACCTTATTATGACACTAAATCTGGCTAGTATGTTTTGATTCCTGAAGGTAAAATGAAAATTGCTATGGGGGTATGTGGAAATGCTTTGTCTAGATAATACCCACCAATCTTTAGCAGTTTGCATATGTTGGAGTTAAGGTTCTTATGAACCTAACAGCTTTCTAAACAAGTGACAGTGAAGCACTTCCTGGCTTACAGAATGAATGCAAAAGGCTGCAACACACATAAACTTCTGTGAATATAGTTTCTTTCAAATACAAACTTGTCCCATCTCAATTCATGATATTTTTCTACATTTTCTGCCAAGCCTTTTGATCCCTAGCTACTGCATTGCAATTCTAAATGTGTTTCTGATATCTATAAACTGGTAAATACTGAATTATGCTGTCATTTTACTGATATATGTGTGATTGACCCATCTCCCTGTGCTTATGGGGGAGTAAATTGAAATAAAATTATAGGGGCAACTTGACTAGTGCATTGTCGTTCAACATAAATAGAATTCATATTTACCATTTCAGCCAAAACCACTGTTTTTTCAGATATCTTTCTCCATGGGAAAAGAATGCAGAAACTCTGTCTTCATATTTAGCTATTAAAAAATCCCAGCAGATGAAGAAGATGGCTAGGACAGTGATGACAAAGAGCGGCAAGGCTCTCTGAAAATTCAAGCTGCAGGCTGCAATAACTGCTGCCAAGTATGCTGGCAAAGAAACAAGAACATACATGTCAGGTGGGCTGGTATTTTTAAAAACAGGATCAAATATTATCTTTAGATGATGTGATCAAAGTCAGGCCTGTGTTAATCTTTTCAGTGCTTTTCTGACTCTCAGCTTGAATACTGAAAAACTTTGTTTTTATAGATAGTGTGGTTACTTATGATATGTTCATTCATATGTAAGGTAGCTTTCATTCTGCCAAAGCAAGTTATATGCTTTTGCCAAAGCATGTTCACACAAACATGTAAACACTTGGGAAAACTAAATACATCTAAAGAACTTCTTTTTCTTGTGTAGAAAATATGAATTAAGAGTAGGAGTCTTGTTCCTTTTTTCAAAAAAGGATGTGTTTATCCAATAAAGCTAGAAAAAATCACTGAGAAACATACGTCAATTGACAGATTTTATGACCTTCTCAAGTAATTGTGAAGCTCAAAAACAGTTTATTTCATAAAGTAGAAATGAAATTATTTGCTATTTGACAGGTTCACTGCTGACAAATGCTGGCCAAAAAAATATTCTGTTCTTATAAATAATACTTGGATTTTGCCGAAGAAGGATTACTGATTTTTGTAAGGCAAGTTGGTTTTTCTGGATTTCATACATGAAATCCTGACATATTCTTAGAACTCACTCACTCTCTTGAGCTAGAACATGTCTGTACTATGACAAAGCAAGACAAGATGATGTATGAGGAGAGGTTATTCAGCATGCAAGTGGCACTTTTGTAACCACCTTCTGGTGTGCTGACACCTGTCTCACAGACATATTTTAAGTCTCTGCATTCCCTTTGTTCAACAAGGAAGATCTCAAAAGCAAACTTAGTGAAGCAGATGGAAACAAACCAACCTACTGGTTAATTAGGAAAGGGAGAAAGAAGAATATCGGAATGTTTTTTCAGTGCCTACAGTCATAAGAAACTTTAATCTAGATAACATTTGCTGTAGATATTGAGTGATATGGGTCAGAACAGAAAACTTCAATTTCCAACCTGCTGACTTAAGTTCAGTCCTATTTGGTGCATGACTGTTTTTAATGTGATTTCATGGTTTTGGACAAGTTACTGAAACTGCCATTTCAGAGGCAGATGATAATGAAGTAGACACAGAGACTGAACTATCCTGTTATCACAAATATAATTGCTAGTCAGACTTGAAACACGCTGGAGGAGCAGTTTAGCAAGATCTGTGCTTTTGTTACGTTTGGGAATGAGTGGACTTTTTGCAATATGGAGTTTTCTCTGGGACTAAATTCCTAACTATGTTGAAATACATTCTTAAAGGCAATCGAGTTTTTATGTCAGACAAATACACAGCACAGTCTATAATCTCAATAAGGCTTCAGCTATCCCGGATGTCAAACATACTGTACCTGTTATTAAAATTCCACAGATGACATAATGAATTCTAGTTTTATGTTTCTTGCAAAATTCACAGACTTTATCATATTTTTTTTCGAAAGGCCTAGGAAAAAACATAACAAAGAACATAAATGGAAGTTTTGCAGAAGAAAATTGGGTTAAATTAGTCAAAATTTCTCCACTGGAGTTTGCTGAACTTGGCACTGGTTAAATTTGGATCTTTAAGTGCCAAATAAAAAGTGCCTTTTGAGAGGGACTTCTTTGGGTTGATGTTAGACAAGTGAAAAAGAAAATACGGTAGATGTCTAATGGGACAGTCTGTCAACTATGTGATGGGCTGCAGTTAGCAGGCGAGCTCTGCTACCCTTTGAAGCATTCAGCTCTTCTGTGAAGAGGTCTGTTAATAGGGTTAGTGCAAACTGAGCAGCTAGTTAAAGATTCAGTGTCCATTACTAGACCCAGAAAGTCTTGTTAATACAGCCAGCCCAGCATTGCTATGTGGAACAGGAGTGTTGCCTAAGGCCACATGTGAAAGCCTAAGGCTGCATTTGTGTGTGTAAAATAACCAATATCCATCTGAAACCTTATTATAATGTGCATAGATATTTCTGGGTTTAAGTTTGGTTGTTTATTACATAAACTTTTCATCTCATCATCTCACGGAAGTTAAAATTGTTGTACCTGAATGTTGTGCTCTGGTATCAGCTCTTCCAATTACAAAGTATTTCACTTTCTTTGTTTTCCTCACTAAAGGTAAAAGAGTGATTTCATGAGGAAGGTTGAAATTTAGGGAAATAACAGTTAAGGGAGTTAATTCAACACCGATTTCCAGTGTTTAGAATGCTGGTGAAGTGGAGGTATATCAGTTGCAGAAGAAGTGGCTAAATAAACATCTTCATATTGTGCGTGCTGGAGGAAAAAATTATAGCTATGGCTCTGTCATCTCAGAGGCACTGCTTTAAAGAGGCATATCTCTAAAGCAGAGCCTCACATTCTCAGTCCATAAAGGCAACGTTGTATTTAGACATGCTAATTATCCAGGCTGTACTTGTTTGGAAACTAAATGCAGCCGGAGTTAGATGTACACTGAAATCCAGCATCAATACCCTTCTTTTCTGCACTTCAAAAAATTCAATTAATTTAAAATAAATTTGAGGGAAACAAGTAATAAAATATTAATTTAAATTATATCAGCACTCAGAAGAACAGAGCAGGAACATATTCCTTCACAAGTACAAAGAGTAATAGGTTCTCTGAGAAATCTTGATTGCTTTTGATATTTCAATTTCAGTTCTGGGAATTCCTGTTGCTTCACAAATCACAGTACTTTTTGTTTTTTAACTTGTAAGAACATTAGGTTATCTACCCAATCTCAACAGAGTGATTAGATACAACAGGAAAAGAAAAAAGGAGAAATGAGAGACAAATATATGAAAAAGGCAGAGTTACTTTATCAAATTTATGGTTCATCCATCACCTAAAGAAAGGAAAAAATACTATATACTGTCTGCTAATGCTGCTTATGAGTCTTTGGGATTTAAAACTGTTACTTTCAGATTACAATTTCTTGTAATTTCTTCTTTGAATTAACATCTCTCTCTCCATTACATTTTATTAATTTAGGCTATTATCACTTTGGTACCAGGATATCTTAAATATTTAGACATGTATGCCATAAATATGCAACTCTGTTCTGAAAGGTGGCAGAAAAAATATATTCCTTACAAAACATGGTTAATTTATAAAGGAAACATTGTTTTATAAAAGCTGATCCTAATGGCTTGAAATGTAACTGAAGATGTAGAAAAAACGGATCTTGCTTAAGCACATTAATGTGAAATATTCACATGTGTCAAAACTATTCTTGCTGGCATTTTGCAACTCAGAAATCAATTTTCTCTTGTGCATGTACTCCAGAAGGGAATGTTAACACCTTTCACTTGTAGTGAATCCTTATTATCAATAAACTGATATTTCAAAAGTCTTGTATCTCAGACCACAGCCTACTTAGTACTAACTGTTGAAAGAAATCAATGACACATATGAACATTTAGTATGATTTTAAGTATTGTGTCTTAATATTTTTAATGCCTTTAGCAGGGTTTATTGTTTTCACTGTGTGATCACTCGGAAGTAGTGCAAACAAAATGTAAAAATTTTGCTCCATTAAAACGGCTTTTTTCGCAGCTATTCTGTTCTTATTTTGGGCTGGAGTAAATGGCTATGCAAACTGAAAGACAATAGTTGATCTTTAACTTCCTGAAAGAGACCATTCTTCAAGACCACTCTTTAAAAAACACTGTTCTAGGACTACTGGAAAAGTACTTACTGACAAGAACAAAAAATATTGCTCCTTTAATTTGCAAAGTTTAAAAGGATAGTTCCACAACCACAGGCCCCATTTGTAAGGCATAATAATTTTAAACGTTGTGTTTCTGTATTACACAAATTGCTAGGCAATGCAAAGATTTATGTATCATACAGGTACAGCAGGAAAATTCAAAACTGTCACTCCAAAAGCAGAAACACTGAAAGCTTTTTGCTTAGGCCAGGATGAAGTGAGTGGAAGACTTACTCATGCAAAAACACATTACCCTTTCAAGTGTGGCTGCTCATCATCTATGGAGGCACATTTGTTTTCATGCTGATCACTCTCAATATTGATGTATTCATCCCCCTGGAAAACAGATCAGTGCCGCGGCTGTCAGAGGGGTTTATGCTTATTAAATAAGGTGCAAAAAAGCATCCCTGCTGGCAGATGGCTGAAGCAGTATCTAGACTTTCTTGTCTGCGATGCGTGCACAGCTCCAGCTCTCCTGTCTGCCACCAACTCTGTGATCGGTGTCAGGCAAACCCATTGTTTAGAATGGTCATCCACACCACTTTCCAAGGGGGAAATAAAGCAGAAAAGAAAAACCATTGTTACTCATAGCTGAAGAGGGCAGGGCCTCATAGAAAGTAGAGTACAGCATACAGGTGAAAAGAACGAGCTCCAGGTAGGGAGAGCAGAGTGGCAAATTGGCCAGCTTGCCCAGCACCCTCTGTTTACACCACCCTGGTTTTGTTGCTTCTCTCTTTGCAGAACTTTAATATGATGGAACTTTGCATATGGAGATTGGTTAACTGGACAAGGCTTAGCGTTTTAAAAATTTAACTAAGCCAGTAAATTTATTATTAAGAAAAACTGCTGTGAAAGGGTAATAGCTAACAATCATTTAGAGAGAGCTATCATCCATAGGCTTTGTAGCAGAAGGCTGAGCTGCACCGTGTCTGGGCACTGCCTTGAGGCAGCCAGGAGGGGCACACCCCCTGGAAGCTGCTGGGCACACCTGTGGGGGTTGTCATGCCCACACTTCACGCTTCCCCATCCCGCTGGTGGGCCACAAGGAAGGTGCCTGTCCCAAGGCTATGTACCTCCATGCTCATGGTGAGGCCTGTGGAGCAGCCAGGGCCCAGAGCAGGCAACCATTGTGTTCAAAGACAGCAGCGCACCCACATGTGGCCTTCACACCTTCCTCTCTCAGCACCGTGCCAGGGCAGACTGCCTGGGGTGTCTGGCCAGGACCAGGGCGATGGCAGACAGTGTTTGCCTGACCTGGTGGACATGTCCTACCCTCTTCTGAGGAGCGGCCCACAACACCCACAACAGGAGCAGAGGCAATCTGCAGGTGAGTTTACCTTTTCTTTTTCTGTCACTGTTGTTCCTGGTAACTCAATTCCCCAGTCTGCTGTGGAAAGCAAGGCCCACCACAGTACTTGCCCTGGCCCTGGCATTGTCTGCCCTGCTGCCGGTGCTCCCAGAAGTTGCCAGGGAGAGACTTGAATCACAGCCACAGAATGGCCTGGGTTAGAAGGGACCTTAAAGATCATTAAAGATCATCAAGTTCCAAACCCCTGCCATGGGGACATCATCCACTAGACCAGATTTCTCAAGCCTTCATCCAGCTTGGCCTTGAAAACCTCCAGGGATGGGGCATCCACAACTTCTCTGGGCAAATTATTCCAATGTCTCATTACCTTCACAGTATAGAATTTCTTCCTAGTGTCTGAGCTAAACCTACCCGTCTTCAGTTTAAAGCCATTCCTTCTTGTGACTACATGCCCTTATACAATATTGCTCTCTTTTTTCCTAAGCCCATTTTAAGTGCTGAAAAGACTCACAGTGAGATCCCCTGGAGTCTTCTCTTCTCCCAGCTGAACAACCCCATATCTCTTAGCCTGCCAAGTATCTAAGTACTTTAACAATATCAAAGGCAAAATTAACACATGAAGAGACCAGAAACGTATGTATGTGGAAGCTTCTGTTCTCTCTCCTAGCTCAGCCTGACACCAACAGGAGTCTGTTGGTCCTCTCGGCTGCACTTTTTAGAGCAGGGTGCTGTGGGGGTGTTACATGGCTCTGTGGAGTTGCACCGTGGTTCATGACCATATTTTAACTAAGCTCAATTTCTTTCTCTCTTTGTTCTTGACTGTGAAGTATCGCAAACCTGAAAAATGCCTACTGAATTACTATTACTTTTGGTTACAGGCAGTACTCAGCGGCTGTACAAGGTAGGCTTCTCATCTGAGGAGCACTGAATGCTGATACGTTTTATCATAGTGTCATAGATAATATTTATCATTTATTCCTGAGCTTAAATTTGGGATATATGGCATACCAGTGCTTCTCACAGATTTTTTAAACCTACATTATAAATCAGGAGAATCCCAGCCCTCCAAATTGAAGTGCCATGCTTTCACATTTGCATGCAGTTACTCTCCCTATGGCACCATGTCCACTCTCCAGGTCACAGCTTGAAGCTCATGTCCTACAGACATTGTTTTCATCCCCACTGTCCTTCCCAGTGCCCCTGCTTCATGTGCTGCCTGGGCCAGGCCAGGTTCCCCTATCTCTTTCTCCCATCCCACAACACACTCCCTGTGCCTGGATGGCATGTTCAGGATGTTCAGGATCCCACAGCCTGAACTCTGGCTCTTTGAGTTTGTGAAACATACGGGTTGTCTTGAGAATATACCCTGTTTTTACTTCTGAGTATTTAAATTAAAAAGCATCTATCTACTGTTTACAAAGTATTTATTAATGCTCACCATATTATTGTGTCACTCTTTTATTGCCACAAATGCTTTCCTACAATGACATTAAAATCTGTTGAGAAAATCTGAAATCAAAGACAACTTTTTGTGAAAGTGTGCAGATACAAAAAGAAATTTGAGAATCTATGCAAACCCCTTTTAATTTTTTTCATGGCCAAACATGATACCAGGTCTGGCTCTTGGGGAGCTACCTAAGGGCTGTGTAGGGCATGTGGACTTCTGCCAGCATGAGGAGACACTGCTAAGCCCATACAGTAAAGACCCTCGAAACAAATTCTTATGCCTTAGTCACAGTGTACCTGAGAAAGTGTTGGTGTGAATATAAGCAGCTCTAATACACTTGTGCCAAGTAGTGGTTGAATGCTTTCAGATGAACACTTTCAGCAGAAAATTGGTTTCTCTGATAAAAATCAAGCTTTCATTGATGGCACTACTTTTCTCCAATTTTCTAGAGTTTCAATCAGTTCTGAAAGTCCTTTTCCTTTCTTTTTTTTTTTTGTTTTAACAATTTCCTTTATGCTGGCTTTTTTGAAGATGAAGGTATAGAAACCATCTACCACCTTTCTCTCCTAGGACCTCAGACCCCAATCTAGTGCATATCAGAGCAGTCTAAGTGATCCTTTCCATCACTGTATATCTGGAATTAATTCAACTTTGAGAGCAGAAACATTATTCTGGCAGCATGCCTTTGTTGCCTCTGATCACATCCAAGAAAACAACAGAAGATAGAAATGAGTATCCACTGCACCAAGTATTTCTTATGTGCTGCTTCAAGTACCATTACCAAAATTGGCAAGTAGATGTGATTACAACAGAACTGGAATTTTAGAGTAGCAATTTATTTCTGGAATGGGGATATGAAAATGTTAATACCTGATAATGGTAAAATACATAAGGATGTTTTTTTTAAACCTGACTCATTTTCATAGCGAGATACTCACTTTGTGGGCT
The DNA here is from genome assembly GCF_008360975.1 of Lichenostomus cassidix. NCBI lineage: Eukaryota > Metazoa > Chordata > Aves > Passeriformes > Meliphagidae > Lichenostomus > Lichenostomus cassidix. Next base: position 38,227,689 of record NC_139511.1, on the reverse strand, counting down.
TAAACAAACATACAGTCAAAAAAGTCAAAATGAATGCATTTATTATTTCAGTAAATCAGTGCTCTCTTCTTCTCTGGTCAGTTTTACACATGATCTGTTGCCTCAAGTTTATGTTTGGCTGAAATTTTCCCTATTTTGGATGTTTATTTCACAGTTAAATATTGATTTATTATTAAATATTTCATAATATGAATTATCTGACTGAATGATTGTATCACTAAAACAAATGTTTACAGATTCTCTTTTTCCACCTTCTTAGAACAAAATGCTTCTATGTCAACTCCTTGTCTAGTCCTGCTTTTGATTACCATTTCTGATGCCTCTTTTGTATTTTGTATGAAGCCATTATAATACATTTTTTCTGAATTCTAAACATCCTGTAATTTTGTTTTTTACTTTATGTATTTTTGAGGACAGGACTCACTTCCCTGTCAGTTTATGCATTTTAAATGATATTCAGATTTTGTTAAAACAGAGTTTATGCATTTTAAATGATATTCAGATTTTGTTAAAATATCTGTCTTGGATATATTATCACATTGGTGACATTGAATTCAAGATTTACAAATTTTTATAAGGTTATTTGAAAGAAAAAAAAAAAAGAGAGAGAAGAACATACCTGATTAGTAAGCACTGTTTGCTTATTTTGTGAATTCTTGATTCTCTGAGAATTGTCTCCGTGGCCTTTCAGATTTGTAACATCCACACCATCACTGTCACTCTAGAACAAGAAATTATATTGGTTCAAATCAGAAGCTGAAAGCCTTTCTCATGTACAGTAAGAACTGATTTATACTCTGATGCCTGGGCTTCCATGGAAGCAAGTGAATGGGGGACAGGAAATGGCCTCAGGTTGCACCAGGGGAGGTTTAGATTAGATATTAGAAAAAATTTCTTCACTGAAAGGGTGGTCAGGCATTGCAACAGGCTGCCCTGGGAGATGATAGAATCACTATGCCTGAAGTGTTACAAAAACCTGTAGATGTGGCACTTTGGGGACATGGTTTATTGGTGAACGTGGTGGTGCTAGATTAATGGTTGGACTCATAGATCTTAGACGTCTTTTACTCTTTAAATCATTCCTCAATTCTCTGTGTTACTTTATTGGAAGAGGGAGCCCAAAACTCGATGTGCAGAGCTTGGCTGTTCAGGTACCTGCACTACTGCACAAAGGTGCCTCAGTCATGGATGGTACTCAACTAACTTGACTGCTGTTTTCTTGACTAAACTCACATGCCCTTCCGTGGTGAATAGTGCTGCTTGTTGTCTCAGAACTGGTTCAACAAGTTTACAAAAATCCAGCCCTTCTCCTCACCAAGGGCAAAATGGACTACTGGGGCCTTCCCCAGTTGTTAGTACCTTTGCTCTGGCATTTATGCTCCTTAAGCACATGGAGTAAAACTGTGAACTATTGCTCTTAGAATAAAACAGTAAAGGTATCTTTAAAGAGAGGAGTCAGCTTTATTACATTAATCCTCTGACGTATACTCTTTAATCATAATATACTGAGAGATGAAGACAGCCATAATGAGCACCACTATTTCTAATTAAAAAAAAAATTCTGAATCTCTGTTTTCTTGTTTCTTAATGTTTTGAAGGATACATCATCTCTTTTTAATTGTCCTAGAATGTCTGGTTCTTGATTTTGTGAGAAAGCTGCTTAAACAAAATTGCAGATAATTTATATCCACAATTGCTGTGCATGTTTAGTATTTCAAAGGTTCATTATGGCAGCAGTTACAGTGGGGTCATTTCACTGGGCTTCATAGCATGAAGTATCTCATTATTTACATGGTAATAAACCCAGTAAATTAGTATTTACTAATAAAAAAATCACTTACACATGAACAATACTAAATAAGCTTAATCACAGTAAATTATGATAAAGACAGGAATAAGCAGTACTACCAAAAATAAATTGAATTTTGCCTTTTAGCAGAAACATGACCTTAGAAGCAACTAGAACACTGTTCAGTTACATTTTCCTAAAGATACTTTGCCTCTAAACTTGACAAAAAATCAGTTTCAGTAAAAGTGTTTCTGTAACCTTGTGTGTCTGGGAGAAGAGAGAGGAATCACAAGAAGCTGTTTATTAAAGTATTGTGGCCTTGATACATCAGTTCTCTTCCTTCTAAGAGAAGAGTATCTTTTCATTCTCTTTAGAGAGAGGTATTTCTCTTTCAAAAACACTTGTCACTTGTCTGCCTTCTAACCATGTCATCACAGGAGTTTGCTGTGGCTCCACCTGCAGTCAGCAACAAATGCAACTACTGAGTGACCATACAATTAAAAAAAAAAAAAAAAAGCACAAGAAGCAGTGATTAACTGTAGCACTGAGATATAATATATTAAAAATACTACACAGGACAGCATAGTGAAGTCAAAGCAGTATAATTCTGTAATTCACATAGACGCGCACACACACACACACACACACGCACATTCCTGAGAGTAGTGTGTCTTTGAAGATTTCTATACTTGTTGCTGAGGAAGAAAAAGCAGAGATCTCCTAGGACTTTTGTCAGTAAACATGTGAAAAAGCATGCAAGTTGCAGTTAATGAAACACAAGTAAAGAATAATTTGCACTGGAAGAAACCTCTAGAAATCACTTTGTCCAACTCACCGCTCAAGTGCAATAATTACATAAGTGTTTCATTTATAGAGTAATTAAAATACATGAATGTATGACTAATGTAAGGAAACTAGTAAGAACATCTCACAATTGCTGCAATTCAATAATACATGCTGCAGAATGAGAGATTTGTGTCCTTTTCTGTGAATATAAAAGTTCTTATTTCAACTATTCATAACACATTTCTGGAATATTCATGATTCAGTAGAAACTGGCTAATTACTGTTGATAACAAGTTTATTTCAATAATACTTATGTCGACTAGACCAGTCTTTGAATGAGGGCCATGAAGCTGAGTAATTTTCTTATTTCACAGCTGATTCTTCAAGTCCAATCTCTTCATCCTCCCCTTTACAGAATTTGTTTTGTTTGGTGAAAACACATTATTTAACCCTACTGCTGAAAGACAAAAAAGCTATTTTTAATTTCTAATAAGAACTATCCAAGTGACAAGTAAAACTGCCTATTCCCTTTTCCTTTTTACTTAGTGCCGGAGTTGCTGAAGGAAGTCCTCAACAAAATGTCAGTCTGTGCATATCACCTGCTATTGCTGATTGCTATCTGAGCACCCAGCACAGGCAGAAAAATTCTATCTCATTTACTCAGTATCCTTTTGCAGCTCTCTGTAAACATCTGCAGAACAAAATACTGTACGAAAATGGGAGTTCAAGCCCTAGGAACTACAGTTACGACTCTTCTCTTATAAGCACAAGCCACATTCAGCAATATGTAAAGTCACTTCTGAGTTTACTCAATCTCCAGATGACATGAGAGAGCAGGAAGTTCACAGAGAAGCTTGGATGGGAAAATTCTCTTTGCTTTAGTCACCAGTTAAAGGATTACAGAATTGACCCACCTATTTTGAATGTTTGCAGTACAAAAATTATTTTGAAACTGTGCTTCTGCTTTCACAAGCTGCTTTACTTTCACTGATTGGAATTCCCCTCTTGTATAATATTTGATTAAATGACAAATAGAGCTACCTCATCTGTGTATGTTAAACGCTCTTTCACTGTTTGTTTAGTTCCCTCTTGACAAGCTGTTGATTCACGGAATCGTGCTGCATGACTACCTACATTCATTGTCCTTCCCTGTCATCTCCTTGATTTTCGAAGGAAGATGGATTTTGCAAGGAGCTAATAACTTCTGTTGTTGTGCCTTTAACACTAGACACTCTGGAGTCGATGGTGTTGCACTCATGCTAGACAGGGATGAAAAGAGACTGGCCATCACAGCATCCAGGCAGCTGCTTGAACTGTTTATGTTTTAACGGTGGGTCCTCACATTAGGTTGGAGACAAGCATCAGGATACTCAAAGAACTCAGTGGAAAACAGATGCTTCAAAAGCAAGTAGTTTAAGTTATAATGTTGGGTTTTGTTGCATTTCACTAGATTTTTGTATTTGGTCAGCAGAATTGAAGCCATCTAATTTACATTCAAAACCTTCTTTTCTTTAAATATTCAGTGCTACTGAACACAATTCATCTAGGTTTTCCCTCATATACTATTTTTTGCTAGCCACTGGCATGATTCTGAAGGAGCTGAAATGCATTTTATATATGGAGAAAGAATTATTTTAAATGAATCATAGCACTCATAAATACCTGTCAAATTATATAACTCAGTGTACAGCACAGAAAGGATGAATGTTTATTATTCACATGCTAAACTACAGTAAATGAGCTGTAGAAACAACAGATAAGAAATAGGTACTGTGTAAATTTAAATTTAGCAGGCCAAGTCTTCATGGGCTGTTTTGAAAATGAGTACCCACCTCTGAGTACATTGTTATTTTCTATTAAAATTTAGGTTGTCAGGGTAGGACAGCTGGATAGTATCCTGAAATGTAGGGTTTTTAAAAAAAAAACAAAACCAAAAACAAACAAGTAAGGCTTTGGAAAGCAAGCTTTGATAATGTAGAAAAGGGCTGCATAATTTTCTGTCTAGATCTGCTTAAGTAATGCAGTGCAACACCTTCTCCATTTCCAAGGAGACACATAACAGTGATGCCCATGAAATATAAATCCTCAATAGCATCTATAGTCTTAATTAACCAACTAGATCTAGCAAGCTGTGGAGAATAATGATAAACAGAAATTTTTAGGATATATTTTAAGCTTGTTTGGATGAAATGGAATACAAATACTGCATGCATTATGACCATACTAATGCCCTGTGCAGTGTGAGTAAAAGGCAGACTTCTAAAGGGGATCCTTCCTCAAGTCAACTTCTTAAGAGCATGGTGAGCTTTGCTACAGAAACAGGTACAGGCTGTTTAATGCATCATAACACTAACAATAGGAGGCCATTGAACAATAAATATTTACTAGCTGTTCCTTTCCCTTTGCACTGTATTTATTTTATGCTTGCCTCTGTGTTGCTTTTAAATGTAGGGGAGTTTATTCATCCCACATACCGTTCCTTTTTATGATGCAGCTTTTATCATTACTTATGGAGTGTGACTGGATGTTTAATGTTATCAGAGATATGAGTCATCAGAACAGATTAGATAAAATTTTTGCCTTTTAAATGAGGGCTAAATACAAGCTAGGTAAATCCAATCTCAGTTTTAGGGTTATTGTTAGTGTTACAGGGTTTCTGAGCAGGCAACACTGTGGGCAAGTGTAGTGGTCCTCCAGCCAGCCAGTGCCATCAGTGAGAAGTTAACTGAACCACCTTGAAGGCAAGAGACACAGTGTTTCCACATATTATGTATGACATTACTGTAGCTATAGATACACAATGTGTTACACTGGTACACAGACACTTAGCAGAAACAATTTTCTGAATTGAGGATAATGATTTAAGTTCCTTAAATTACATTTTTAAGGTAAAAAAAAAATTTAACAATTTGAATGTCTCATTATAAACAGTGCAGCTAGAATCTGTTGATTCTAGCTATGAGGTAGCATCCGAAGCAGGTACCTTTAGCAAGTAGGTCTTAACAATTGCACTGGGTTTTTTTAAGGTAAATACTTTATAACTGAAGTGTGAGAGCATGCTAGGGAAGACTCACAGTATGGGTAAAGCTATATATCTTCTCAAAACCAATACAAAAGTCTCACTCATTGTGATACACCCCAATGACTGTAATTGAGATGTTCCTAATACCAAAGAGAGACAAAGAGAGATACAGCAGAGCTGTACATTGGGGATTTATAGTCTATTTCCTTTGGAGACCATTTTCAGCTGTTAATAAGGTGGGGGGAACGTTGCTTCTGGGTATCCCAGGTACTAGCATTATCTCAAAGCAGTAAATCAGCACTTGCATAATGTACAAAATAATTAGCAGATACTTTGCAGAAGCATGCATTTTCTGAAATGCAATTATTAGTAACAATATCATTTGCTCCATGCTACATGGATGCACGTCCTATCTGGAAGCTAACCTTGGTTAACTGAGGGTATACTACAGTATCATTGAAAATAGTGATGCTTCTGTGATGTAGTGAAAATCCTACCACAATACAGACAGGTGTGTGTTTACTTATCAATTGCAAATGAGAATTGAGAAGAGTTATCCCCCTTTCACCATTTGTATGACAAGTCAAAAAGTAGACTACTCTATATTACAACTTCTTCAGGCTGTTAAGAGTCCCTCTACAACAGAAAGTCTAATGCTCCTCATTCTTGACTTAATAAAACTCCAATATGATCTTGGATCCATCACTTCTTAGCCTTGAGCTGCTTTGTATTCCATTGAGAGCTGTTTTGCTGGCTTAGGTACTTTATAAAAGAAATTACCTAACTCAGATTTACTTTGTCCCTTGCTTAATTTATCCTTTTGTACACTAATCATTAAGTGGTTCAGGTGCCTCTGAAGATACCTATGGATAGTTACAATTATACCTACACGGATACTTAAAATGGTTTAAATTAAACCTTTTCCAGAACACTTTTTTATTTTGTGGTTTAGGTAAGATACTAATTCCTTAATACTATAAGGCATTGTTATTTTGGAGGAATTAAATTGTCCACTCTTTGTGGCAAAGTAGATTAAATACAAGGAATAGGGGGAAATTATGAGATTGTTTACTTTTTAGTAGCTTTTAGTGTGAAGTTATTTATTTATTTATATGCAGAAGTTGACCTATTTCCTTCTGTGTCTTATTTTGTCTAGGCAGTGACTTACATACTGAAACAGAAATAGACAGTGTGAATGTAAATAAAAATGGCCCAGATGAGCTAGCTGCGTAAGGTAGAATGTTAACTCGGATCACTGTACTGCGCTCCATACAAACTTCTGAGGAAAAAGCTGATTTTCACCTTATGCCATTCATGAGAGTTTAAAGCCTAGCTTCTGCAGCTAGAGACTCCTCTCTTTTTTGAAAGCACAGACTTTGGAAGCTGATGGCACTAGCTTAGGCACACATTTTGTGTGAAAACACAGGATGAAAACTTCTCTTACCTCGCCCACTTGAACTGAGTTCGAATTGTTCGTCTGTCTGCGCTGAAGCACAGACGCGTTGAGAGCGCTCTGATTACCCCGGAAAATGCCCTAACCAGGCGCCTATCATGTTTTTAGGATGTTCTGTCTTGCCTACATTCCGTAAATATTCCCTGACGGGCTTGTCTGTCCGTATAGCGCAATGAATAAATATACAGAGCGGTTGAATGCCACTGATATAACGCAACAGTCCACAAGCTTAGCATCTACAAAGACCTTTCTGTGTTATTTGAATAGTGCTGGCTGATACATCCACTACCCACTTCCTGCTAGCTGAGCTCAGGCCGACATAGGGATGGGAAACTGCGGAGGAGAGCAAGGAGTTGCTTTGCTAACACAGCGTTCTTCTATTCAGACTATTTCAGACACTGTCTCTCCCCAGTCTACTCTAGCTTCAGCAACAAGTACAGTAAGCCAGACCGGCTAACGGTTCGCAAGTCTCTGTTTGTCCCTGCTCTAATTCCAATGAAAGTACAGGGTTGCTGGACACCGAGAAAAAATAACTTACAAGTTTTGGAGGTTGGGGGCGGGGGGGGGTGGTGTGGTGACGGGCTTGTGTTTGTTTGGGGGGGTTTTGTTCTTCCACTTTTGAAATCTGCGTTTTTTCAGCGGCTGTTAATATTACTTTATGCCCAAAAAATGCAGAGCCTTCTGGGTTGGCTCCCTACCTTCTCTCGGTGCTCTTCACGAAAGCAGAACAAGACAATTGCACTTAATTTATGCATGGAAGAATGCTATGCGCCACTACAATTACATTTTTTCTCATATTATTAATATACATTGCTTTAATGAGTTATATATCTGCTGCATAACGATGATAACTTCAACAGAACTGTAAATGACATATCCTCAGGAAAAACCAACAGCTGATACTGCAGATGATTGCCAGTTGTGAGATCCATCAATCTGTGAAATATTACCGAGTAAGGAGACTTTTCAGATAGCTGGTAGCAGATGAAGGCAGCGAGTGGAGCATACTCCTGAATATGTCAATTGTGCTCCGCTGTTTTTTTACAAGGGCCGCATATTTTGGCAAGGGATCAGTGCAAGGCATGTAGGGTGTTGTAAAATATCTGCAGGCACAGCGGAGAAAAATGCTTTTTCTTGTTTCGGGGACTGAATTAGACATTGCTCATTGTTTTTAAGTCCCTCTTCTTTCCCATAAAGCAAAATAAACCACACTTACCTGGAAGGCTAAATTGTGCACTCCTGAGTGATCACGGCTGGTCTCCATCAGTTCCATGTGCCTGGTATGAACTGGAGAGGTTTGGGCGAATATTGGAAGCTTCTTGCAGCACAGGGCACAATCAGCCAGCACCTGGTTAATCCATCCACCGGACCGGTATCACTTGAAGTCACGTTAGCTGGAGGTCTTCTCAGGTTTCCCTTACTTCCACTTAGCTCCACCTTCTCGCTCCGCTGGCACAGCCCCTTTTGGCCAACATGGAAAACGACTTTCAAAGACAAGAATGGAGGATACCTGCAGGCCTCATGAACGTATCTCATCCGGTATATTTCTGGGTGATCTCAAAAGCATATGTGTGTACTTAGATATCTTTCCTCACTGGCATGTGAGAAAATCTTCCACAACCAGATTTTAAGGGGCAAACCCATTCTTTTTGTCTTTTTTTACAGGTATTATTAAGTCATTCTTTTTGTGATTGTACTGTAGTTCTAATTTCATAGTGCTTGGGGTCTTCACCTAGCAAGAGAAAAAAACAGAATGCGAACAACACTCAAAAGTCTGACAAGTACTCTTTAAGCACTTTCAGTTGGCATCCTGTATTTCGTGACATGGAATCTTTTGGTTATCTGTTCACAGATTACTCACCTGTAACTGAAGGCTTTTATCTAATACTTTTCAGGCTTGCTATTTGCCATATTGCAAATATATGTTCTCAAAACTCTCAGTTGGGACTCTTACCCATGCTTTTTTTTGGCTACAGACTTTGTGTATACAGCTTGTTCTTTGTAAGTCCTGAAAATACTAGCACTTTTACAGACACCAATGTCAGACAGGATTTGTGTGAATATAAATTTTGCCATTAAGAACAGTAGAAATGACAGTGTTCTGTTTCTTGGAAATACAGCGAAGTATATTTATGAATTCATTAGCTGCCTACATTCATAACTTTTTACATACAGATTGAAAATGTCATAAATTATGCCTCACCCTGTGAAAAGCAAAAAATTATGTCCCATTTTACGTATAAAAACCAGAATGGATTGTCGTGACCGCATATATTATTTGAAATAATGAACAATTACACGAAAGATAAGATGATGCATCTTTCTGAGTAATCTTCCAACTGTTTTACTAATATTATAAAGCAAACGGTTGCAATATGTGCTTGCTGAATATTACAACTTTTGTTCAAAACTGAAGACTAGCTGGGGTTTTCTTTTGGTAAGGAGTGCATGGCTTTTAATGACTTTTAGGTTTGCAGTGTTCAGAATATTTTGGTGACCCAGATTTTGAAATCAGCATATTTATTGTTAATTGTATTTGCCCTAGGAGTAGATTAAATGTTCTGACTAATTACTTCTCTCTGCACAATACTCTTCAGCATGAAATAACTGCAAATGTCTTTAACAAGTTTTGATACAATTGCCTGCTGATTACTGCATTACCTCAGGTGCTTTCCCTTCCTTTCTTCCTTCTCTTCTCCTTCCAATTTTGATCATGCTTTTACTATGAGAAGGCAGTGGAAACAAGACAATGAATCATTTTCAAATCCAGTCCATGCAATCTTAAAATCTATAGTCTGCACTCGCATGGTTGATAGAAATTTCTACCCTCCTAATAATTACAAGACACAATTACTTTTTGCTCCTGTTCCTTGTTTCTGGCAACCCATTAGATAATTTTTAAAACTTTTTCTCATTGAAAAATTTTCTCATTGAAAAGTCAGAATAACACTGACTCAATTATTTCAGTGACCAAAATGAAGAAAATTAATAAACTTGAGTAAATAATACTTTCAAAAAGTTTAGAATATAATAGCTATTTTCTTGAATCCTTTCCTCAAATCATGGGAAAGGTGGTTTCAGTCATTCCCCAGAAAGTATTTAAGAAAGAAGAATAACACCCTCAGAGTGTTCTCCTTGTATTCTAATGTAGATGAAGGAAACAAGAAATCTTGTTAGTAGGAGAGGATTTCAGCTGAGCTTTTTGCTTAGAGGTCTGAGTGGCAAAGCAATTGAATACTATAGCAAATAAATAAAATATTTTGTTAGCAAATGAAAACTTCCCACTGCTACATAACTCTGCCATGAAATCCTAGTCTCATGGTAAAGTATTCAGAACTTCTTTGTGCTTCAAATAACAACACAGCAATACTCAATTTGCTCTGAAATTGTCACACACACTGGCCAGGCCAGAAAGGGGTTTTTTGGGTAGCATAAAAATATTAATCAACAGCACTGTTTACTGTACACACAGCAGGTAAATACATAGCAACATGGTTCTTAATAATTTGCTAGGTGCATACAAAAGATGAGCAGGAGTATGAAGAAACAGGTTAAGATATCTAAAGAACAGTAAGGTCATTCTAGGGTTTTTTTGTTGTTGAACTGTGAGAAGCAGCTTCATAGTTAGAACTTGTAAAGTTTTTCAAAAATAAAATTTTTTGCATACTTAATCGATCCTATTTAATATGTATAGTTTTGTTAATATTACTCAACTGTGATTTCAAGAACATTTCAGTTAAAATTTTCAAAAGCATTGAGATAATCAAATCCAATTTTTCATATATGCCCTGAGTAAACTGCTCCTCAGAGGAAAGGTGAATGAAAAAAAATATGGTTACCATTGACAAATGGTTGGCAAATAGAATAGTTGGTTTACATTTTGCTATATATCCTAAAATTTATTTAGCCAGTCCTGCTTATTCCACTTCTGACTTCTCTGAGCAAAAAAGGTGCCTTCCATATTTGAAAATACATGGGCCAAAAAGACCTTTTTCGTTAATATCTATAACCTCTAAGCTGCAGGTGTTTGCAGTATGGCCTATTCAGTTTTTAGAAGCGTTTTCATACCAGTGTCAAAGATAATCTCGAATTCCATATCATCATGAGAATAAAGGGTGAAGAGAAGAAAGTACTGAGGAAAGAAACACATTTTTATGTGTGTGAAATTGTCCCTTAACACACACTTTTCTCAGAAAGTGTGACTCTAAAACTTGTTTTTATCAAAGGGAATTTCTCCTCCGAATTCTCAGGTACTTAAGGGGAAAGCATACAGTAAAAAGCTCTTAGTAAGATAAAAACAGTTGAAAAATTCAGAATGGTGTCAAGTTTGATGAGATGTGGACACATGCCCCTGCATCTCCATTTTTAAAAATCATTAACATCTTTACGAAATTACTGTAAATGAAGTGTCTGAATGGGCAGGTGCTGCCTCCATCCCTCCCATGTTCTGCTCTGAGATCGGTTGGAGGTTCTCCCTAGTCACAGACTCTTGCCAGTAAATTTCCAGCTCCTACTCTGGCTTTCAGCTCGCCTTCTCAGATCTTTTGAAATCAGTATTTGAGCGTGTTATCTTCCTTGTTTCTCTTGTATTGTTCACTTCCTCGTTTTTCTGTGACAGTAGAAATGAAACATTCTCATCTTTCCCAGCTGAACTTAAGTTGCCCCTTCACGGAAGGGAAACACTGTAAAAGAACTACATGTTTAACATAAGCTATGAATTAGGGAGGAATGACTTTTCAGAGGAAACTCAAGGGCTTTGAGAACTGTTGTGTTTTACCTTTTGGCAAATACCGGTGTAAAGATAAACAGAAGGTATCCTGGGCATGTGTTCATTCTTAAGTTGTAATAATTCTGCCTTTCTGAAAAATTTCTGTTCAGTGAAATGCTACAAAGAGTCAACAAGACAGCCGATCACTCCTGTCGTGAAAACTAGACCACTGAGCTGGAAAGTGAATTAAGGGTATAATTACTTAATGCATACATGTTGCACCTCCTGCAAAGGCAGGTGTGACCAACCGTGTTGGGAAATTAATTTATAATTGTGTTATAAGGAAGAAATTAAAGTTCTTTCTGTAGTTCTAATTGTAGTGTGGCTGGCATGTGCAAGGGCTGTGTTTACAAAGGCTGTGCTTCTGGGCATACCTCTAGTGCTTTCACGGGAACTTCCCAGCTTGTACAGATGAGAGAGCGACTCGCGACAAATTCCTTCACTGAATTCCTAGCTTGCTCTGTCTCAAAGCGGCTGCCTAGTTGACACTGGATCTCCCCAAGTGCTGGATTCCCAGAGGTGCCAGGCATTATGCTGGCAGCCCCCAGAGGAGGCTGAGACAAGTTGATAGGCGCATACTGAGATGTGTCAATGGATATCCTGGGTGGAGAAACTGGGTAATCCTGGGAACTCCTCCGGGCAAGGGAGCTCCTACAGAGGTGAAAGAAATTGCCCAAAATGTGCATAGATAAGATAATTTGGTTAACGACTGGAAAATGTCCCTGCATAGGTAGGAACAGTAAGGTAGAATGGTCTTTTGTCTACTGCCAAGATAATTAGAGTATATTTTGTAGGTACTTGAAATTAGCCCATAGCAATTTATCATGCCTTTATTAGGGTAGTTATCCTCCTTGTAGGACTAGAATCTTGCAGGATCACTAGAGTTGTAAAAATTTATCTCAATGACAATTCAGGCGTCTCATGTGATCCAGTGAAGATGCCATTGCAAGGCTTGCCATGGCGAGTCCTGCACCATCTGCATAGTGACTGACAGCCCTGTTTGAGGGATTTGGTTCTCCACTAAAGCATTACCTCATCAGTGCAAAAGATCACAGGAAATTATTTTTAACTAGCACTCAGTCTGTGAATGTTTGTAAGGTAAAAGGGTATTCTTCCTAAAACAAAACATTCTGGTATAAACCAACATAAATTTTTACTACTTGTTTAAAAGTGAGGTGAGAATATGACAAGTTGGTGGTTTGGGTTTTTTTTCAGTGCTTGTTGTATATTTGTTTGTTGCTGTTACAATCCAAACAATGATACTTACCTACTTCTTGAACTGTTTTTTACATAAGGAAATAGAGATGTCCTGCCAGTGCAGTATAAGCTTGAGTATGGTACTGATTTTCAAGCTCTAGCAGCACAAATTTACTTTTCCTTATAATAAAGAATTTAAAAATAATTAAAAATTTAAAAGAGGACAGCTATGGATCAGAAATCTGAAAAACCTGAGCAAAAGTTGTGAAAGTGTTTTGATATCTGTCTACAAAGAAAAGCTATACTTATAACACAAAACGTATTATTCTGTGTGATTATTGCTTTCTTTACATTCCTAATAGGGTTTCTGGAGCTTGTAACTGCAAGAGGATGTTGATAAACAGGAGCTTAAACCAAACAGTGGGAATCCTCACTGGCTGGAGAAAGAAGAGAAAGTCACAAAAAACTCTGTACTTACATTCCTCACATTTAATGATAAATAACTCATTGTTACTGGGATCCAATGTAATTTAGAAACTGTGAATATACAGTGCTCAGTGTGGTTCCCTGTGGAGACACTCATTACACTGACAACAAAGATTCACTGATGTAAAAATTACAAGCAGCACAGTTTATAGAACTGGAACTATCACAATGAGGTTGAACATTTTTACACAGAACTGTAACTTTCACCTGCAGTCCAAGTAACCTAGATTTGAAGAGCAGCAGCACTGGTGACAGATTTGACCTTGAAATCTCTGTAAGACTGCCTTAAGTGCCAGCAAATGGTCCTATCTTTCCTTTTTTTTTTTTTTTTTTTTTTTTAACCATCACCCGGTCAGTACAGCAAGCTTATATTTTCAGAATAACAGAGCTAAGGACTGTGCCTTGATTTACTGCACCTCCAACATCAGAAGCTCCTCCTTAAGAACACAAGAAAAGTCGTAGGAGGTAGAGGATTGGGAAGTACTCTTCATCTTGGACAGAAAACAAGGCCTTCCCAAGGACATATACTGTTACAAGTACTATGCTATTAAAGGTTCTTTTTGGGGAAATTTCTTACACATTAACTTTGTCTTTTCATTTAATTGTTTGCATCAAGTTTGTTTTGGTTTTTTTTCTTGGGTGATGCTGATACTTACTCTGAGATAATGGTAAATACACTACTCATACACTTCCTCTAAACAATTCTGCTTTAATTACATACATAAATTTTGGTGGAATTGATGACTTGGAAGTAGAGCAAGCACACACTGAAGTTCTGAATTAATATTCCGTAGGTCTACAGCAAGATCAAATCTTCAGAAATGATACCACTATGGAGGATAAAGTCTTGAAGACAAAAGAGGTTGAATTCTAAGTTACCGTGCTAAATCTCTCCCTCATGCTGGTTCCCTAGGTGTACTAGAGATGATACAGCATCTCTCTGTGTGATGCAACGGGAACACCCAGCGTGATTCTATTAAAGGTCATCTCTCGAGTGCTGAATGCAATTTGAAAGAAATAGAAACATGAAAACCTTTTACAAGAAAGAATCCTACCCTTTGAATATCAGGAAGTTGGTTCATTGAAATACTTAAATATGATTAAGCACCCTTTTATATTTTTTGTATCTGTGTATCTTACATTTATTGACCAGATGCAGAAGTTGAAGTAAAATATGCTTCAGAATAGAAAATAGATTCCTGGGTTCTGAAATACTACACCAATGAAGGACAACACATGCACTTGGTTTGAACTCCAGGGCATTTTTTTTAAATTGCTGCCTCCAGGGGAGGGAGAAGCACGTTTTAAAATGGTCTTTGAATTTTTAATGGCTATTTAGGAGTTCAAGCCTTTGCAGCAGCTGAAGAGAGTTAAGGGAAGAGGTCAAGAGTGGCTAAATAGCACTCTTAACATACCACTGTTAACGCAGCTAAAGCTGTTATCATCCTGAGAGCTTGATAGTTTTCAGGGATAGAGCACAATTGGGGCACCTCTAGATTGCTCTAGCGTCACAGCAGTGTTGCCCAGACCAGTTCTTCCAGCTGAAATCAACTCAGTGTTGGAGTCTGGAGGTGCTTGCACCCTGGATCATCCTAGCAGGACCATTTCACCCATCCCCTCCACTGTTTGATTTGTCTGAGAAACAAACTCATCTTGCAAGACAGCCAGCCTGGAATTATGGTTAAGAATAAAAAAATATGTGTTGTAAGCAGCGTTTAGTATAAGGAGTTGCAATGTCCCACTCCTCACTAAGAAATTTGTGATATTCATTTTAAGGTCCAAGAGACACAAAACTGCATCTTGCCTGTCAAGGCAAAGGGTTTAACAGGGCATAAGTGGATTTGGACAACCAGTACCATCAATTATTTCTCCTTTTGCCAGCAGATTCTGTCCACACAACTAATCTGTTAGTGGGAAATTTATATTTGCAGTCTCATTTTTGCAGACCTCGTTTGACTACGTGTAAAAAAAATCTAAAGCTTCTGCCTTGCATGCTTATTATAATGCTTCTGTACTGCGGGCTGTATGTACTGATGGTTCATTAGTACATTTTCAGCTAAACATTTCCTGAACTCATGACATTTTGAATTTTTAAAAATATACTGCTAGATAGAGTAACCTGTTCGTAAAGCTGACACAACATAACCTAAAGATATTTTTTCCTTATGTGTCTGACAGGAAGAAAAAGTCATCTATCTCACTTCACCATATCATGAGTATAATTTTTCTTTCAGCTTTTTCAACAGCAGAGTGCTCTCTAGCAGATTTATGTGACACAAATCAATCCAAAGATTGATGACACACAACAATACTGTTGCAGAAGAATTGGCTATTCTTTGTTTATCTAGCTTGAGCTAAAAACCCTTTTGAAATTTGGTGATGGATATGTACAAAACTTCTACATAGAAAATCCTGTTCACTTCAGTCTTCTGATTCCCCATACTCACAGGTTTCCTTTTAATTTTGTCAGATCTCATACAAGTTACAATTTCTCTGCACATCTTTGAATTCCACAGGTTTCATCCTTTATAGGTCTGTGGAATCCTTGAAGCTTACTGGTGAATATATGAGACTTTTTTAAGAAGTAGGTGAGAAAGAAGTGTACCATAAAGGACATAAAACTAATCCTTCCAGGATCCGTTTCCAAACCTTAGTTGTATACCCAAACACAGTTGGGAGTTGTATACCTTAGTTGTATACCCAAACACAGTGCAGGTAGTCAGGAGCATGTTCAGTATGTATGAGCAGTAGCACCTAGCTTAAAAGTAGTGAAGGGGAAAAGAAATTGTTTACCATTGGACTAAAAAGTACATAATTAGTTTAAAAGCAGGAAGGAATTGCAACCTGAGGGCAAGATGTTCCAGTTAATTATGGAACCGGGTGCAGAGCATAATGAGAGAAAAGATATTGTGTGCCAGAAAAACTAGCAATTGCCAGTTGAATAGCAAATGCCACATGAGAAAAAATAAGAGTAAATAGCTTGTCACATCTCCGTTTAATCACTGAAAAAGTACTTGCTGCTTCTTCTTCGATTCTCTTCTTCCTTTGTGGACTTTTTTCACATAAACAGGCTGTCCATTGACACCTTCTGGAGCTGCTAACTACCATCCGAGTCAGACTCTCTATCAAAATAGCTGACTCTTTAGGCCACACCTAACCAGTGAGATAAACACGACACGTCTGTTTCTGACCGACTAGGCAAGTTCTCTAAGGGCAGCTCTAATTATTTGTGATGGATTATTCATTTTACAAAGCTTTACACATAAGTACTTTATAGTATATTCGAAAATTCCACTGGAAGCAAATTCCCTTGCAGAGCTGCCTTGCACCAGCTGTATGTAAGATTAATTGTTAGGCAGCACCAAATCACACTGTGTGGGAATCATATTACAGACCTAGTAGTGATGGATGTGTAGAGCTATGAAAGGTTAGGTGCACTTTCTGACCCCTTTCTTTCTTGGAAAGGGGAAACAAGCTCCAATAAATTATGTAATTTTAAGCAGAAGAGTAACATTTGTTAGTAGCAGAAACGTAATACATGTGTGTTGTTCTCCAGATAAGCCACACACCAGACACTGTCAGAGCAGAAAGTCTCTGTTTATCCTAAGTGAAAATGTTAGCAAGCATTGGTCTTTTGAACTGTCTTTCAGGTCTGAATAGTGAGTGTAAGCGTTATTCTTCCTATTTCTTGTATGTGATTATTCATATGTATATCTTGATTCCCTGACAACACAACAGAACAAAAGTATTTGGTCCATGCATACTGAGAGATACATTCTTTAGTGTGCATTCATATCAGTTTTCCTGCCAAGAGTCAAAGTTTGACTTGAAAGACAGTGCCAGATTCCCCTACTGCTTGTGAGAACTCATAAATGGAGAGGTCATCCTTGGTCCCAGACGCTCTGTGGAGGCACAGCAACAGCCAACTCACTGCCCACCTTCTCTGGTGGCACTGAAATCCTGCCTTCTGTTTTGCTGTGGTATCTACTACTTGAGTTAACAGTAATCTTCCTCTTCTCCAGACTTACGTTAAATCACTTCTGTCTTGTTTATGTCGAGCCTTCCCAAGTCAAGATTTTCTCTCTTTGTCAGTACAAGGATCCCAAAGATCAGCTATGGCCAGTACTATGATAACTTATAAACATAGACTAACCCAATGCTGCCTATAAAATTATATGATTGCTAAGAGTCTTGGATTCCATTTAGGAAGCATTGATTATCTGATTATCTTCCCGTGTCATATTGAGGCTTTTAGTCTTCATCTTTATGCCTTATGCAATATTGAATCTATGTATTCTATTTCATCTTTTCTATGTTTTTACCTTGATTGCTCCATGTAGTCATATTTCTACTTTAATCTCTAGCCTTATTTATTGTAAATTCCTCATAAATTCAGTTGGCTATCCTAATCCTTTAGTTCCACCATTTCTTTCATCTCTTTCTCTGCCTCTCAACTCCCTATACCCTGCCCTGGTGCTTCCTAAGCTTCAAGAAGTTGCACAATTTCTGTTCATCATCTGTCCCCTTCAAGTCTCTCTGAAGACAGTTTAACCATAAAACTTTCCTGCTCCTGCTTTTTGTACTGATTATTGTTGTTTGAACTCAGTTCCCTCAAAACTTTTATTTACATTGCTCATATTGAAGGTTATGGAGTGAAAATTAACATGACCAGAGGATACACATTTTTTTGGTGACTGCAAAGGACTCTTTGTCCATTACCTGCCTAAAATAATAAAAAATGGAAAATTC
The DNA here is from genome assembly GCF_008360975.1 of Lichenostomus cassidix. NCBI lineage: Eukaryota > Metazoa > Chordata > Aves > Passeriformes > Meliphagidae > Lichenostomus > Lichenostomus cassidix. The sequence goes on along the minus strand of NC_139511.1, from coordinate 38,209,439 downwards.
AAATAGAATTATTTTTAATGAGAAGACATCTGTTCTCTTCCATTTTTATGAATCAGCCATATCACAAGATTAATAAGAATAAAACTCAGCTAGTGTTTCACTTTTTCACTGAAAACCACCAATTTTCAAAAATTACATACATTCCATTTTTTTTGAAATTGAGCAGAAAGATAAAAAGATAAAGAGAGGAAAGGTGTTTGGTGCCAGTGAGTTAGAGGGCTTGGCAGGCAGTGTGCTGTCACCTCCCAAGTAAGCAGAAGGAAAGAAGGGATCAGGCCCAGGAACTGGTCCCTGTCTTTGGGTGGGCTGTGCCCTCGGGGTCCCCAGATGGCTGAGGGATCCTTCTGGATGTTGTAGGACGTAGTTGCACTGTGGTCAGTGTGTTGACAGAGACACCCACATTAATGGTGGCCTGTGAGGGTGCTGGCAGTGATCCCATGTGTTTAAGAGTGCTTTCTCCTGAAGCTCGTGCCAGCATACCTAAGTTCTGAACCAAGAGAGACCATTTAAATTCGATTTTGAGGCATTCCAGGAAATGGAATCGGCTGCACAGCTAAAGAAGCCCAGGCATGGGGAGAATGATTTCCCATCCTGGCTACAATTTTTAAACTCTAATGCAGCTCTGTTGTCCCCAGGAGGATGGGTTTGCATTGACCTGTACATTCAGATTTGTTAACTGACGTGGTACTGAGAGACTTGTATATGAGCATCCACAACCGATGGATGCTGTATGTTTAACACCCACATACCCATGTGCAGATGTGGATGGAAGAGTCTGCATTGCAAACAGGTCTGTTGGACACTTGATGGCAGTATTTCCTCTGGGTTCTTCCGCCAGTAACTCCATTAGCTCTGATTAATGCAGTCTCCGGAGAGCTGTAGGCATTTTGGGAAGGGGACGCGGGTGATGGTGGGTGGGGGGGAGGGCGGGAAGGAGAGAGTCACAGAAGAGGAGTGGAAGGACAGTAAATATGATTTAGTATTTTCAGTCCTAATGCCGCAGCTGTCAAAACCGATTTTGTTTTAACCTATTTCATTTTCCTATTTATTGTTAACTTTCTGCCTTGGGAGCTCTCACTGACCCTGTCAGTGTTCGATCTCAGGACAAAAGTTAATGTAAACAGATTTGAAATCTATCACAGTGCAGCTGATAACATTGATCTGGTTTCTATCGATTAAAAGTGAAGGTAGGATTGTTATGACAGCATTAGCCTCCAATCATTTTTGTCTTCAAGGGACTACAATGTTTCTGCAGGGGTTGAAGCACTTGTCAACTTGCACGTGCAGTAGAATATGTCTGAACAGGTGAGTAGGTGAGAGAAGTCTCCAGGTGCAATGAGCAGCATCCTACACAGCTTCCGTCTTATTCACCACTGGTAATACTTCTGGAAGCTATTTTCTGAGAGTGGCTAGCCTGTACAGATGACCAAACCAATCCCCTGCTAATGTTGCAGACAAATGGCAGACGTTGAAAGGTGGCAAGAAGCCATTTGGGGAGTTGGCAAGTGCACCCCAGCTCAATATAATGACTGTGGGGAACAAGAATGTCTAAACCACTTTAGCACATGTATACTGATACCTAATTTCAACCTTTTCTGTTTCTAAAACTTACCTTATTATCAAATAAAATTTGTGAAAATTGTGTTTTGGTTTTGTTTGTTTGGTTTTTTGTACATGGGAACAGCAGATTAAAGTGGTGCCACTAGTAAAAGCTACATTCTGATGCTCCAGTAAAACTGAGCAATGAAGAGTTCTGGTTAGAATTTTTTTTCCCTTAATGCAATCAGCTTTTTACAGTTATTTCGAATGAATAAAATATTTTAGAGTCCCCCTCCTCCCAGTTTCAGTTCTGCTTTTCCTGCTTGTTTCAGTGGAGAGAATCTGTTTGTCTCATGATAGATTATATATATTAATTGATAATATAATGTGAGTTTATTGCATGTTACATTATGGCTTTCTTCATAATGGTCAAAACTCTGGATTTTTGTCCTGAAAAATGACATCAAGATGTTAAAAAAAACCACACTAGAAAACAACTCAGTCTCCCTCAAATGCTAAGAGAGGTCTTTAGTTGATATAAAGCAGTATATATTTAGTATTACTTACTTTTACAAACATTATCCACTTTGTAATAATTTTAGTGATGAGACTGGAAGATGTTTCACGTCCAGTTGAGTCATCCTTCCGTATGTTTTCGTTTGAAAAGCTATGAACAGAAATCTTCCTCTCTTACTACATGGGAAGTTCACTCTCCTTCTGGTAGTTATTGTCATTATCAAGCTGAATAATTCCTCATCCCCCTTGAAATTCTTGGTAATAAATTAATGATTTATGCTAAGTGAAGCAATACTGCTGGGAGTTGAACTAATCAGAATTCAAAAGTTACAGGGCCCATTGAAAAAATTTGCTGAAACGCTATGGCTCCAGGAGATATTAAGATGTGTGTGTGTGTGTGTGTGTGTGTGTTTGGAGAGAGAGGAGAGCTTTGGCCCCTTTTCCCTTTCCCAAAGGAATGACTAGCAATTGCTGAATTTAGGAAGACAGCAACACACTAAACAATCTTGCTCATAACACTCTGGCAACTGAGATTCCCCTCCACTGAAATTTCAAAAAATATTTTCTGTGTTTGGAAAAAGTAAGTAAGTTTTCCAGCATTTTCAGCAGGATGAAGAATTATAGGACCTTTAGTTCTCAGTGATTAAAGTAATTTATTTAGGGTATAGTTAGAGAGGTCTTTTATTATTTCCTTTGGGTATCCATATTCTGAACTTAATGACTTGGCTACGAGTCTCCCAGGGAGATGTTAGCTTTCCTGAAACCTAGAGCTGAGGCTCTCTCAAGCCCCAGATACCTAGAAGCAACATGACACCACCCTAGAACTGCAACCCATGGTTCCAGTGCCTTCCCTGAGCTAGCTGGTAGAGTCCTGAGAGGGCACAGCTGTGTCTGTTTTGTTGGATTCTGTTCAGAAAACATCTCAAATTTCACAGAGTACAGTTTGAAATACTATATGAAAAGCCATCTCCCATACAAACTCCTAGCAAACCGTTGTCAATAGGCCAATATTGGAGATACTGGAAGGACAACACAGAGCCAGTGGTTGCCATTGTCTCCCAAGGCACCACTTCTGGAGAGTGGATTATTGCTTCATACTGGAACTATAATGACAATGGCCATTGTGAGACAAACTCACATAGTTTATTAAGACCCATTATACATTTATATTCTGGTATCTCATTTAATCTTTTTTTGTTGTCCTCCCAAGTGAGTCTACATAGGCAAGCCCCTGTTGGCCTTGGTTGCATGGGTAAAAGCTGGGTTGTTACAGCTCCTGAGCATTCCTGTGCATTCCAAGGTACTGATGCACTCCAAGAGTAAGCTGTAAAAACCGAGATAGCTGTGTAATGTGTATGGTTTGGGTGACTGAATATTTTTGTGAAATATGGCACTTTTTCTCAATTAAGTCAGCTTCTCCACTTTCTAGTAAAACAGAAACTCTCCCCCCAGCTCTGGTCCCCCACCCCCCTTAAGATTCCAAATCACAGAAAATACAAAGCTGCTCACGGAGAAAACATTAATTGCTCTAGTAAATAAAGAATTAGTCACGTACCAGCAGATGGTGCTCCAGAGTATGTAATGCTATTTACTGCTTCAGCCAAAGAGAAAAAATCCATTGCAATTTTATGGTAAAAGAGGGGGGCACTGTTCTTGAGGGAGTGTCTCATTATCTTCTTGAGTGCACAGATGATAATGGCTTCATTTGAAAAGATGTACACTGTATGTAGCTCCCAGTAATTTAAACTAAAAGTCCAAAACAAACTCATAAAAAATGGCTGCAAGTTTTCAAATATCTTGGGTAACTTGCTTTACTCAAATCCAGATTCTCTTTAGTGCCTCTAGGAAATATAGAAATAATTACAGAAATAAATAATTTAACCACCACCCCCCAAAAAACAAACCGAAAAAATCCAAACAAACAAAGAAATCAACCCAAAGAGAAACAATTCAGGGAATACAGGGAATAGAGGCTAGATATCTGCAGTGCAAATATCAGTACAGAACTAGTTCTTTGTTTTTCCACTTTCAGAAATAGAAAATTATCCCCATATTTTAAATTTTTTGGGTTCGGTTTTTGGTTGCAAATGTTTTTGAGTGGTTTGTTACTGGTTTTGTAGTTTTGTGAGTTTGTGGTTTTTTAAAAATTATTAGTGGTGGTGGTGGTGTTGTTGTTTTGAGTTTTGTGGGGGTTTTTATGTATGTTGGATTTTGGTTGTGGGGGTTTGTTAGCTTTAGAATTTGTACAGTGAGAGGACCTAAACCAGCAGCCAGAAAGCAGACAGCTTTGTCTCCCTTGTCGATTAAAAACTGATTCGGATCAACAGAGAAGAGTTGTGCTCTTGCAACCACCCACTCACCTGTTCATCAGCACATCTGATGAAATGGCAAGGCAGGGCTTTTCTCCATATGCAGACTTCACTTGTCTAAAGGCACCCTTAGTAGTCTGGGTAATTTTGTTTAATAGATTCCTTTAATCTTAGATGTTAAAGGAGGTGCGGTGTTGTCAAAATGGTCTACATAATGTGGTCTAAATGTTGAGATAAAATTCTGATCCAAAAATTGACCAGGATTTTAAACCATGTGTAGTTCATGAGGTGTCCATCCTAGACTTTTTTCCTAACTTTACAGTGATCATTCAAAATTCTGATATGGGTTTTGTTTCCACTCTACATCAAGAGAAATAGGTTTGATCACTTTGATTTTAAGTCCTTGTCAGATGCGCATTTTAGTCTAATGATAACAGTTAAGACAAGCAATACTTAAGGTAAACCCAAGTCTTCTCTACAATCATCTGCCTCAGGCAGCATTATAAATTTTGATAATAAAAGTGTTGAAATGTTTGATCTTCATGGTATAATTTCAAAAACAAGTTCTTGAAGCAGTGCTCAATCACTGGCTTACTTACATATGTGATTGACAATGAAACTCATAAAGATGTCAACAATGGAAGTATTTGCTCTTGGCTTGAACTTTAGGAGGGAGCTTTTAGAATATTGAGTCACAAGAATATAAAACTCAAAGCAATGTTCAAAAATTTCCTTGTGTCAGGCTGTGGTCCTTTACCCTCTATGAGATCTGTCTGATCATTGGGACAATTGTTCCAGTGATCTCAAAGTGTTTAATTACCATGGGTTTACCTAAGCAAGACAGTGTTTCATATGAACAAGGGCTGTTGCAGTTTTTCTACAGTTAGTAGGAATTTCCTACAGCTGGAACCCTAATCTGCCCTATTGACTCCATAGCTTCACTGGCACACAGGGTCCACTTCTCTCCTTTTGGTTCTATGAAATTCCCTTTGTTCTCACATAAGGGAGTCTCTTCATAATCATAGGGAGCATGAATCATCTTAAAATAAACAAGAAAAAAAATCCATAATACCAAACAAAAAGCCCCAAAGCAAAACAGGTTGGAACAAGCTTCTCTCAAAGTGTGATTCAATAAGATGCCATTTTGATTTGGGGTACTTGGATGTGGATTTAAAAAGCTGCATTACTATGATAAAACATACCAAAGCAATATAAGTTTACCTTCCCCTTCCAAAGTGGTTTTAATGTATTTTGTTTGTGGTATGGAGGGCCAATTTTATTTTGGATCAAATATAATTTGCCATAACTTTCTATTGGATCAGAAATTGTTTGCTGTGTTTAATGTGATAAAAATGCAATTATATATCTACACCTGCCTCAAATCAAATTGATAATATCTGGTAATTCAATAGTGTAAAGCTCCAGTATTACTGACTTTGAAACTGCATTTTATTTTATGGACAGATGTTCCCTTTTGAGAGCAGCAGCATCAGCTGAAGATGTTATTGTTCACTCCCTCTGGATATCTTTCTTGGATGTTTTGAAATTTCCACCTCCCACAGTTGTGGCTTGTTAAACTGGTCCTGGAATACTTCCTAATTCAGATCAGGCAAAATAAACTAAGTGAATTCAAACTATTATATGAATTGTTTAAATTAATGCAGCTGGTTTGCTGGCAGTGAAATAGGAATCATTCGCGCACACACTGGTCTGCAAGGATGGCAGCCTTCAGCAAGAAAGCAGTTGCTAGCAGCTGGGGTGTGTAGAGAGAGAAATCTTTAAGTAGCGCATCTGTGAAGAACAGAGGTCTCTCTGCAGTTTTTGTCTTTAATTGAAAGACTTATCACCTAATTAAAGACAAATTGTAAGTGTGCTAAACACTGAACCAGTATGAAATAAGGTAGAAATTACTTTAACATTCACATCAGATTGTTCTTGAAGGATAGACTTTTCAGTGCTCTTCTATAAGAGTATAAGGAAGAGCACATCTATAAGAGTATAAGGAAGAGCTGACCTGATGCCACTTAAAATTGAGAATTCAAACCAGTAAATATGAACATCTGGAAGTCAAAGGTGGGGTGCAGGACTGAAATATAAACCCCCAAGCTGTAGGCAACTCTTTCATTTTATAGTCTGTAAGGGCCGTGTGTGTTTCAGAGAAGTCCTCCAGAAAGTCTGTATCCTGAAGAAGTCAATAGCAAATGCCTGAAAGCAGGGGTGTGGTAAAATTTTATCCCTTTAAGAAGGGGTTGAGGAGGTGATAGGGGCTATCTTAATATGTTAGACTGCCCTCAGTGCTTGATGTTAAAGGACTCCTCCTCCAGATTTGGTGGTCCAGGTCCTCAACATGTGCTCCTCAACCTTTTGCTTGTCTCTGAGTTATTTTCTCCTGTGCACTTACTATGCTTGGGTAGAAGGTATAAAATTTATTGGACCAAAAGCAGGTAGCTTACTGTTCAAGGTGGTGGGAGAAAGGGATGCCAGTTCAAATTCCTAGCTTTCTCTATATGTTTTCCAATGATCTATAATATGGTAGGTTGGGTGTTTTCATAGCTTGGATCCCATCAGAGGAGACTTACAAACTGCTTCTGTGCCACCTATGAAATCGCTCTATTTTCTGGCTTATTACAAAAATGAGGTGGCCTCTTTTGGCTGCATTTTGAGAGAAAGCAGTGAGTAAACTTTGGGCAGAGTTTGCGTGAGAAATGTACTTGCAACATCCAACTGGACAGGACTTACTAAAGAACTCTTTCTTGTATGCTTTTGTGGCAGTTAGACAATCCTTGTCAAGTTTAGAAACAGAACCAGTAGTGTCTTGCAAACTTTCAGGTCAAACAGGATAGTTAATACACCTTTACTAGCCTTATTTTCCCATCTGAATGGAAATTCAAATGTGGATACATTCACCCCAGATTCTGGCTATAAATCCTGCTTAAGCATATCTGTAAGACAGATACCCAACAAGAAGTTCTGATTTTATACTAGTGTTACGCACTTTGAGCAGAGCAAGATGAACAAAAAGTTGCAGATATCTTGTCTCAAAGACCTATTTGCAGCTAGAATGCATATTGCGCTCTTTTACTGTTCCAGTCATCCCCCATGAATAGTCTGGTGTGACTTTAAAATCCTTTGATTCCTTGCTTCATAATTATTTGCCTTTTTTCAGACCTGCACCTGCTCTGCTCCCAAGAAAAATTAAAACACTGTATAAAATTCTGAATGTATGGTTGCCCATGAATTTCAAAGTTGGAAACAAATACAATATAGCCTTAAAATATATCATTGTAAAAATGTAATTAGTAGAAATGTAGAGAGCTTGCTGATAAACCATCACAGAAAAAAATAGAATTATGTTCTAAAGTATGTATAATTAATAGGAATGGAACTGTATTTCAAATATTAATAGATTATTGCCATCAATAAACAAGGGTATCAATCTCACATACTTACTATAAATTACATCCATTAGGTCTTTCTTTCCTCTAGCACATAAATCCATACAATCTGAGCATGTATCAGTTTTTAAATCCATAAATATATTATGTAGCAGTTCTCTTTGAGGAGATAATGCTTTGTTCAATATTCTGTTAAAATGTCTCAAATGAAGCAAATGGGCTTCTGGAGTCTTATTTATGGAGGCTCAGGAGAGTAAAACATAAAACATCAAAGTAAAAGCACTTGCAAGCTCAGAGAGCACAGCACCATACCCTTCTAACCAAATTGAGAAACTGAGTTTCTAGATTCATGTGATGCATTGGTCTCTGAGAGAATCCTGATTATGCCAGAAACTTTACCCTTCTGAAAAAAAAAAAAAAGGAAAACATAAAAACGATACCTTAAGAAAAAAATCTTTTGCCTTTTCCTGCAGTGTTATCTTCCTGTATCCTGGTAGCTGACATAGAAAGACCAGATCAAGATGGCATAGATTGCATTTTATATTCACATAGTAGTTAGGGCTTCTCCCCCCTCCAAAGTGACAGGATTGATAGCTCAGCTGAAGTGCATCTACACCATTGCACACAGCACAGACAACAAACAGGAGGAGCTGGAAGCCATTGACAGAGTTGCCATCACGGAAACAGGGTGGGATGACTTGCACAACTGAAATGCTGCAGTAATGCTTCAGCAGACAGTGACTGAGAATTCACAGGGGAGCCTTATTTGTTGGGGAGAGTTTTGATTTTCTGGGGCTTAATGATGGTTACAATAAGGTCTAAAGTTTATGGGTTAGGATCAGGGGCAAGGCAAAAAAAGCAGATATCCTAGTGGGAGTCTGTTAAACACCACCCAACAAGAATGAAGAGGCAGAGGAGATACTCTGTAAATAGGTAGGAGAAGTCCTGTGGTCGCTGGTGGTTGTTCTTGTGGGGGACTTAATCTTACCAGATGTCTCCCGGAAACAGACGGAAACAACAGAGCAGAGAGGAAGCAGTCTGGGAGGTTCCTGGTGATGCCTTAAAAGCTGGTAAAAATATGCGGCAGACACAGCAGTACAGGGGAAAAGGCTTTTACCTTGGTTTTAATAGGTGCACAGTCGTCAAAGGTGAAATCATGCCAAGGAGGGCACCCACATACAACTTATATATGATTTTATGGACCTCACAAATTAGCATATCTACCTAAAATCTTCCAATAAGGAACTTAACAAACGAGTAATTGTCCCCCTATTCTAATTATCTCCCCTACAAGTGAGACTACATCCTAGTTTACAAAAACATGTTCTAGAGAGGAGGCTCTGTCCAAGATTGGAGCCTCTAGTTTTGAGATAGTTATAAATGTTTCATCTTCCCCCCGGAGAGCTCCCAAACTAAGCTACATATCAGATTACAAGAGTTCTAAACATGGAGGGCTAAGGCACAAGGTGTGTTTGTGAAGGCTACAAGGAAAGGGAAAGCGTATAAAAATGTAAAAAAAGGTATAAAAAGAAAGGACAAAAATCACCAGGCATCACTGGAGTGTATGGAAGGTAACTTTCTGCTGCAGGTTGTGGGGGAGCCAGCCAGAAGACATGCTCCACTAGACTTGCTGTTGTAACTAGACAATGACTGGTGGGTGATGGGGTGGCCATCTTAGGCCCAGTGACCCAAAATGATAATTTTGCATTCTCAGAGAGGGACAGAGGTCAGCAAAACCACTGCCTTGGACTTCTGGAGGGGACACTTTGGCCTCTTCTGGACAGTGGTTGAAAGAATCCCTTGGGACACAGTCCTTATTAACAAAGGGCTCCAGGAAGGCTGGCTGTTCTTTAAAAAGAAGCTCTTAAAGGCACAAGAGCACACTGTTCCCATGTGCTGAAAGACAAGATGGTGGAATAGAAAACTGGCTTAACTGAATAGGGAACTTGCACAGGAACTCAGGGAAAAAAAGGATTTACTAGCTTTGGAAGAAGGGGCAGGAACTCAGGAAAATTACAAGGATAATTCTGTAAGTCAGTAGCTGAGCTGGTATGAAGGCGCATTTTCACTGTTAATACTTGGTGTTTTGTGACAATTGTAGAGATTACAACAGTTTTGGTGTAAATGTGACTTTAAAGTGTATGTTACCCAGTACACAGTGACAGGAGCTAGGAAACAAGTTGTGCAGGGCATGAGATACTAATGGAAAACACAGTGGATTTTCTAGACAGTCCCCTTCATTATGTAGGTCTGTACAATGCAGGCTCTCTTTGTTTGCTTTCACTTGTGATGGATAAAAAATACATAGTAATTATGTACTTCTTTTCTAGTGTGTGTGAATATTACATCAGATGTTTTGTTTTCTGTGGCAATACCATCAAGATTTCCAGCAAGGAGATGGTCTAATGCAGAACTCCCATTGAAAGTCCTGGAGCAGTTTTTTGAGAACTTAGTGACAGGTTATGTAGTTAAGTGTTTCTCTGGCCAATTGTTACCACCTTTGTGTTGTGTTTGGCAGTGTGGTGAACCAAAAAAAAAAATCTATTCAGATAAGGGGTTATTTTTCTACCAGGTTTTCCCTGATCTGTTTTGCTGCATAGTTGCTTGTGCTGGAAAAGCACATGGGGTAGTATTGGAACAAAACTAGAAAGCAGGCATCTGGAGTGGGGAAGAGGAAGGAAATCAATCAGCTAAAGTGGTTTAAGCATTTCAGCTACATATCTAATCCTGATTTAAGAGCTGGGACAACACATAACAACACAATCTCATTGCCAGGACCATCGTCAGGATAACAGTGCTGCAAGGGAACTAATTTTCCATTTGCCCCCACTAATAACTTCGTAATTACCCTAAACAGGATATTGACAGTTCATATGTGCCATATTAACTATACACAAAATGCAATGTTGCTCTAAGGAAAAAAGGTCATAGTAATGTAGAATCATAGAATGCTTTGGGCTGGGAGGGACCTTTAAAGATTATCTAGTCCAACTTCAACATTTTGCACTAACTCATGTCATTCAAAGCCCCATACAGCTTGACCTTGAACACTTCCAGTGATGGGATATCCACAATTACTCTGGGCAACCTGTTCTAGTGTCTCACACACTCATCATAAAAAAATTTATTCCTTATAGCCAATCTAAACTTACCTCCTTCAGCTTAAAACCATTTCTGCTTTTCTTGTCATTACAGGCAGGTTTCAGTAAAAATTCTCATTCCATCTTCCTTATAAGCAACCTTATTGAGGAAGTTTTCCATTCTTACAGACTCAAATCTGATCTTCAGCAATGGGAGGCACTTCATTCCCCCAGTCTCTGCCTAAAGATCTGAGACTAGAGAGATGGGGGAAAAGAGATTAACATTGAAAATCAAGGAAAAATATTTTTGAGTACAAATCACATTTGAGTTTACAGTGAGTGTTTTTTCCCTCTGCTTTAACCTCCTGGTAGAAATGGGGCAGTGAAGACCCCTACACTCCTGGCCTGGCTACTCTGTGGGCTAGACAGAGCATTAATGGGGGCTGCCCAAGCCTCCAGCAGCAGATGGAGGGGAAACCGTCCCCTGCACAGCCTTCTTCATGTCAGTTAGCACCATCTCTCCTGTCTTATTTGTTAGGGAGGATATATTTTCTTTGATTGTCCTTTCCAGACCAATGTACTTATAGAAGTTCTTCTTAGTAATTTTTTTCACATTCACTGCCAAATCCAGCTCTAGCTATGCATATCTGATCCCATCCATACACATCCAGGCACCACTCCTATATTATTCCCAGGATACACGCCACTGATTCCTCTGGATATACATTTCTTTCTTGTATGTTGATTAGGAAGGTTTTTCTGACCCATGTCTGTCCCCTGTTCTCCTTGCTCAATTTCTTATGCATGGGAAAGAGGGCTCTTTTACTCTAAGGAAAAAAGTCCTTAAAGATTTGTCAGCAATTTACTCTGCTTGTTTGTCCTTTACCCCTGAGGGAAGATTCCTAAAGAGTCCCATTCACTAATTTGTAAACCACCTGTTTATATTAAGTTTGTATCAAGCAGAAGACATAATTCAGCTGCAAGTTTGGCTAACATAAATAAGATGTGGCTCTGCAGAGAAAGCTAAGGGCAATCCTGATCAGACAGTCTGGTTTTGTTTCCTTGTGATATGAGATTTCTTGCAGTCATTTTACATTCTGTGAAGAGAGTGTAAATTTCACTGAGCTTCAGCAGTGGTGACTGGATATCTGACTGGAAAATTGCCCAGTGGGCTGTTGCAAGCATATAATTGACCATTTAACCCCTGGATCATATCTCAGTTGTGATAAAATTTTGATGATGCTGGATTCCTTCAGGAACTTACATAGCTTTTGTCTGCCTTATATAAATCCATGAAATTTATTGATGCCACATAGGATAACTTTTGTTCTGATTATTTTTTTAGGTATCACATTGCTTGTTGCTCACTATGTACACTTTGACCTCTAAAGTATGCTCACAAATCGGGTGCTGACATGACACTAAAGAATTTCTCAAAAATATTCTTAATAAATTTTGAAATTCTGGTTTCTACATTCAATCAGTCAAAGTCATAGTATGTCTTGGAAGTTAATGGGAATGTTGGTATTTATTAAAGTCTTGCAGAAGCAAATAAAAGTCCTGAGTTTATTCACGTTAGCAGTTATTATTTGGACTTGGTTGACTAAGTGCTAAAACAAACATAGAAACAGACAAAAGACTGGTAAGTCCACCTCACTTACTTTGGGCCTCTGAAAATATTTGAAGCAAAGTAATTCAGACCAAGTACTGAATATTATTTCCATAGCACAGAGGACCAGATGCTTACCACGTCTGGATGTGGAACACAAAGCATGGAGAATTCTTTGTTTCGTAAGAAACAAGCGTCAGCCTTCACTGTCTAAAAGTGGGAAAGGAATTATAATGAGAAATGGGGGGTAGTGAAGGTCTCTGGTGCTGAACTCTGCTAATATAGCTGTAGAGTTGTCACTTGGCATCAATAAATACACGGCATCAATAAATTTTATGGATTTATGTGAAGCAGACAAAATCCATGTTAGTTCCTGAAGGAATGCAGCATCATCAAACTTTTATCACCATACAGCTGTGGATGGCAATAATGGTAGATTTAGGATAAGGTAAATTTTTTTAAAAGAGGCAAAATATTAATAAATATTAATATTAATATTAATATTAATATTAACAATTTTAATATTTTTTGTGAATTTTCCTGCCCCTCATTTTTACCAGTTGTAGAGGTTCAAAAGTTCAGAAGTGAAAGAGCTATGAACAACCACCTAATCTTTAAAATGGATACAATTTCAGGCATTTTTCATTTGACTATTGTAATACTACCATCTTGGAAACAGTATTCCATTTTCTTGTACATTGAAGAGGGAGAACATCCCTCACTGTCATGTTACTTCTGTAAATGACTACTAGGAAATACTACTAAAACTGGAGAAATTTTAGCAATGTAGAACTTGTGTGAGAGAAATATCAAGCCTATGCTTGCACAGAAATCCCAACAGTCTATCATTACAAGGTGAAGATAAATTATACTTGTGTCTTTGCAGATATATCACATTACATCCCATAATATCAGTTTAATTTGATCTAAGAGTGCTAACAGGATATGAATAGCCTGTAATCTGTAAAGCAAGATCTTAACAGAATGCTTTAGAAATCACATATGACAAATCCCTCTCCATTAAGGAGGTTAACATGAAATGTGGAGAGGTGTAGCTGTCTTAGAATGCCTGGAATAGAACGTGCCAAACTGTAAAATTTCCGATATGTAAAAAGAGTTGAAAATTTGGTGACACCTTAAGAAGACAGGAAGAGCTAGAAATCTAGTCTGTGTTTATACAAAATGGTCCATCTGTTGTAATTTTTCTTCATTATTGAACATTTATGTAAAAATCCCCTGGTTTTTTATAAAGAAAAAGTTTCTAGACTTGGCATGTAGATCTCACTGAAGCTTTAATTCTTAGTTTCAATATATTAATTATTATGCCTTTGAAAGGGTTGTATTTTTAATGAGGGCTTTGCTGAATCAGGGCCAAAATTTCCTACATGTTTTACTTTTAGAAGTAAAAATTAATGTTACACCTTCATTAGACAGACAGCACAGAGACTTCTACATAAAGCACTTGGAATAAAGTTTATAGATTATATATATATATATATATATAATTTATATATTTTATAATATATAATTTCTATAATTATAAATATATATTTTATATAAATATTTATATATAAATTTCAAGATATTTCAACAAGCAAAGGGAAAACAATATTTTAAAACTGTACTAGGCAAAGGGTCCAGTATTTAAATAGGGTGGATTGAAGCAACTGGAGTGGTTCCCACTGCTGAATCTTTACAGTTCACAGATCAGCACCATTTTTTTGATTACACAGACTGTAATTTCCAGTGATTTCATTGCTGCTGTGTGAGAAGCGGTGATCATCTTTGTAATAAGGGTGGAATATAGGAAGCTTCTGCAACACCATGGCTTAGGCTTTTCCAGCCTGTGGAACTGAGTTCTAAAAAATACTTAGACTGCAATCCTGTGGTCTTTCTTGGACTACTTGCAGAATAAAGTCTTTGTCTCTCTTTCTGTCCTATAGCACTGTAAAACACAATGGAGTGGAAAGGGGGGGAGCTAATCTGAAAAATAATTAAATAATGAATAATTCTGATATCTTTACTCTTTGACAGCATCATATTATCTCCTTAAAAGCAACTTTAATCTGGGCATTCCCTGTTATATCCATTCAGAAAAGATTTAGCTACAATCACCATCAACAAGAAGATTAATTTAAAACAGCATGGAGTTTCAAATCAGGTAGGGAACTAAATGCATGTTGATTGAAAGAGAAAAGAAACTTGTCAGTGCCCCAAATATTCTCTGAGGATAGCATGCTGGCGAAATAGTTTACTCCCCTCTTCTCTAGCAAAGCTTTTGTGCTTTGACCTCAGAACATTTTAAGATAGCAGTCTGAATATGGTATTGTATTGCCTCTGACTGGCAAAGGTCAGCAGGAAGTGGACTTTGAATATCAAGATATTCCAGAAATGCACCTAGTGAAAACATGAAAGCTTGTAAATTCACTTAGACTTAGACTGGAATGGATCAAAATCTAGGGGTGAATGGAAGGCTATAATGCTTGCAGATATATTTCAAGCAACATGATACCGTTTTTCTTAAAATTTTATCTGTGCGCAGTTTCATTAATTGAAGAGTAACTTACTGATGTACTAATGCTGGTCATTCAGCTCACTGATCCTGAAATGTCCTTGTATCTCACAGAGGAATAAGAGGATTTCTAAGTTTGAAATTAATCTGGTACTGCAAGTGTACATTAATTATGATTTCATTAGTCTTTCAAATAAATAATGTAAGCTCTTTAACAAAGCATTTCCTTAATAACCACATTAGAAATTGAACCTCATACATCAATCAAAACAATACTCTGGTTAATTTTTACTACCTGAATCAACAGGAAAAATGGTAGGATAGCAAAACATTTTAAAGAAAGGATAGTAAAACATTTTAAAGAAAACATGGAAAGTTAATGTTTAAGCAAAGAATTATTTTGGCACAGTCTTAATTTGTGAAGTAATCTGCATATATTCAGCACATCACCACCAAGAGGCAATTAGCTGTCAGTGGAAAAAACCCACTGAATATTACTGAAAACAGATGTTAATTTCTCTTACAGAGTTATTAATTTCTAAAAAACATCAGAGTAACATCTAATACACGGAAGTTATTTTAAAATACATTCTCTCATGCTATGAAAGTATTTGTGAATTGGATGGGTGTCCAGTATTAGCCAAGAACAGGGTTAATTTCCCACGGTAGCTGAAAGAGAGTGGAGCCTGGCGCTGTGTGGGCATGTCTGGGTTGTTATTCTACACCTCCTCATGTCCTCGCTGGGAGCTGGGGGTGGAAGTAGGGGATTTTTACTTCTGGGAGAAAGTGGGATGTGGTGTCAGATGGAAAAAAAAGGTACCAGGCAGCGAGGTCATTGCCATTTTGTTCCTTTTCCGAGGGAGCAAGTGGTGAATGAAGCAGTGGGGTGATCTGACAGCAGTCACATCACATCAGGTCGGACTCAGTGTGCATTTTTCATGTAATCACCCCCTTTTACACATTATTGTTATTAGTATTGTTGCTGTTACTATATGTTTTCTTATCTCATTGCTGTCTCCAATAAATTATTATTTTCTCAACTTGGGACCTTTGCCTTTTGTCTCTCTCACCTGAGGCCTGGATGGGGGTGAGCAGCTGTGTGGGGCTTGCTTTCCAGCTGGGGTTAAACTGCAACAATAGCTCCAGCTCTCAATTTCTCAAGCATGGGAAGAATGCCACCCCAATATAGTTTATGGCAAAACAAATGGATTTGACAGGCTTGTACTTTTGCCACTTAGAAAATGGGCCAGTTTGACTCTTGGTGAATGCAGATTGATGCAGCTCCAATAGAGCCACCAGATGACTGTGATTTGCACCAGCTGGGGGCCTAATCTATGCACTTCTGTAACAAGTAGGAGGTTGGTTGCAGGTAAGGGGAGCCTCTCTGTTATTAACACTGCATTACCCCAGCATGAATGAGAAGAGAATGAACTGTGTGTGCCTAATGTCTCCTAATTCTACTCTTCTAGATCTTGAGATCTGAAAATTGGAAAATAAAAGCTTTTTCCTTATAGCTGAAAGAAGAAAAGTATATTTACCTGATTTTAGAACTGACTGTACACTAAATGGTTGCTCCTAGTGAAGGTCTTCTCTGTATTTTTCTTTAAAATTTCTAACAATAAGCTATAAACCTCAGCTAGAAGGAGTGGTGATGAGGGCCTCTGCTGCACTAGTGTGGAAATTACAGAGCTGTAATTTCCTCATAAGTTTGATTTTTTGGTGGTTTTTTTCCCCAGAGGAAAACTAAGGGACAGCGCTTGTTATTGTTCCTAACCAATAAAAGCAATGGTACAACAATTCTTCCCTTTGAATAGTAAATTGCTTTTTGGGTAAATAGAGAGATGAGTCAGTCAAACAAATTATGAGATTTCTGCAATGCATTATTTTACCACATGGAAATAAGTTATGTTGAAACAGCTGAAGCAAGCCAGTTTCATTCTTGTGTTTTACATAATGCCCTCCAAACCAAAACCCTCTTCCTTTGCATTTATCCTACTCTATTTTTTTGAATCCTGTTCCTTTGCTTCTGGTCTACGTAGAGATGTATACACAGCTTGGCCTGGGTGTACGAGATATCCTCACACTTTGAGATTTGGAAATTTTCCATTTGCAAGTAAAAAAATAGGCAATTATACTCAGGATGCCTTTTCAGATGTTTCTAATGTACTTTTCTTAGGTGACACCTAAACCCTTCAAAGTTACATAAACAGCTTCTAAACCAGTTCCAAGGTCCATGTGTGGAATAACTGAAAATAAGTCCTAATTTCTATGTTTTACATAGCAACATTTATCTGTCATTTTAGCAGCTGCACAACACAGTCACATGTATCCAGCAGGAAAACAGAAGGAATTTGTAAGCTGGTTAATCAAAGCAATGAGGCCATCTTGATAAACAGGACCCCAGATAATAATTTGATCAGAGTAGAAACAAATGGGCAGACTCTTAACTGAAGTCTGTAAAGACCAGGATACTACCTATATGACAGATGCCAGACTTCATTTTGTTTCTTCAGTAGAATCTGCATTACTGTAACAACAACTGCCATCTACAAATTAGAATACATGTGCCAAAAAATGAGATGCACTTTTGTTTAGGAAGCTTCCTGAAATCCACATAGGAAAACCTTGTAGTCAAGGTTCACTAGTGTTGTGCTGCCCTTTCACTGTGTTGGAAGTCCTAGGCACAGTTGAATGTGCATTTATAAATCCCATGCATTTCACAGTCATGATGCCATAAACATATAACTGAAATATCCTGCAGCATGGCAATTTTACATAGTGATTTTTCTGATAAAAGAAGGGGCAAAATATATTTCCAGAAGGGGAGGCCTGAAGAATTTAGTGCTGAGGTCATTGCCAAACTTGCCAACAGTCTCTAAAAAGCTGTGTTGGTGAAGTGCAGTTCCCAGAGTTGTGGGCACACAGATCTTTCAGTCTTGAATACAAGGTTGAATCCTTTCCTTGTCTGACAGTACAGGTGAACAGTGACAGCAGTTAGCTTCCAGGGTGAACAACAGCAAGTTCTGTCAAAACCTGCCAGAAATAGCAGACTTGAAAGGTGAGTGTATCATGTGAGGGAGAGATGCCTGTGAGAAATGACGAAGGATTCAATTCTGTGGTGCTCTGAGAATAATCCATAGGTGACCAAGATGCAGGCAGTAGATTGAACCAGCTCCTAAAACAGACTGGAACTGAACATTGATTGTCTTGGTACTGATTATTAGCAGTTCTGGAGTTCATTAAGTGGAAGCTAAACTTTTAGAAGAGGATGTATTTTTACTTTACATAATATTAATGTTGGTATTTCTTACTGAAAGAAATATATCAAAACATGACAGCTAAAATCTGAGCCCATGCTATAAATGAAATATATGTTCAGGGTCCCTGGTAGACCTGTATACCAGTTGCTGTGTTGGTCTCTGTAGGTCAAACCTGGCTTGGAAATTCTCCTATATTAGGAGCTGCACTTTTTACTTCCATAGAACTGTGGAATGGTTTGTGTTGGAAGGAACTTTAAAGACCATCTAGTTCCAACCCCCACGCCATGGGCAGGGACATCTTCAGCTAGACCGGGTTGCTCAAGGCCCCATCCAATATGGCCTTGAACATTGCCAGGGATGGAATATCCACAGTTTCTCTGAACAACCTATTCCATTGCCTCAACCACCTCACAATTTTTTTTTTTCCTAATATCTATTCTAATCTTTACTCTTTTAGTTTAAAATTGTCCCACCTTGTCCTGTCACTATCTGCCTGTGTATAAAGTTGCTCTACCTCTTTTTTATAAACTCCTTTTAATTGCTGAAAGACTGTGATGAGGACTCCCTGGAGCCTTCTCCAGGCTGAACAACTCCAGCTCTCTCAGTCTTCCCTCATGGGAGAGATGCTCCAGCCCTCTGGACATCTTTGTGACCCTCCTCTGGACCTGCTCTAACAGGTTAATGTCTTTCCTGTGCTGGGACCCCAGAGCTGGATGCAGTGTACCAGGTGGGTCTCACCAGAGCAGAGCAGAGGGCCAGAATTGCCTCTACGGACCTGCTGCCCACACTGCTTTGGGTGCAGCCCAGGATGAGGCTGACTTGGGCTGCAAGTGCACATTGTCAGCTCATATTCAGTTTTTCATCCACCAGTACACCCAGGTCCTTCTTCACAAACGACTTGTCCCATATAAAACATGTAGACATATCTCCTTCATAGACATATACCACATAAACGCCTTGATATAGCCAGATGTAACTATATAAACATATAAACATATGCCAGAAAGTGTTTGGCATGATTACTCTTTTGTTTGTTTCTGTATTTAGTGTGAGACTAGATCTTAGAGCAAAGTAACTTTTTTTTTGTTTTGGGAGCAGACCAGTTAAGTAATTTTCTCAGTCAAAAAATCCTTCCTAGACATCTCCTTAGGTGAAGCTGAGCTGAACAGTGAGACAGTTTTCTCTGCTGCATCTTTGAAGGCACAGATGTGGGGACAGCCTCACACCACATCACTTGAAGAACACAGTCACTGATTCAGTGTTAGGGATATATATTGAAGCCATTGCAATAACAAAGGATTAGGCAAAAAAAGATTATTTACAACTATGCCTTACAGAAAAAAAAAGGAAATAGTCAATGAATCTACTGTTTTTCTCTTTAGAGGAGTATCACTCTCCTAAAGCATGAGGGAACTTGATGTGTGGTTTATGCAGAGCCAACAGCACCTGATATAGTTATATTGTGAGGTATCAAGAGGTATCAAGATGCTGTCTTTACCAGCTGAAAGCACTTGTCAAGCTTTTCACAGCTGGAAATTAATTTTTATGTGGCATACTGCTATTTATGTGTATTGTTTGCACAGTCTGCCTGTTATGCTGCTTTGGAGTGTTAATGAATAATTTTACTATCTCTGTAACATCTCCTAAGAAGCACAGTATAGTCAGAGATACCATGCATACATATTGGTCAACTCTCTTCCTCCCCCCCACCCCCCCAATGTATGACAGGAAAAATGCCTCCTTGCAAGCTAGCCTTCGAATGGAGGTCAGCAACCTCCAAACACAAAACCTGCTCTTGGGGTGTTCCTGTCTTTATCCAAGTGAAACAAATCAATGCTCTTGCCCTGCAAGGTCAGTTAAACTACCATAAGAAACCTTGCTGAATCGGCAAGTTTCAGATTTTTTTTGAATTAATGAAAACCAAAGGGAATTCCCATATTACAGCATCTCTGTTGTAAGGGATTCTGGCTAACAAACTGTGAAGTAGCATTATTAGTTGATAATGCATAAAAGATGAAAAAAGTGCATTACTGTGTAATTCTCTACAGTTTATAGGCAATACTCTAAGTACAAATATGTCATTTTCAGACTCCAAACGATATTCTCCAAGGGCTCTGGTGGGATTTAGGAGGCCAATCAAGGTTAGATCTTTTTATAGAAATTAAACTTTGGAGGCACAGAAGCCTATTAAAAATATAATTAACAATATAATTCCTACTGAGGGTGAACAGCAACGAGGCTTCTAAATGCTATGTGTGTTGGTAGGAATCTTTTTCTGTAACTGCAGAAGTACACAATCAATGGGGACAGCACCTCTCTTGTTTGATCACTCATTTCATTTCATCCTCATCATCACTTTATCACTGATAAAAAGCGAAGCCCCAAACTGTGACTGCCCTCGCCCCCACAAATTGAATGCCAGCTTCACTTGTTAGATTAGGAAAGACTAAAAGTATTAATGCTTCTTGTTATTTGCAGTATTTTTTTAGAATTACTGACTGTTCAGCTACCTGTAATTTATACCTTTAGCCATTAGTCACAAATTGTAAGGATTGATTATCTTTCATCAGTGACTCATCTCACCCATGGCAGTTCTGCTTCTAGAGCAGGTCTGAGATATAAATATATGAGAAAAAGCTCACCTCATCTCATCTCATCTCCTTAGTAGGTAGAGGTGACTTCAGTTGCACTTAAGTTCACTGCAGTTCATCTGCACAAAGTTTAATAAACTGTTAATGCTGAACAAAATAACACACTAGAGAAGCAGCAGTATTATTTTCTGCTTTTTCAGGTCGTTTGGGTTCTTTAAATTTAAATTTCAACATCCTGAGAGCTATCTGGGATAATATTTTTGTTGGAATACATAGTAAACCTGATTCATTGCCAGTGACAAAAAAGCCTACATTGTAAATAATGAACACTTGCGTGAACTGTGCATACTGTTCTTTTGATGGTCTGTATTTCATGTTTTCTTTCAATTGCATGTTTTTCTGTCACCCTGCAATTACCCATTGTGACTTTTCTCTATTACTTACACTATTTAATTCCTACTTTTTGCCTGAAAAGAGATTTTTCTGTTTTGTTTTGTCCTTTTCCTATGAGTTCTCCTGCGATTGTTGTTCTCATTCCATTTAGTTTCTATTCGTTTGTAGCAACCACTGTCTATAATAGTGACCTCAGATTTCTAGAAGCTATTACTCTCCTATAGACAGGACACTTCATTGATTATTCTGAACATAACATGTTCAGTGATAAGACTGATGGGCATGAAATCCCAAGACGACAAATAGACAAGGCCTTTAAACTAAAGGGCTATGCAGCTCTGTAATTTCTTTTTTTTTACTATGCAATTTGAAAAGCTTGATAGAGTTCATAATTAAAAAATGAGGCAAGAAAAGACATTAAGAGTTAAGCACAGACTTATACCCTTTGCTTTGCAGAAATTGTCTTAAACATCTGCTTTGTAATGGAACATAAGTACATGTTACTGGTTTGCAGAAGAAAGAGAGCCAAGTTACTGCAGAAATGTACTGTCATGGTAATTTCTTCCACACCCTGAAGAAAAAAGGTACTGTGTTTCTATTGACAGAACTGTCAGACATACCAGCCTGTCAAGTCAGAGTGCCTTCAGATGGACTGGAAGATAGTGGAAGTTTTTGAAATGGGACCTCAGCAGAAAGCATGTTCTCCATTTTATTTTCTAAGGCAGAAAAAGTATGGGCAAGCAGAATAGGACACCACTTTTTTCTCCCTGAAATTATTTACTGTGTTGAGCCATGGACCATCTTTGAACTGAAACTCTCAAGCAAGGATTAGATTCACATACTGGGAGTCCATCGCCATCTCTCTGTAGCAGGTGGCAGACAGCATCTAGTCCAAACAAGTACATCATCTGTTGTTCACTGAACAAGAACATTTGACTTTCATATTTTATTGAGTTCTTTAAAGTTGTGGGTGAAGGAGTACAGCATCTGTATGGACAATTCAATATGAACCTATGGCAAAAATAGCCAAACAGGTAATAAAACATGAAGGAAAATCAAGATCTCTTTTCAAGAGAAAAGTGCATGATGAGTAGCATGGAAAACACGATAGCACAGAAGTGTAAAGTGGCATACCTTCATTGGTGTATAACAGTAGTTTCACCATTTCCTACCACAGTCTTGGTCAGGTGTTAAGCAAGTATGCAAGTGGCTAAAACATGAAAGAGGGGTGCTTTTCCTAACAGATGCAGAAAACACATTTTACCATAGAAAAGGAATGCATAAGAGGTGCTGTTTTAATATGTGTGTGTATAATATGATCAGTGAGGTAAATTAGATCAGGATTAAAAAATAAATCATTTCTCTAGGAAAATTTTATCTCTTCAATTTTATGAGATAGTATAAAATTCCTAATTGATAAAGACTGTACCTTTCCAGGGGTGTAATATATATAATGGAATTCATCATTCCAGCAAGTAATCAAGAACAACAATCCAGCAAGTGTAAAAAGAAAATAGCTGGTCACAGTCTCAAAATTTAGAGTTATTGCAGCTGTAGGCCCTTAGAAAGGAAACAGGTTTGTTAGACAGAGGTTAAGCTGAATTTTAACTGTAAGAACTTACATGAATACAGATGTAAAGGACTTTTATTCTACTGCCACTCCTGCAAGGCTCTTACACGTCCTTCGGAAGCATCCAGTGCTGGTCAGACTGAGAAACAGAAAGATTAATTAGAGGGACTGAAAATCCCATTGTAGAACAATTCTTACTTTTTAAAAGATGGTAATCCAGCTCTCTGATTGCATTTAAATACCCTGATCAATATAATTTACACTGCCTCCTTCCCACAGTTTTCCCACTGTATTTTTAGATTTGGAACTGATTTTATTTTCTGTTTTGTGAAATGCAAATGCTACAATTGTGCATGTGATAGCATAGGGTTAAAATGTTTCTAAAATAGTGGTAGCTAAAGTAGGCCTTGAGAACGGGAGTGAGTATTGTATTTACTGCAAATGTTAAATCATGTGAACTGGCACCTGTGTACCAACTGTACAAGAACATGATGACAATGAATACTATGATTGCTTAGAAAATATTGGGAATTGTCTTAGCTAAATCATGTGAACTCGCACCTGTGAAATAAATCAGAAATATTGTGAGAAGAGGGGGCTTGAAGTTATGCTTGGGGGAAAACAATACAACAATATCAAGTTGATGATTAATATATGATTATACAACAGTTATGTAAGGAAAGAGTATAAAATGTGTCCACTTCGAGTCCATGTTGAAGTCAGATTTGGGTTTGTCTGTACCCCTGGCTTCCAAGCTCTTCAGTAAAGCACCTGCATACAGTCACCCAGTGATTATGTGTTTTCCATGCTAACAAGTGAAGGTAGTAACTACATTGGAAACAAGCTCTGTATTAGACTGTCCAACACATAGTGGACTGTAAATTTTTATACAGCTGCCATAAACAGAATTTTGTATTTAAGATGCCTACAAGAAATACAAAAACCAACACTAGCAATTATAAACAAGTTATAATAAAAGTTATAAACAAAGTTTTAATAACTTTTATATAAAATAAAATAAAATAACAAACAATTTTTATATAAAAACAAGTTATAAACAAGTTATTATAAAAAACTGCTCACAAAGGCAGTGAGCTTACTACATCAGTTAACAAGCAGCAGCAGCAGACTACAATTTTGCATTTGCATTTACTGATGAGCTTATAATGAAGATACACAGAAAGAGGAAGTTCTTTTGGTTTTCATTACTGCTACAAGTGAGAGAAAAGCTATGTAATAATATTCATACAAGAAAGCATACCTAAGCAAAGATCTTCACCTTTCTAGTCTATCCAGCTTACAACTTCAGGCACAACAAAGCAGCAAAACTCTTCCCAGCTGGACCTGTCTCAGATGAAGATACATCCCTACACATCAACTAATACCCAAAATGGCAAAGTTTTGTCTTGATAGAGTGTGCAACATCTAAGGGAAAGACTCTGAAGCCAGCTGAGCTGAAAGTCTAGAATCATTCCAATTTCTGCTTTCATGGCACCCAGTGTCAATTGGTGTCCTGCTGTGCAAAGCCAAGTCTAAACATTTAATACAAAAACATCTGAGCTTCCAAGCATTTACATTTAAAGAGGGGATGCTGTTGACTGAGGAGAATGATATAGCACCGTGTTGAGATGCATCCTTAATGTTATGATCTCCATGTATGAAATATGACTGTCTTTCTAAGAAGCCAGAAGTCCTTCAGCACACATCACTGTGACAACATTTACAATTGAGACCATATTAGATACATACTACATGGGGGTTTTAATTTGGCATTGCGCTATGTATTGAAGGGGAGGTTTTTGTTTTAAAAGTGAAAAACAACACAGTGAGACTAAACTGCCAGATCTGTGAGATTAAGCTGCCAGATACAAAATGCCTGAACCATATGGTACACAAGATGAAAACTGACATTTTTATTTTCCTGCAGATCGTTGAAAACTAACATTTTTATTTTCCTGCAGATCCTTGAAAACTAAAGGCATAACAGATGCAAAGCATCAAGGTGCCTGAACACCATTTTAAGGTTACAGTGCAACACCATTTAAAGCTCTGCAGTGCAATCTGCAGAAAGCTCATATTTATACAGGTAGTCAGAAGTCACTTACATATAATCAGAGTTGCTGAGTCTTGCCTGTAACATAATTTTTCTTCTAATATAATTTCTCACCTTCATTTAGAAGATATTGAGTAGGGTTCTGGAGAGCTTGGTGTATCTTCCTGTAACTGAGCCGATGTCCTGTGTGCCAGAAACATAGAATCATATAAAGGTTTGGGTTGGAAAGGACCTCAGAGATCATCAAGCTCCAACACTTCTGCTGCGGGCAGGGCACCTTCTACTAAACCAATTTGCTCAGAGTCCCATCCAGCCTGGTCTTGAACACCTCCAGATATGGTGCATTCACAACCTCTCTTGGCAACCTGCTCCTGTGCCTCACTACCCTCGCATTAAAGAATTTCTCCCCAATGTCTAATTTAAACCTACCCTTTTTTAGCTTAAAGCCAGTCCCCTTTTTTCTCTCATTACATGCCCTTGTGAAATGTTGCTCTGCAGCCTTCTTGTAAATCCCATTTTGGTATTGGAAGGCTCCTGTAATGTCTCTCTGGAACCTTTTCTTTTCTAGGCTGAACAGCCTGTCTTCATAGGAGAGATCTTCCAGCCCTGCGATCAACTCAGTGGCTCTCCTTTGCACACATTGCAACAGGTCCATGTCTTTCTTTCTCACCAGTCCAGGAGAGTTCTCAGAAGAGCAGAAGGGCAGAATCACCTCCCTCAGCCTTCTGCTCATGCCTCTTTTGGTGCAGCCCGGGATACAGCTGGCCTTCTGGGATGCAAGCACACAGACCTGAGTCATATCAAGCTTTTTGTTCACAAATACCCCTAGGTCTTCAACCCCAGGACTAGTCTTGACCCATTCTCCACCCAGCCCTGGATCTCTGTTTGGGGATGCCCTAACCCAGGTGAAGTAGTATTACAGTAAACTATGAACTTTGTGTAAGTATGTGCTCTCATGGACTGAAAACTACTGAAGTTTCTACTGAAGAATCCTGTTGCCATAGGTCACAGTATTTGGTATCTTGCCTGTAGTTATGACACTCAAGATGATGATCTGTACTCAAGACCTATATGTACACTCTTTAGGCAGCAGTCTAACTTTTCTACTTCCTTACTACTAGGCTTTGTGAGATATTGCATGTGGTTATGAGTACAAGGACTTGGCTCTCTCTCATGTCTTCACTGATTTAATTTTGCCCTAACTGCATTGAAGCCAAAGGCAGCAATTTCTTTTTCAATCTTTTTGCAATGGGCAGGACATGGTGAGTCAAGTTATGCTTCTGAAAGTTCAAAGCCTTAGGAAACTATTCCTTGGTCCCTTTTGGCTTATCATATTTCTGAGAAAAGATTAAAGAAAGCAAAAGGAGGTTGGAGATTCAAAAGCATATTTTTTTTTCTTGGAACACTCAAAATTACAAATATCCTAAACATTTAGAAATAAATTGGCTTCATCATTAACTTTGTATCTCGGCCCAAAACAAAACATGCTCTGACTAATATCGAAGACCACAAAGTACTTCCCAAGAAGTCTGGAGTCTGTCATGATACTTAAAATCTACACGTGAGCACACAGAATAATTTTTGAAATATAAATGGATTTTTAGAGGAGGACTGAACTGAGGATTGGGAGACTGCTGTTTCTGTTGTTCAGTGCAAAGACTGGGCCTATGGGTTTTATACTTCTTGTACTTTATGTCAGGGCCTGGAAACATCATGCCTCTCCAGGAGTTTTGGCCATTGGGACTTGAGACCAGCTCAGAGGACAGCTGTGTCCCTGTAGTGCCAGGGATTTCCAGATGCCCTGCAAGGAGGTGGTGGCCAAAGCGTACTCATGTCCTCTGGGAGCTGATTTTCAGCTGTGCCTTGAGCTGGGGCTGCGCTTTTTCTCCCTGGCTGGGGTGGTGGGACAGCCCTGGCTGCTGGCTCTGTCCTGCTCCCTCAGGGAGCCCTATGGCTGCAGGTCTCCAGGGAGCAGGCAGCAAGTCTCACTTGAAATGGCAGCACTGTTAACCCACTGCACCCTGACAAATCTCATAATGGTGCCATTTGGAAGACAAGAGCTTCCCTGCCAGCGGCAGTGCGTAGATCAGGCACACCTTCCCTGAACAATAAAGACCAATCAACTTCAGCATCTTTCAGCTCTGCATGCTGGAATAAGGCCATCTTCCAGAAAAGTTGTAGTGGAAGGTCACCTCCTGTGGAAAAAGGCCCCAGTCTGCAATTCTACAGGAAGAAGAAAAACAAAATTAGTGTGCCAGGTTGATGCTCCAGGCTTTGAGCATCTATTTCGCAGTAGTATTACTATAGTATCCTCCACATGGAATTAACCTTAAAGTTCATGTGGATGTTACAGCCAGTGCAAAACATACCAACAGGCAAGTTAAAAGGCCTTATAGAATTGAGTAGGGATAAACTTGCAAATTGTCCCACAGGGTGATTTGCCATTTTTCCATAAACATTCTAGCTTTATGAAAAGGGACGACATGTAGAGCACCTCCATGCTGCCATTGTGCTCCCAGCAATCCATAAAGTCCTAACCCAACATTAGATTACCAGATACTCAGTTCACTAATCCACTAGCTATTACACCTGCCTTCCAGGGTTTTAAAAAGAAATTCTGCATCTGAACCCTTTACATGATTCTTAAAACAATTACACACTTCAGCTCTGTCTTCTTCCCTCCAGACAGGCAGGAAATTTTTCCCATGAGATATACCCCCTCTCGAAGAAATATGGGTAACTTCAGGCTTAAATGCTTAGAAGTTCTTATGAATATTGCATGTGTGTGTGGTGGAGGAATTCTGCTAACACTGCAACTGAATGTTGCAGTGTTAGCTGTGTTCTTTTTTCTTAGACCCTCCACATATGTTCCTTTAGCATAAATTTTGTGAATAATGTCATAGGAAATGTATTATCAGGTATGTTGGTTGATATGCTAAGAAGGTATTTGCCCAGGTAGCTGGTTGATATCATGCCTTAGACACAGATATGAACTCCCTGTAGTGAGAGAATCACAAATCCTACCACTAACCTAGTGGCAAAAGAGTGTAGTGCCCAAGTTTTTTCCCTCAGATTTCAGGTGTAAGTCATAACACTAATCTGTCAGCATTTGCAGTATTTTTTGACATTCTAGAGTATGTAAAAGGTGATATTATTTTAAATTTAAAAATTCTGTTGTGATCCCTTACTGTCATATATTATAGGGCATGCATTTAAATGCATGGAACTGGAATAATAACCTACTATTATCAGTCTGCCATAAGTCATTCCTCATTTGTAAAATTTTGCCTTCTGCTGAAATGAATTTTTTGTAGTTGAAAGGTAAAGGCATTAATAATCAGAAGCCCTTTGTCCCGCTAAAACATGCCTTCCTGCAAACTGATTACTCTGATTGATTTCCTAAATTATGATGTTTCTCTTCTCTGGATGGACAACAAATAGGAGAAGTCCTGAGAAACTGAGTAGCTCTTGATTCTGTCAGAGAGAGGCTATATAGTTTTTGAAAAAAACCAACAGAGGAAATGAGTAATTACGTCTGATATATAAGCTTAACAAAACATGAAACCTTTTCAATAGTTCCTCTTTTTTTTTTTCAGAAGCAAGCGTATTTGTTTTTGTGACATTCATTCCAGCTGTGTATCTAATGATATCTCAAGTTATCTTTGGAAGTGTACTAAGTAAACAATGATTTGGATAAAATATTTGTCCTCCTTTGCACGGGATTTATTGATTTTTATTAAATAAACAAATTATAAATTAAATAAACTAATAGTTGAGTTTCTTGGCCCTTACTCCCAAGTTTTGACTGCAGGTTCCAGGAGGATATGGACTGGTACATTTAGAAAGTACTACAGAGCTATAGTAGAGAATAATACCAAAACAAAGTGATTCCATGCGACGATTTTACCAGACCAAGTTGAATGTATGTTGGTGTACCACTGGGATTGTTCTTTTTTGTCAGGAAGCAGATGATTTATAAATATGCTTGGACATTTGCAGTGTGGGATACTGAGTAGGCGACAATACCATGACAAGGCTTAGGATTCATCCAGGTTGATAATTTGACAAACCAAAGGTCTTCACACTCACCTATGAAAGAATCATTAGCAAGATATTTTAATAAAAATGGAAGATGAAACAAAAAGAAGACATCATGAGTCACGAATAAGCTGCAATATAGTTACTACAGAAATAGATGTACCTTCCAATATCACATTTATTTTTACAGTAAAATCTCTATAAGCAGCATTGAAATAATAGTGACATTTTGCACTTTAAAATTAAATTCAGACTTTACTTTTGTCACAATTTTATTTTCACATAGTTTTTTTCAAAAGTGAGGAACTCAAGTTCAGTGTTTTGAGTAATATGACTTCTTAGGTATACAGAGACTTGAAAACACACTATCTAAAGCAGTACTAAAATATAGGAGATGACTTCAAGTTTATGTGTTTTGGCATGGACAGGGTAATTTTTTACAGTAGCTAGGAGAGGGGCATGTCTGAGGGTGCTTGACCAGGACCCAGATATCATTCTATACCACCTCACATAATTGCTGGGGTGAGGGGGAAGAGGCTCTCTGGCTTCAGAGAAGAAGGGCAGGGCTTCCAGTGGAAAAAACTGAGTCAGGCAGAGGAGAAGTCGTCTACCATTGGTCTGTGGTGAGCATTTTTACATGTGAATGACACTCTCTTTTATATACTTTTAAAATTAATATTGTTGCTGTTACCGTTTGTTTTCTTATCTCATGCTCTTTCCAGTAAATTGTTCTTATCTTAACCCATGATCTTAACCCTTTTGTGCCTCCAATTCCCAGCACCATCCTGCCCCAGCGGGAAAGGGGAGGGGAGTGAGGGAGGCAAGAAAGCAGCATGTGGTCTGGGAGAGTCTCGGTGGGGGCAGTGAATTGCAGAATACCATTCATAAACCCCAACAACTCTTGTAAAAAAGACTTTAGTGAAAGCAGAGCCAGTTATGGAGGGACGCCACTTTGTAGTTAATCCCTTTGTACTCTGAGTGGTAGGATATGAATGTTCATTAACCAGATGAAGTTGGGGACCTCCAAGATTCTGCCACAGAAAATTACTACAAACAGTACAATTAACCACACCTATGCTGTGCTGCAGAGACTTACTTGCAAGCCCCACCCACAAAATATATGAAGCTGGAGAAAAGCCCAGATATCCTTGGTTGTTTCTGCTTTTTTGAAATGGAAGAATTGCCCTTCAGTCTTGCTGTTGAACATTCTATAGGCAGGATTTTCACACTTAAAGGCAGTTTCAAGAAAAGCAATGTATTTGACATTGTGAATTCAATCATACACCTGACACCATTTTGTAAGGAAGGTACATCCTCTGTTTCATCTTTTTCGATCTACAGAGCAGCTCCCTATTCCAAGTTAGAAGCAGATGGTATGTTTTCTTCAAGAGGCGTTATTTCATAGCTAACTGTTTCCATAACCGTTGTTGGAAAGGAAATGTTTTCCATTTGAAAACACTGAAATCTTTAGCAGACTTAGCAACTACTGGAGGGATGAGATGTATTTTCTCACTCATGTTGATTATGTCAGTGTATGATGCTTAGACACCCAGTCAATATGTCTCAGGTTGTCTTCATTCAGATTGCTGTGGCAACATTTGTTTATTGTCCTAAACATCCCCCAGGTTACTCTGCTTACAAGTGGTGAAATACCCTAATTTTCCCTTGTTTGTAGAAAACCTAGTAAGAGAGTATCTTTGTATGGGAGTGAATGAGGAGAGATAAGAGAGCAATGTGCTGATTGGATTAAATTCATTGAGAGATTTGGAAGTACCTGATCTAGTATGACAAGTTGCCATACACCTGGTTGAAGGGGATACAAAAAGCTGTTGCTGGTTCTAATTTATCTGTGGTAGAGCTGCTGTCCGTTTGAGTTTCTAAGAATAGTAGTCAAAATGGTTTAGTTTTGTCTTTGTTCTTGGGTACAGAATCCTTAAGTGCTCAAAGGAGCCCAGCATATTTAGACATGAGATAGCATTCTTGAATGAAGACCTTTTGCTTACTAATAGTTTTAAAAGCTACATCTTTCCCCAGGGATTTAAACCCATGTGCTTATTCATACATCATCATTGTATATGGTACAAATATTGTATATTTGTACACAAAGAAGAAATATATTTTAATATAGGAATTATACTGGAAGACAAAACCAGGGCTCATCGTATCATATCAGGTCAGGTCAGATCAGATCAGATCATAGCATGAGACACCATATACTCAATAAGTATACACCTGACGTAAGCGTTACCTTTCGTTTTGTCACAGGAATAGTGAAAAATCAAGGTAAATGGGGAAATGGATGTTTGATGTTATAAAACCTGATACAACACCATTTCTTTCAGCAACAATAAAGTAATATTTTAAGGCAGTTGTAAAAAATAACACCAAAAAGTCATATGGATAGTCTTGACTAATTTTGAATACCTTAAAGCATCTAAGGCTCAGACATGCCGCACAATAAACTGACGGGATAGTTTGCATAATATTAATTTTACAATATTTGTCTATTTCTCCTTTCCTTTGAATACTTTTCTCCTTGGAGTGCAGTAAGTTATTGGTACATATTAAAAAAATAACAGAAACACCCCCCCCTTTTTTTCCATTAGAGGCAGTGTCTATAGGCAGATTAAAATTCTGGGAAACACATAACTGTAGACCTTAGTTCTGCAGGCTTTGTATTTGCAGTGGAACAGTTTTCATTCCAAAGAATTTTGATGGATTAGAAGCACTCGAATGCATGCAATTGAAATGCCACTGACAAATGCTGGAAATGAATGGAATGTGTTTTAGCAATGTCTGTGGTGTTATCAACAAGCAACTGAGTGGGGTTTTTCAGAGCTTATGGTTCTGACGTCAAAAACTTCTGGATAAAACAAGACATGTCCCTGGCAGTTGAAGCTGTTTTTTTTTTTTTTTTTTTAAAGTAAAAAAAAACACACATGGAATTCTCCAGGCTTTGATGTATTGCTCTATACTAAACAATTAAAAGGTGAATTTATCAAAATATTTTTGTAATGCAAGACAATTGGCAATACATATCTAAGCTCTGATAAAGCTGAAATCCCAATTCTATTTAATTTGGAAGTGCTGAGATTCCAGAGGAAATTCTGCTAGCACAGTCATGCATGACTGACAGGAAGCAGAGATTTTATTGGGTGACAGGCTGGAGAGACACCTTGTTGAAATGCTCCTGAAAAATAATACTGAGATCAGACAGAGCACCTAGGGTCTACTAATCAAAAGACTTTTCATTTCATGTGTCAAAAGTAAAGCAAAAAGTATTCTGATTATAAACTGCAGATTACAGAAAAATATATTATCTATGCTAAACATA
Source organism: Lichenostomus cassidix (assembly GCF_008360975.1). NCBI lineage: Eukaryota > Metazoa > Chordata > Aves > Passeriformes > Meliphagidae > Lichenostomus > Lichenostomus cassidix. Next base: position 38,177,240 of record NC_139511.1, on the reverse strand, counting down.
ATGTAAAAGTTAAATAGGAGCTTTCTCTAACAAATTCTTTTGATGACAGCATATGGAAACTTTTGGCTTTAAATTGATAATCACTTACCAGGAATACTAAGCAAGTTTTGTTTTCAGATGATCACAGTAAGGGCCTCATTATTCAAATCACAAGCCTTAGATTCTCACCTAAGTTTGGTAATTTTTGTGTTTGGTTGATTGGTTGAGATTTTTTAAGTAACAGCTTCAGGCCAGTTGAGATGTAAATTCATGTGAATTCTAGAACATCAGTGTTGGCAAGAGATTAATGCAGAAAGGATCAGTTTGTTCTCGAAACATCACTAAACCTAATTATTTCAGTGAATATTCATAAAGTCAATAGTAGGAAAGGTGAGAACCACTATTTTCTAATTGTCATGGGTTTAAGCAGGAAATCTGTCTAAGTGAATAATAGCTACCTATAAGCCCTTTGACAATGAAGCTATGCCAAGAAATATCAAAACCCCACTATGCATTAAAATGAGACTTTTCCGATTTTAAATGCATTTAAGAGGCACTTACATGCACTGACCTTTTCCTAATTTTACATAGAGAAATTTGTGTTTCTCTTCTGCATAGTTTGGTAATTTAGGCTCCTGAGTGAGTGATTTGCTATGTTATTTTTGTCACATCTGGTTTTGTCACATGCAAGAAATATAGCAGGGCTGAGCTGGATGACTCTGCTAAAAGATTGTTTATATACCCTTAAGGAAACATCTGCTGTCAGAAATGGCCAATTGCTTTTGTTAACTGCCAGGTGTAAACTGCACCAGACTGACTGTCCTGGCACCCCTGCTAGAATCTGATGGCCTTGGAGATCTTGCTTCCATGGTGTTACCTTCTAAAAAATTGCCAAAAAAACTTAATGGACACTTCAAGCCAGGATGTCCATTGAGTTGCTATCAACCAGGGTCAGGAGGAGATTTCTGAATTCCAGAAGTAATCAAGCTTCCAAGTCACTCTTTAATAACCAGTTCTTCAAACCACCTTCATCCCAGATTGGCAAGGATGTAGGCAAATACTTGCCAAATACAGCAGGCATGGCAGAACTCATTATCATTACATGTCATATAAGGGGCAAACTAAGACTTTTTCACCTAATAAGCTTCCTGACAAGCTGTGGCTTCACTTGTTCAGCTTCAGGGTGCGTCTTACCATTCTTGGCCATAAGTTAGCTCCCATCCCGCTGTGCTGCCTCCGCCAACCTCCAACCAGTGATGCCCTCTTAAGTACCAATATTATCTTCCTTATCCTTACGAGGATTCAGTACTACAGTTGGTTTACAGCACACAACACTGGCTGTACAGGGACCATGTTAGTTTTTTGACTGCCAGCCAAGGAAGGCTACACTGAAGGCAGATGTCTGGAAAAGCACGTGTAATTCTGAAAACAGTCTTTAATCAGGGGGTGGGGGAAGTTTGGCATCTTGTATTTAGGCAGATTGCATTATTGATGTTATTCTTTTGGTATCAATGGAATTACTAAGCAGTTATAAAACCTCAATATATTTTCATATGAGTCTGTTTTTCTCACTATTGACCAAAAGAGTCTGCCTCAATCTGTAAGGAATGAGGAGGATTATTGACATTACCCAGCCAGCCTCTTAATTTCTGACAGATTTTTGTCTTTCAGCAATTTGAAGCAATTAATTTCCTCCATTTGAACTCTTACAGTCAAGTGTATGTATGTTATTATTATAAAGTATTTGACAATAATATTTAAGTGAAAGCTATATATCCTGGTTTTTTCCACAAAGCTATGCTCTCCTTACATAGCACCACTGTGCCATATAGAACAGCAAAGAGAAGCTTAGGAAATCAGAAAAATTTACATAGCAAGGGCAGATTTAAATTCTCATGGATTCAAGCTTTTACTTTTGCTTACAACTATGACTCTTTTTGGAAGCTTTTTTAATGATCTTTCATGAAGTTGAGAAGAATAAAGGTAAATCTTTCATTTATCTTCCACACTGCGTGGAGTTTGTTTTAGATGGATAAATTCTTCATGTTCTCTGCTTACAGAAATGTGATAGGATTTGAACAGTTCAGAAATCCAATAAACATGATTTCTTTCACTACTGAAGAACCCAGATCTTCCTTTAAGTTTCAATATCTTTTCTGATTTTTCTTTCTCCTTTGAATTTTTAATCTGAAAGATAAAAGTCAAGCATTAGGGTAATTTCTGTGGTTTAAGAGTAAAGTGTAGTGTTTAATCTGTTCAGACCTGTTTTAGCACTTGCCATTAGAACTTTTGGCAAATATCTATTGATCTCTCTAAGAATGTTTGTGTTTCAGTTTAAACTACAAAAATGCAGGAGTCCTTGAAAAATACCAGCCAAAGCACAGATTTAGTGATTGTGAAGTCACTTGCATACTTTAAAACCTGAAGGAATCCAGAATGGATTATGTTGCTTTAAGGCTTTGAGCTGCACTGCCTAGAAGGAATTTTTCCATGAGGGTTCCTGGCACCTTCACAGCCATCAGAGTGAAGAATATTCAACAACAGCCATCTCACAATCTACTGTGGGGGTCTGGCCCAGTCCATGGGATAACTTTTTATTGAAGTGAAAAACAAAGGGCTGCAAAAAGTAGACTTCCCTTATCTGCCTTGCTCTCATCACAAATCGTTTTACACTGTGGTTAAACCCTAATTCTGAGGGCTTGTAAATGCCTTAAGAATTCCTCTGCCTTTCTTTTTGTCTTAGCCTCTAGTTTTATGCTTTACATTTACATAGAATGGTAAACAATTTCATCCATTTATCCTGCTTAATATGTGAGCTTTCATATAGTTTCACACAGTTACTTTGAGACAATATAAATGAGGCTATTTAGCTTGTTTGTTGCTACAGAAAAATCACATATAAGTTTTAAAAAATTTTTTTAAGGGAGGGGGATGTTTATACATATAGGAAAAGTAATGCTAGGCATTGTTTCTGTTGCTAGCTGCTGCTGTAAGTTAATACGTTTATCGTGAACTGAAAAATTTAGCTGATCAGATAAAATGAATGGAATTTTTTCCTGAACGATGTTTAGTGTTATTGTTCTAAGTGAACCCCCTCCTGCTTCATAAAAGCTATGTGTCTTAATCCAACTAATCAATAATTGTCAAACAATTTTATATCCTTTTTCCATTTCTCTTGAAACAGCTGTGGTTTGTTTTGGATCTGGTTAGAGCAATCTGTTATTAGCAATTATCTAATCTGTTTTGTGTAGCCACTCGTGGGCTGCTGTTGCTTCTTTTCCAACATTGATTTAGGCAAAGATGAGTGGATGAGGGCAGACTGGATATGGGCACCAGAACAGCCAAAGCGCAGTACCATTTAGGTGGTGTAATCCTGGTGGCTCAGAGCCTGTGGTGGTCCCAAGTGATGCCATCCTGCTGCAGGGGCCGGGCTTGCATGAGAGCAGGAGGTGGGAAGATACCCAGCCCAGTATGGCTTCTCCCTCCTGCCCTTGCCCAGGATGCTATTTGGGCACAAACAGAACAGTGGCTCATTTCTGCTGGTTTTTTTTGCTTTTCTGATGTCAGTAGATCAGGTGAGACTCAGAATTAGATGTAGTTACAGGATGAAGACCAGAAAGTGCAAAAGCCTGTTTCTGGTCAATCAATGGCATTTGTTGTATGAAATGCCATGCAGGTACGTGTATGTACATGGAAAGAGAAAAGATTCATGGGTGGACAATGTGAGCAATGATAATGCAGTGACAGCCATCTGCTCTAAATCTCACTAACATCTCACCAAGGATAATGAAGCCGTTATAAAAGTAAAGTGAGTGAGAACCAGATCAGACAGCATAAAGAAGAGTCTATAGCATGAGCTGAGAGTTCAAATCTGTGTGAAAATGTTCTTTTACTCTCATCAAACTCTAAAATTTAATGAAATAAAGGGTTCAACAGTAACAAGTGAGGCAAGCAAGCATCTGTAAAGAGAATCATATCGAAACCTGTAATATCTGCTTCCTTATATTAAAGAGAAAAAATTTAAAACAAGCACATTCTCAGCTACTTAGTTTGTATCCCCACAGCTGATAAAATGTGACATAATCCCCTCTTCAATAAATCAACCAAAAGCTGGAAAGTTAAAAACGACTGTGAAATAAAGCAGAATTCGAGAATTTCCAATATAAACACAAGCCACTGTTGGAATTTCAAAACAATTAAAACTGCTCTCTGAGATTATTTTCTTCCTCCTCTAAGTTCTCTCTCTTTATTTTACACCCAGTTTACTTCCTATATATGTTAACTGAGGGCATCTACAGTGCAAATACTTTATTTTTGTGGGGATATTGTTGTGTATGCTTCACATTTGCTCCATGTTGCCCAATGTCATAGACTATATTTTGCTTTTTCCTATTCTATCCCACCTTGGTGTTTTGACAGAGGAGAAGCATCTGCTTCCCTTGTGCCCTTATCTCAACTTGATCCACAGTCTCTGATGTAGCAGAACAGACCTGATGTAAAGTTATGACAGCAACACATGTGGCCTCTTTGTATTTATGCTTTAGAAATTGCTGTGTACTGTAGTTTCTGGTAACTTGCTTGAGCACTGATCTGTCAACAAACTGTGTTTGTAGCACACAGTTTCATATTAATAAGTAGAAAAAAATGCATGTCTAATTTATACTAATAAGGCTTTTGAAAATGCTTGTAATGGGACGTCACTCCTGCAGTGTGGGTAAAAGTATTAGAAATTAGTATAATTTGCAAACTTTCTTTGTATCTAAACATAATCTCTAGAGCATCCAGAGCAACTGAATAGTCAATAACTTTGAAAATTAGGCTGTGTAGATTGTAGATTGATATCTAACCATAGAGCTGCAAGTATCCCATGTACATGTTCCTGAAAATTTTGAATCTTTTATATTTGAACTTTGCAACATCTGTTCTAATTTAATATTTTAGTATTGTTACGAGATTTTCTTCCATGGTCACACGTTATCTCTTAAGCCTGTGTCGTTATTTCATCTAGTATGTCAATTAAGCAAGAGGAAATAGTCTGAATATTTTATATAGCAATAAACTGACATAAACCCTTCTAAACTAATATATGTTGCTCTAAGTAATTTTTCTTCATCCTTCAGCACTGAAAGTATGCAACTTCACTTGACGTTAGGTTTTCACAAGCTCCCTAAATCCAACACAGCTGTAACTCTTGGCAAAATAGAATCTCTTATTCTTCCTAGACAGGTCTTAGATTTTTTAGAAATAACCTAACAGGAACAAATATAGTTGGTACCTCAGTCTCAACAAAGGCACAGTACCATCTGCTCCTCTGGAAAATGTGTTATGGGCAGGAGCCACAGGAGTTTTTTCATCTTACTGCATTCAGTGATATGATACATGCTAAAAGGATCTTCAGTCAATATAGCTAAAAATTATACAACCCAAAAATGACGCAAGCCCAAAAATTTTTATACATCTAAGACATGATGTTGAATTGATGAGTTTGCCTTTAAAATAAATTATGTTGCTTGGGAGAGAAATTCTCTTTGTACTTATTACATGATCATTAAACAACTTTAACACTTGTTTTGGTGTTTCTGTTTTGACACTTAATTACCTGCTATAATGCCTAGAAATTGCACTTTAAGTATGCCCAAATTAAAAATTAATCCTCCCTCTCTGGTCTTTTTCTTCTGTCTTCTTCCCTGACAAGGGACAAGGAAATATTAAAGTAGAATGCAGTGCCAGAACTTTCAAGATCAAGGGATGATCTCGATGGAGATCTTAAAGGTTTGCCAATGATTTAGCAGGTCCCAGATGAAAAGCAATTTTTATAAAGTGAGATATTCACTGGTGTAGATTCAAGGATAATACATGAGTGTTTTCATAGTCATGGGCCTTATATTCTTGATTTTATTTTCAAGTTGGATTGCACTCTGGGCTGAAATGCAGAGCACTTCTGAGTTCAGATGCCCTCACCTTGTGATTCTGCACTCATTTAGTATGGATGTATGGTAAAGAGCCAAAATCGAGTCCTTCCTCTGAAGACCAGACTTAAGCTGGCCAGCTGTGGCATTCCAGATGAAATACAACCTGTTATAGACACTTAGGTTTGAATGTAACTCATTTGGCTTTGAGGAATTTGTCGGCATGAATTTCTGTTTCATGTTTTGTCAAAAGAAAAGAGCTCAGCTGGAGACATATTACCTATTTTTACATTTCCCGAGTGTTTGAGAGAACAAAGATTATAATCTTCAGAAAGAGAGATGAACTAGCTTTACCTTCGTTATCTCAAATTAAGATCTGAGAAAAGCTTGAAGACTTTCTATATGCCCGCTTTTTAAGATCAAAAGGCAAAGATTAGGGGTGGAGAGGACAGAAGTAATTTAAACATCCTGCTTGTGGTTTGGGTGTCCCTTTCAGTAAAATTTCTTCACTAACAATGTCTGTTAGTGGAGCTTCACACAAGTTTAATTGCTTGAACCTTAAGCAATCAAAGTTATTATTTTTGCATGCATTGCCTTGAAGTGTTACCAGAGACAGGACTCGAGGAAACAGCATGAAGCTAAGTCAAGGAAGGTTTGGGCTGGATAGCAGGAGAAGGTTTTTCAGCCAGAGGGTGTTGGGGCACTGGAACAGGCTCCCCAGGGAAGTGGTCACAGCACCAGCCTGACAGAGTTCAAGAAATGTTTGGACAATTCACTTGGGCACATGGTGTGACTCTTGGGCATGGTGCTGTGCAGGGCTGGGACTTGCACTCAATGACCAAACTGACCATATTCTGTGATTCAGTGAGTCTGTGAAATGCTATTTATTATGTCAAAATTTAATTTTAACTCACTTCCTCACTATTCATAGCCTTAGCATGTTTTTAGAATACTAACAATTCCTTAGAATAACTTTATCTAATGAATGAAGTTGCTCTTTTATTTTAAGAGTTCTGCATGCAGGTTTCCTTCTTCCTCCATCCTTTTTGGACTTGTTTATGCACCTCTGAGGCATGGGGCTTATCTCAGCCTAGGAAATAATATTTTTATTCAAATGCCTCCTGAAAATTTTGACAGCAGATCACCGACACTCTTGGAAAAGAGGGAGAACCTGAAGTGTAAGAATTCTCAGAATTCAGTAGGAAAACTTCCTTTATTCACCACCCACACTTGCATTGCTCCCAAGGCCTGAGGGGATTTAACAGTCAGAGGTTATCCAGAATCCCTTCCAGAAGCATGAAGCCACAGGGGAAACTCCATCCTATTTTAAGGGAAAAGGGAGTGATAATATCCAAAGTCAGTCATCGCTTTAGGAGACACTTCAGAGATTCACAGCTGTTGCATTTCTTATGAAAACTCTGGAATGCAGATGTAATAGCCAATGGATTAGTAAACTCCTGAGCATCTGGTAATCTAATGCTGGGGTTAGCCCTTCTGAATTTCAGGGAGCACAACTGTGTAGTAAGAAGTTACTCTGAATTTCCTCTCTGCTCAAAATATGATGTATCCAAAACTTGCTGAAGTCAAAAATATGTGTGCAGAAAGAGGATGCTATGGTTAGAACCCTGAGCCATGCTGTGGCCTTCCCCTTCCAGGTTACTTGATGGAAGTTTTCTGTTTTGTGATGGGGTTTTTTGTCAACTATCCCTGTGACAACTGATTTTTGTGACCTCTGTTTATGTTATTTGTGTCACTTAATTCTGAAATTAGGAATATTTTCTGTCTTTAATAAATTACTGGCTTTGTCCAGGTGACACTTCCAGCGCCATATGTTGGAGCCTCTTCTGTACCTGACTTTATCACATGCTCTTCTGGTCAGTGAAGATTCTTGCCTGATTTCATTGTAACAGATCACAAATCAATACATTACCTGAACCTCACGGAATAATGTCAGTCTTTCATTTTACTGGGAGGCTAAGATAGGAAGGGATTGCAAAACCCTAAAGAACATGAAAAGAACACCCCAGAGCAGCCTGAAGGCTTTAAAAATACTTTTCTGAAGGTTTTTAATGTCTTATTTAATAATAGACCACCTGCTTCTGAAGAAGAGCTAGTATTTCCTAAGCTCCATGTAGGAGTGTATCCCAGGACACAAAGACACTAGGGATCCTCTTGTGTTGAACAATGAGAACAGAAACTTAGCAGCCCTGGCTGCTTTATTCCAGACACAAAATAAATAATTGCTATAATCCAATGCTGCACATTTTCTTCTGTTTCTAATCCAGTGTGTCCTACTGTAAGAAAATCATGTTATCCTAAAAAATGGAGGTAACAGGGGATTCAGCCAAAGTATAATGAAAAAATAGCAACTTAAGTGTGAATAGGCAGAAGTGAAATATGTACATACGCACATAAATATGTGCTATTTTAGACACATATGAATATGCAGATGTAAACTCATGCCCTGTATAAATAGGTTTGTAATTCACTTTTGCATTGGTTGATGCCCTATATTTTGAGAGCACTGGGGATTTACAAGTTATAATTTGGATAATTTTGTAGTGACTAATTTCTCAGCTATAGGTGTTTTGGCCCTGTGCCAAGGGAAGACCCAACTTCGTGCATTCACATTAAAACAGATATACTTACAGAGAGCTCCTTAGAGTCACCTGCATAACACAGGCTTTCCTTCAGTTCAATTATCATGTGCTACATATTTTTGTGCTGTGATGAATGCGAGGTTGATAAAATGAAAGGGGATAGCTAAACATCTGTTACACATTTGCATTTCAGGTGTGAGCATGAAAATAAACCTTCATTTTTCATATTTTACCCTGTGTACTGGGCACCCAATCCTCTACGTATTACAGTCTTCTATATATTAAAAGTGTAACTCCTCTGTTTCTTCATATTCCAGGTCTGAATGTAATTTAATGCTGCTCTAAATTAGGTGTTGCCCATTAAAATGAAGTATCTAGATCCTGATGTCATTGTGTGTAGTCTAAAGGAAGTCTTGCAGATCAACAGAGCAAATCTGAGTTTTCAAATTAACCATAACCAGACCCAGGTCCAACTGCCTGTGTATAAGAAGCTGATATAAATGACATCTCAGTCAAGTCTGTGTTATATGTTCTTTCTTGGGAAAATAATTTATGTTTGCTTTAAATATGACCAGAAATCTTGTAATAACAATCTGTTATGTTGAGCAATTAGCTGAAGGCTGACAGAATAATCACTGCTTGAAGCACTTCCCAACCAATTCTTACAATTAATTCTTTCTTTTTTTTTTTTTTTTTAAATTCAGATTCCTCATACTTCCTGTTTCCATAGAGAAATTCTGGTATGTGCTAGAGTAGACATCAGCAAAAATAATTAGAGCCCTGAACACAACCCTTCCATTTTGAGAGAAAGATAAGTGAAAAATTATGTGAAAAATTAATGAAAAAGACCCATAAAATCACAGAACAACCCAATTGTTAGAGACCTCAAGAGACTATCTGGTCCATATTTTCATGGGAAAGGGAAACTAGATGAGATTATCTAGCATTCTCTTCAATTGCGTCTTGAAAGTCTAAAGTGATGAGGACTGCTGGTTCCTGGTGTGGTTGTTCAAGTGAAGGATTGTTCTCCCTGTAAAATATGTCTTTCTTAAGTCAAGATAAAATGTCTTCTGGTGTAACTTGTACCTTTTGCCCCTTGTCTTCCCCATGTGACTCCTTGTGATGTGAGAACATCTGTATTCTTTGTAGCCACCTTCTAAATACTGGAATACTGCAATGAGGTCCCTTCTGATCCCTCTCTTCTGCAGGGATAAAAGGCCTAGCTCCTTTTCTCTTTCCTCACAGGGCAGGTTCTGCAGCCCTTTGTTCATTTTTGTGTCTTCCTTGAATTGTGAGGAGCAGAAGGAGACTCAATGCTTCAGGTGCTGCCCAACCAGCTCTGATCAGAGCGTGGTGATCCCCTCTGTGTCTCTGCCAGCAATGCCCTTGCAGCTGCAGCCCAGGATCTGATTTGCCTTGGTGGCTGCAGTGTCACACCAGCGTCACTGCTGGTCAACTGATTGTCCACCAGGAGCCTCTGTGTCCCTTTCAGCAAGGCTGCTCCCCAGACACACTGCTCCCAGCCTGTGTGGGGCTCTTTGGTTATGTCATCCCACAGCTTTGCATTTCTCTGCTGCACCTCACACTGCTCTAGCCAGCCTCACCCTTTCAGCCTGTCCAGGTCTCTTTGTAAGATGGCATCATCCAGGATACCTGTGAAGATGTAGAACATCGATTCCTGAGGAGCGCCATTTGTGACAGGCTGCCAGTTTGAGTGAAATCATCGATTACACCTCTCTGATTGTGACCTGCTAACCAATTTCTTACCCGTTTCACAGATCACACACACCCAGTCTTGCCAGTTTGCCCAGGAAAGTCTCTGTTCTTAAATCAGTTTCTACTCTAGCAGCTGAAAGAACTATGAGTAGAGGATGCAATTCCTGATTGTTATATGTATTCACTCCCAAGTGTCATGTCCAGTGCATCATCCTAATACCGGCATAATTATACTTTCCTCTGTATGAGAAAACACTTTTAAGCCAGAGTGCCTACCCTGATGTTTTCAGAATAATGCAAAACCAAAGTCAACTTTATTGGAGAGAGGAGATTGTGTTTGGTGTAAAAATCTTCACTGTGGCTGTCTTGATATGATCTCTGTGAGAAGGGTTCTTTAGCTTTTCTGTGTAGGTCTGCCCCCATTCTGTCCAGCTTTGAGGACAGCTTTGAGGGCACTGGATAGTGGTCGGTACTTCAAGCAGGCAGTGGATGTACTGTGTTTTGGCAGCCCTCCTTGGAAAAATTTGCTGCTGCCAGAGAGCTCAGGTTCACTGAGAGCCTTGGCCTGAACAGAATTCTTCATCCACTGACAAAACTGGTTGCTTGCTATCATTCTTTAGTCTGGGATTTATGACGAAATTATCATGGTTTAATGAAGTTATTCCCAGTCTAGCACTGTGGTAGATGCATAACTGAGAAATGAGTATCAGGGAGCACCACCTCTCTAATCTGCATTTAGCAAAAATCACCTACAACTAAAAGCCTCCTTTACTACATCCACACATATTCAAGGTTTCATCCCACGTTCTTTAGTGAAGCATTTCATCGATGATCTTAAGTACTGTGACTGAAAATCATATTTTCTATTTTCTATTTGTTTTTCTATTATTTTATAAAATATAAAATATAAAATATAAAATATAAAATATAAATATTTTCTATTTTTTAAATCAAAATCTATATTTCCATACAAACTCCTAGATTTCCTGTCTTTGTTGGTTTTTAAAAGGCAGTGATACATTGATCACTAGGATTAGGTAGGAGTAAGTCTCCTGAATTGTGATTTATTTGAGCTCATATGCATTTTTAGTAAGTGTACAGTGAATTGTAGATGATTGTTCATTTGTCAGCATAGGAAAAGGATCCCAGCCAGTATGTGAGGTAGTGGCCATGAGAATACCACAGTCTCTATAGATTCTTTATATGATCCACACTCAAAATTAGAAGTTTCTCAAATAGAAACATTTCAATGTACATAAAAGCAAACACTACATCAACTTATAATGTATATTTAAAAAACAGGTTTGAAAGTCTGTAGTAGTGATCTAAATTTAGAGGAAGAATAAACCTTCACAAGGTTAATAAAAAGCTCTTATTTTTCAGATGGATGCCCATATTAAACAAAAAACTCCTAAATGAAGCAATGAACCAAGCAAGCAAGCAAAAAAAGCCAAATGAATTTATGCAAAAATATGTCTTTTTGTAAACTATGCAGCATTTGTTTACTCAAATATATCCAGCTATAAAATTATTTCTTTCTTTATCTCTTCATTAATAGAATGAACTGAAGCTATTTTTAACTTTCACAGGGGAAGTACTCTAGATAATTAAAATGAATGCATCCCATTATCTTATCACTTTGCAGTTGCTGACAGTCTTAACAAATGTATCAAGCTGATGAATGGTTGACATATTCTTTGAATGGATAAGGCAACACTGTTCAATTCTAAGCCTGTTCAATTCTAATCTTCCCCTTAATGGCTGGAGTTTCATTATTTGTCTTCTAAAATTAACTGTCTAAACAAATGTATATGACTTGCTTGAAAACGACTATCTTCTGAATCTCCAGCATAGATATTTTAAATATATACAGTTAATCTGCGTAACAGCAAGTTACATGAGATAGATCATGGGGGGGAGATTGTACTTTGTGAGAACCAAGAAAGTATCAGGAAGAAAAATCTGTGCCTGCATTTGTACAGTTTTCTAAATCTCTTTATTTTTGGTAAATTATTGACTACATGTGTCATGACTAATAGAAATGACATTGATTAATGTGCATTTACTTATACATGTTCAGCCTGAAAGATATCAAAGATAAGCAAAAATAGCAGGATAAAATAACATCTGTTGTCTCATGGAAATTATTCATATTTCTTCAAATTACAGGAACTTCTATATGTTAAGTACAGCAACAGGTTATAAAGGAAGGCAGAAGCACCATTTCAGTCTGTGTATCTGATTCATAGAATTTACCAAAATATCAGTTAGGATATCATATTACTTGGGACCAACCTCCAAAATATTACTTTAAAATTTTTCTCATCATTTAAAAAAGCATGGGTATGACTTGCATTTATGTCACTTGAAGTAGGAAAGGATAATAAATTTTCTGCTAACAAAAAGAAAAAAAGTGAAAAAACTTAGTATTTAAGAGATATTCAGACTAATTTACAAAGTCAACACTACTGAAGTGTAAGACCTATATACTAAATATAAATAACCTACCTAACCACAAAATATGTTGTGCTTGGCCACAATTCATAAAATTGTTTAGTAGATTAAGCAAAGCACCTGACCATGTGAAGATCTCAGTTTCAAAATGTAGTATTTTGCTCAAATTCCCATAAGATTTATTAGTTATCAGCAATGTAGTTAAACAAACATAACAATTACAAGAATGGTATCAGGTGACATCTCTCTTTTATGAGATGGTGAAGCACATAGAGTTAGGATCTAGTGCCCAAACAAACCCACAGCCTCCTCTAACAATGCCAGAAATATTTTCAATTGTTAACCAATTCACCAAACAATGCAGTATGACTTTCTTGTCTAAATACTGGCCCTAGTATTATTTTACTTTTGCCATCACTTGCTTGTTGGATTTAAAACTGTTGATTTACAGAGAAAAAGATACAGAATTTTTATAAACATAAATTATTTTCAGTGAACAAAGGACTGACAATCATAAACACACTATCTGCTGCTCAGGACAGTGGGAGGCAAGAAATTTCATACTTTATTTCCTTTGTGTTCCCAGCTAGGAAGGATTTAAAAAAACCAAAACTAATTAATGGAATTAATTTTGCTATTCTCCAAGAAAAAATTCTTTGTTTTCTGAAGGAGCTGAACTTTTTTGGTCAAAATTTTATCTACAGAAAAAAAAAACCTTCAAAATTTTGGGCAGGGAAGTGTATGTATGTGGGTATAAGCAACAAAAACATCCATTAAGTTTGGATTCTGGTGAAGATGTGCCTTACATGGACTTTACCATTTTATGAAGATTCAGGTTACAACTGTTGCTTTTCTGAAGATATGGAATGTGTAATGTGCATTTTTGGGCATCTAGTAACATTTGAGCTTATGTTAATCTCTTTTCCTCATTTGAGATGATACTGAATTCAATACACCGGGCTAAAAAGTCACTTACTAAGCCTAACTGAAATGCCACTTGTTTTCCCAGAACTTAAAAGGACAGTGATTCCTTCATCAGTTTGACTGAAACTACCTATTCAGGGGTTCAAATGTGATTATTTATGGGAAAGACTCAGCAGAATGCTGATCACTCTGGTACTGAGATCAGTAGGACATGACTGTATTACCCTTGTCTTCACAGTAGACTGGGAAAAAAAATGGAAACCAACTTTCAGTCTAAAATGTGGCTGGTGGTACTGCTTCTGCGGTGGCTAGATTCTCACAATCTTTTATGGTGACCTTAAGGTAAACCACAGTACTTATCCCTTACTAGGAAAATAATATATTGAGTACAAGTGTGAAAAAATAATCTGTCTGGGGATTTTTATTGATTCTGTATCAATTCAAAGTTTTCTAACTCAGCAGAGTTGTCCATGATGATGTATTGAGAACACAACCTGAGAATACTAATTGAATTTTAGTCATGTAAAGGTGAATGTACACTCACAAAAAGATACACTCTTTTGAATAGCATTGAACTGCTCTGAAAGAATCAAGTGCAAAAATAACCAGATTGTTTTAATCATTCCTTAGGGGAAGAAAACCTTATAATGTTGGGAAGGTCTGTGGAATATTGCCATTAAAGGCAACAAGCCAAATTTAGCCCTACAGCACAATTGGCTTATGGGTATTGAGAAAGTAATATTTTGCAGTTAGAATTGTGCAGGAAAGCTTTGGCAGAACCATTTGCCAATGAATCTAAATGATGTGTAAAAAAGACATGATTTTTTGCTGCTCTTGAGAAAGTTTCAGGGAATATACTCTGGAGAAACGGTGCAAACTGCTTTGTCACTTTTGGAGAAAAATATTTGGGTTTTTCTTTTTGTTTTTGTTTTTGTTTTTTTTTTTTAAGCATCTTCTCTTATAAACAATGGTACAGCGCACATAAAGAGTGTCCATTATTGCTCACTTGTGAGGCTGCTGCTTTCAGGTCTCACTGTATTGGATGTTTTTTTAAAACTTGCCTTTGACTGCTTATCTGTTTGACATTTTGTCTTGAATTTTTGAGCACAGTAGCTGGATGGTTTAGTCCACTTGTTTCACATCCCAGATGCAGAGGTTTTGACACTCGATAACTTAGTGACAGAAACAGAGCATCTGACCCACTCTCACCACGGACATAACTCTTCTGTCGGAGCTAGCCTTATTAATCATTCAGCTCTGCCGGGAGATACAAAGGTGAAGGTAAACAAATGCACAAGCTTACTCATTTTACAAGGAACTATTTGAAGAAATAAAATTTAGAGCCGGGTAATGTAAAGTCTGTCATTCTTGCTGGCTGTCTTCTCAATACCTGTGTAAAAGCTATGCTCCCCTTACTTGAATACAATTTTTACTGCAAATAATGATTTTTTTTCCCCTGTAGTTACTTTCTTTCTACATTTTCTATGAAAAAATGGACTTCCTCCTCTCTTGGCTCAGCCTACATATTTTTTTTAATTCCTTGCAACATCATGAGTACTTGTGTATTTTGAAAGAAGCATGTGGCATCTTAGTTGTCATATTTCTTCCCCAATCTGTATACTGAGGCTATTTTAGGGAAGTTGGATAGATCTCATTTCCCTTGAGGTATAATTTTCTAAAACGAGGTAAGTATATATTTTTTTAAAGTACAGTTCATCAGTTCTAATTGATGATTGACATAGGCATCGAAAGCTAAAAGGTGAGGTATGAAAGCTCTGTGTATAGAAGCTAATTACAAAAAATCATCATCTTCATAGCATAACTAATCCAGCCCTTCATCTGGCTTTTGACATGGATTTGATGAATTCCTCCCAGAAGTATCTGTTTCCTGTTGCTGATTGTAAAGGGAGGCTGACTAGTAACATTGTATTTGATGCCTAATTTAGACGCCTAAATTTCAGTAAGGTGACCCCTAACTAGTGTGTTTAGACTTCAACACAGTAAAACTTGTCTGCAATACTTTATTTTGCAGATATATTCCTCAATGTGCAGAATTTTTCTCTTTCTTTCATAGTTGAAAGGTCTTTGAAATCCCCTAAATCATAGTGAAGTAGAGTTGTCATGCTCTGCCTATCTTTTTTTTCTTGTATACAGTAGGTAACAGGCAGGTTGTAGTTCTAGTGACAATTACAACTAGATGTGCAAAAGTAAAATCAGAATGTCAGTCACATTATTGGGATTATGCATGCATTCCCACCTGCAATCAGTAGTTCACATCCTGATGAGATGGAGAGGTATTTTGCATTGACTGAAGTGCACTCAACTCAGGCTTGAATACAACTGAGTACTTCGCAAAAGATAAAAATACCATTAGCTGCTTTAAGAGGTGGGAAATGCAAGGCAAATGGTCTTTTTTGACTTCTTTATAGCTTTCCTTTGTCTCCCTGTCTTTCTCTCTTGTTTAGTGGCTGTCCTGCTTTCCACCTGTCTCTTGCCTTCAACAACTAAGAGCCTTGCAGAGGTTATTGATTTTCTCCTGG
Source organism: Lichenostomus cassidix (assembly GCF_008360975.1). Taxonomy (NCBI): domain Eukaryota; kingdom Metazoa; phylum Chordata; class Aves; order Passeriformes; family Meliphagidae; genus Lichenostomus; species Lichenostomus cassidix. The sequence goes on along the minus strand of NC_139511.1, from coordinate 38,161,118 downwards.
AGTACCTGAAATTGACAGATTATACACTCAAAGTCATTCCCTATGTAAGACTGTGAAATAGACCCAGAGACACTAAACAGGCAACTAACATGACACCTAGATATTTTTGTGTGCAAGGAACATGGCCAGATGTTTTTCTGTATCTCTTTTTTGATAATACTTTAATGGAAAGGAGATGAAGATGTATGGGTGTCAAGAACTAAAGGGAGGGTGTATGGAGATTATGACCATAGGTTTCTAGGATTATGTAATGCTCAAGAACATGGAGACTTTATCCTCTAAATTTCTCTACTTTATTACAGATTACCACAAATACCACAAAATTTGCCACTAGCAAGCAAAGTGGCACAAAAAAATCATAGTAAAAAATCACCTATAGCAAGTATATATATGATTAATAAAGTAAATGTATATATATACCCAGCTTTTACAAACTAATATCAGCAATCAATAATATAGTATCAGTCAATAGTATGGTAGCAGTCAACAATAGCAACAATCGATCACAGACCAATAATCACTAATAGCAACTACCAATTAGTTATATGTTAGTTATATATTACTACAAGTTAGTATAAACTTTTCATTATTTAAGCAACTTATCAACAATGTAGTATTGGATATAATAGATTATTTGTATGGATTTATAATATCAATATCAAGGTAAATAGACAGATTTGCGAAGGGGACAAGCCATCTGAAAGTGGGGGGCAAACTAATCCCAGAGGTGAACACAACTATCCCAGAAATGGGAGCACAAACGAAACCTACCCCAAAAGTGTGTCCAAAAAGGGGACCGGTGAGGTTAGAGACTGTCTCACTTCAAAGGTGACCTGTGATACAGAATCTGGAGTGAGCACCCAAGACCTCATGTAAAGTTAATGTGAAGATTCCACATATTTAGAAAAGAAAAAGTATGTGTGGCAACGTGAGCTCCCCGGATGAGAGACTCAGCTTTGAGTAGATATTAAGTTTGTTTTGTATCAGAGACATAAAACAGCATAGAATATCATTGCTTCAAGCAGCCAATAGATGCTTCAATTTCCATTTTTCAACAGTAGCAGACAATTGATGATGATGTTTTCTGTTCTTTCAGAGGAATTTCTGTTTTTGTCGTACTGTTTTCCACCATTTTAAATGTTAGGGTGTCATTTCAGTTCCTTGTGCACCTATTAAAAGTATTGCAGGATGTCTCCTCTTTCTAGGTATACCAACAATACTTCCAACAGACCAGCTGCCCTTTTCAAGGATGTTAGTGGTTCATAGGCCTAGTTCCCAGGCTCACAGCTCCCAAGCTGGCAGGTGTTTTCTGTCAGTATTTTTCAGTAGACATTTTCTTCTCTTCAGCTGTTTTCCTCTCTAACCAGGCTGTCTTTTGGGTAGCTCACATCAGTGGTACATCTAAGCAGAAGTCTTGTTGCCAGTCTGATTAACAAATGTTACAATTTCTCAGAGTTCTAGTTTTGTTTGTCAGATCTTTCTTACCTATCCCATTAATTCCAAGTGGTATCTTAAATATTTATTTAAATTTGGTCTCTATTCTGTATCACGTATTGTTTTTCAGAACTTTAACATTTTCAGAGAAAACAAAATATTGCAGCATTCCAGAACTGTAAAGTGGAGATTGCTTTAATTAAAAGTCACTTACGTTCATATGGGAACAGTTTGTGGAAATAGATCAGAGAACACAGAGGATCTTAGGTTAAGCCTAGCATGAATATTTTGGAAGATAATGACAAATTATCTACTTTTTTGTCACACATAATGCAAATTTTTATAGCTTATGTTTTTTGAATGCTTCAGACTTTCAGGGTAATATATGTCTATTTAGCTATTATGCAAAGGTCAGGAGAATACCAAAAAAAAGGAGGCAGGAGATACACTGGGGGAAAATAAGAACCGATCACTCTCCAGAACTCGACTGCACCCAGCAAATACAGAATCACATAACAGTTTTTTTGGAAGGCACTTCTGGATTTCTTTTGACTCCAAGGTCTGCTAGAAACAGGATCAGCAAGAACAGGTTGATCAAGGCCATGTCCAGTCTGGGGTTAAACAACTTTAAGGATGGAGATAATACAACCTCCATGGGAAATATGTTCCAGTCTTAGAACACACTCACAGAAAAGAAGGTGGGTTTTATGCTTAAGTGGAATTTCCTCTATTTCAATTCCATTTGTCCTGTCACTACCAACAGGCTAGCTTCATCTTCCTTCCTTATACTTGCATGGTATATACACTTATTGGTAAGATTTCCCTGAGACACTTCTTCTGCAGGCCAAGCAGTCCCCACTATCTCAGCCTCTCCTTTTATGAAGGATGCTGCAGTCTGCTAGTATTCTTTAAGTAGAATACTAGGTATTCTCTTTGGTAGACTTATTGTAGTATGTTTATCTCTTACAGAGAGCCCACGACATTATTCCAGACATGTCTCACCAGTAGAGGGAGAAGGAAAGGATGACACCCTCAAACTGCTGGTGATGTTCCCCCTAAAGCTTTCTTTTAAGTTGTTGGCTTTCTTTTCACAAAGGCACATTTATGCCTTACGTTCACCTTGTAGACTCTCAGGGCCTTTTCTGAGCTGCCATTGGCCAGGCAGTCAGCCTCCAGTGGATGATACATGGGGTACTATATTTCTTCCATAATACATGGGGTTATCCCTTCCCAGAGACATTTTGAATTCCCTTCGAACTTAATAAGATAACTTGTTTTTCCATATCTCCAGGTTGTCCACTGAATAGCCATACAGCCATCTCGTTTATCAACCACTTCTCCCAAATTTATGATATGTGCAAACTTGATGATGGCATACTCTATTCTATCATCCAGGCCATCCAGGACTGATAGAATACAGCAAAATTTAAAATTGTCATATTTTTAATCCAGTGAATACAACAACATGGAGGAACATTTTCTATGCCTCTGCATCAAAATATTTAAATGGAAAGAGCTTTAGTTTTTATATAGATATATTTATATACATATATATATTTATATTTAACTAGGGGTTTAGAACTGAAGTAAAATAGCATGAAGAGAAATAATGTATCTATGGCCTGAAAAATCAGGATGTTTCATGTTTAATGACAAATCACAGAATTATAGAATAATTAAAGTTGGAAGAGACCTCTAAGATCATTGAGTCCAACTCTTAATGAAGCACCACTGTGTTCAACACTAAAACATGTCCCCAGGTGTGACATCCACATGCCTTTGAACACTGCCAGGGATGAAGATTCTACTACTTCCATGAGCAGCCTGTGCCAATGCTTGACAACCTTATCCATGAAGAAATACTTCCTGATATCCAATCTAAACCTCCCCATGTGCAACTTGAGGCCATTTCCTCTTGTCCTGTCACTTCTTACCTGGGAGAACGACACTGTATTCAGGTACTTGCAGAGTGATAAGGTCCACCCTGACCCTCCTTTTCTCCAGTTGCTCCTCATAAGACTAGTGATCCCTTTACCAGCTCCATTGCCCATCTCTGGACATGTTCCAGCACCTCAATGTCTTTCTTGTAGTTAGTGAGGGGCCCAAAACTGATTTGATGTGTGGCCTCACAGGTGCCAAGGATAGGGGGACAATCTCTTCCATGGTCCTGTTGGCCACACCATTATTGACATTATTTTGAAACACCAGTATTAATTATGGAGATAATTGTGAAAGGTGAGACAGTTACATTCACTTTCATGCTCCATGTCAGAATATCAAGAAGTTACAGAAGTCCTTGGGTTAGACAGAGAAAAGATCTCTTATTTCCATATCCATGCCCCTCCTCTCCCAGTCTTGATGGACTCTCCTTTTTTCTGGAATTACTCACCCACCAGTTGTGCTCTATGTTAGCAACTCTGACATGGCAGTAGCTGGAAGACATCACACTCCAGATCTCACAATCACACAGGTATTTTTCCTCTGCTTCTGGAGTCAGACATCTTGCACTGCCTGTAAATGTCACTTTAGTAGCATGCAAGCATTCCCAGGGAGCAGCTCATACCCAGAGTCAGCTGCTGCACAGCACGCAGTAACGTAATGCTTAAAAGCACAATTCACAGATCACTGATATTAGGCTGACAGACCATGTGGCAATTTAAATATTATGTGTCTCAGACATGAGCATGTGATCACATTTCTTGCTTTCCTTTCATTTCAGAATATGTAATTTTTGACAGAATTAATAAAAACCCAAATTAGCTATGGAGAAGTCAAAGATCAGACATAGGTTTAGGGTATGTTTTAGAGCAACTGCTGATAGTGAAGCGTATTTGTAATGAAACTCATCCATTGAGGTTTAAGATTGATTACATCTGAGTGTTTTGGTAGGTAAAAGACAATAAAATCTGTTGCTGTGAAGTCAAAGAACCTCTAAGAGTTACAGTGTTAGTTGCAATATGCAGAATAATGAACAGAGGAACTAAGTCTGAGGAATATTTGGTTGGTTCTGCTGGCTCAAAGATCTAAAAGATCTTTCAAGAATCAAAGAGCAGTATCATCCTGTACTTTTCACATACTCAAATTAGTTTACTGACTAGCTAAGCAGCTGGTTTTTGAAATAAGACTCTATGCAAGTCATGACATACGTGCTGCTCTAGGATTCATCGTGATGATACCTTTGATTTAGCAAATCAGTGACTGAGTAATTGTGAAGCACTCCAACAAGGCTGGGCCAAACTGAGAAAATACACTGATCTACTGGTGGAAAAAAAAACAACCAAACCAAATCAGAGCCACTTGTGTTCTTTAGAAATATGTAAGATGTTTGGGAAAGTGTTAAGGAATCTTGGTGGTGCTGACCTGTTGAGAAAATGACCACAGCCATTTAAAGGCATCAGTGAGCTGTCCAGAAAAGGTGGCTGGGCAGAGAACAGTTAGAGAACTGCAAGAGACAGGCTCTGAGAATTGTGAATGCATTAGACAAGCATACACATGTGCTGTAGTTTCTGATAAATGCTGTGCTGCAATACCTGCAGCAGTGCTGGCACCTATAGCTGAGAAGGCAACATTGAGTCAATAAGCACACGATTGTGTTGTAAGAGTTTTGCGCTTGAATGGAAGCAGTTGAAGCAAGAGAACAAATACTCTCGGCCTGTGTCAGTCAGAAAAGTAAATGCTCAAAAAGAAAGCCCAGTAGCAGAGATAGTAGTGCTCATTGTCCAAACAACACGCACACACCTGGTATGTCTGCATCCGATTGTCCTTTTGCAATGCTTTTCACTGCCTCACACTCATGTTTTTCAGACTTTTGCTTTCTGCAATCTGAAAACTGATGAACCAAGAAATAACCAAAAACTCTTTCCAACTTAGAGTGAAACAGAGTCTCCCTAGAGATCCTTGTATTGAAGGCAATTGATCAGCATCATATTTTCTCTAAAGCCCTTGCCGTTTCTGCAGAGGTAGAAGAGAATATATTGTTTTTGGAAGAGCTAAAGATAATAAAGAAATACATTTGGTTTTAGTGTTATATTTTAAAATATTCTACATTATATGCTATTTTAGTATAAAGGCAAAATAATGATTATGCTAAGTCAGACTTTATTATTAAAAAGTCCTTGCTTCCTTTTGAGATTACAGATTCCTTTCCTAATTAATGACACATATATTGATTGACCCATACTGTGCTAAAGCTAGACAATTTCATTCCTACAGTGTTGATTTTTTCTTTAAAGCTGTCGAAATTTCTCAGTGTTCCTTATGAATTTGTTGTCAGTAAAAATTAAATAGTGTGTACTACTTTCTTACTTTCAATATGGTGGTCTAAAGGCTATGGATCATTAAAAATACTGCATTATTTATGTGGCTGTATAATAAAATCACAATTGCTATGCACTTGTGGTATTGCGCTAAATTGAAATGTTGAACATAATATTCCATTCACTCACCAGAAAGGGTCGATGACTAGTCTTACACTTACCATTGAGCATCTTACTGATCTGCATGATTAAACAATTGTTAATTTTCCTACTGCGTCTGATCAGGAAGATGAATCTCTTTATTAACTTTCTAAAAATAAGTTTCCATTACAGAAACCTTGGTACTTTATTAAAAAGGTGCCTGCTTGTGCATCCAGTATTTTATCCTCTCAGATTTCATCTCAAGACATTGCATTAATTGGTTCGTAACATAACAAGATAGGAAGATTTCTCAATCTGAAAAATGATGGATCACTTTAGAAATATTCAGGTAATGGGAGAAGAGAAATTTGGGTGGATGAATCCGTGTTACTGGCATATCAGATCTGTAGTTGTTGTGTGTTTTGTATGTGAGAGAATGGCTACTAGCATGTATAGGACTACATTTCTTCATGTATGGCTTGGTAATCCCATTTGAAAAGATTTTTGAGAGAAAAAAGGCATATTTCTGAGATGGTGTTATTTTGCTGTGGTACTGATGCCTGATGGTTTTTGTCCTTTCTCTTTTGTCATGGATTTGAGACAAGGACATTTGCCAGGAGGACACACAAAAAGAGGGCAACCAGGCTCCAAGCTTAAAGTTGCAAAAAAGTGTTTTAATTACATAACAGAGTTGGAGGATAAATGCAGGCAAAAACAAACTTTTCATACAGTTCTGGTTCACTCCCCCCTCCCTCTTAAGAACCTACAGTATTCACCCCCTCTCCTCCTTTACAGTCCACAAGCTGGGTAGTGGGGGGGGGGCAGGGTGTGGGGTCTCTTTTCAGTCCACAGAGCAGATTCTCAAATTTATTCATCACCATAATTCTTCTGCTACAAATACTCTTTATCTCTACTTGTTTCTCTCTCTCTCCAGACAGTTTTCTGCTCTCACCCCCACCCTCTTAAGAAGCAGTCTCTGCACTCACCCCTCCTTCCCTCTCTCCAAACCAGCAACACAGACAGAGGGCAGGTTGAGGGGTCTTCTGGTCAGTCCAATCAGGAAAAGAGGTTCTCTACTTAGCCAGGGGTCCTTCCCACGAGAGACAGTCCTTTGAGAACTTCTTTGGCGTGGGTCCAATCTCATGAGCAACATCCCGCCCGAATTTTGCTGCAACATGAGTCTTTTTGTCCATAAGGTGCTGTGCAGACTCTCCTGAGCTGAGGCCAGGCTGCTTCCATGCCAGGAGCAAGGAAAAGGCCTTTCTCTCCCAGTCAAGGCCTTTTGCAGTTTTAACTCTTAGATGAGACTCCCACTGGTTCACAGTCTTTTCCAGGCATCCACCTCCTCCTCTGGAGTGAGCTGTGGGTGGATTTCTGCATCCTTATGGACTCCATGGGCTGCAGGAGAAACTTCTTGCTCCCCCATAGCTTCCACCACAGCTAGCAGAAAGTTTTCAGCTCCGGTGCCAGAAGCACTGGAGCACCACTTTCTCCCCCCTTCTTCACTGACCTTGGCAATCTCCATGCTGTTCTCCCTCACATATTTTCACCTTCACCTCCTCCTCCTCCAACTACAAAGAAGTGAAAGAAGTGTGTGCCTGCTTTGTTTTGAATTTTCCTTAAATATGTTTTCACAGAGGCGTAACTAGCACCTCCAATTGGCCCCAACTTGGCCGGCAGCATGTCCATCACCTTCAGAGCCATCAGAGATTGGCTCTGCTGGACTTGATGTAAAAACTTCCAGAACTTGCACTCAGGACACACAGGAGCCATCTTTGTGCCACACCCCACCCCTCAGACACCTCTCCAGGCCTACTACAACAGCTTCTGAGGGGTCCAAATTTCTCCTAGATGTTAAAAACACTTCACTGATGTTCTGGGCCAATCAAAACCACCACACTTTATACTCTTTTTATACCCTTTTTATACATTTTATACCCCTTCCCATTCCCTATACTTTTCATTCCCTGTATCTTAGTCCCACATGTTTATAACCCTTGTACTCTAGCCTAGTTAAGAATTCTTTGGAGAAGAAGAAACATCTCCAAAATAAGCATGAGGCACCAACCTTGAAAAGTGCCTCATCCCTGGAACATGTTTTTTTAAACTACATTGTAGCCTCATTTGGGGGGGGGATAATTAGAATAGGGGGACAATTACTTCATTTTTTAGGTTTCTTATTGGGGGATTTTAGATAGATATGCTAATTTGTGAGGTCCATAAAATTGTATGCACGTTGTACCCGGTGTCATTGTTGGTGTGGTACCCCCTTTGGTGAAGGTGCACCTGGGATCATATTAAACCAAGGTAATACCCTTTTCCCTATACTGTGGTGTCTGCATCTTATTTTTACCAGCATTTTAGGCATCAGTTCCAAAGATTCCAGTCTGAATCTGGGCCTGAAGATGTAAAGCTGTAGCAATAAAATTGTCCCATCCGTGCAGTGGTACAGTTCAAAGAAACTGAAAAAGTCATATCTGAATTGTGGGATGGGGATGGAAAAACCAAGGAAGAACAGAGGGGCAAGGTCAATTTATAAGAAAGGTAAAGTTTAGCACCAGTTCAGAACTTGGAAATTTCATTGACTTTCAGAACAGAGTTATGCAAGTGAAAAGATTTATGCCACGTTTATTGTCTTTCCAAGAGTGTGATGTAACTATTTAGGCTTCTATCATAATTCGATTCCTTCACAGGACTTTTGGTTTGGTGTTGTTTTTGGTTTTGTTGGGTTTTTTTTCTACAGTAAATAGAAAGGCTCCTAGAATCTAATGAGGGATTAAATTTCATCACAAGTGCCTCCTGCTCTAACGTTCTACCTATGCTTTCTAGATCCTATGGTTCATCTTGGATTTACTACCAAAATCAAGAAGAGAGGAAATGAGAAGAAAATAGCTCTTCAGAATATTTGTGCGTAGCTGGTTGACCCTGGCTGGATGCCAGAGACTCACTAAAGCCACTTTATCACTCTCCTCTGCAATCAGATGGGGAAGAGCAAATATGAAGGGTTCATGAGTTGAGATAAGGACCAGGAGAGATTGCCCATCAAATAACACTCATGGGCAAAATAGACTCAGCTTGTCAAAATGAATTGCATTTACTGCTAACAAAATCGGAGCAGGATAATGGGAAATAAAATAAATTTTAAAAACACCTTTCCCCCACTCCTCCCTCCTTCCCCAGCTCTACTGATGCCTGAATTTTTTTTGGTTTTATATATTTTTTGTTTATTTGTAGCTTTGTGAATTTTTAATATATAGTTTTGTAGCCTCTAGTACCTTCTTACCCTTTTTCACACTTTAGGACAGTAGCTATGTCACATTATTGAAATTCTTATTTTCAAGAAAAGAATTTCCAACAAGGACACTCTGTTTTGCACTAGACCTCAGGAGATATATAAAGAAATAGGGCAAAGAAGCCCCTGGAGCAACTCCAAGGGGCTAACCCAAGGGTGGGTTGCTGGGCAACTGGTCTCTTATTCAATGTCTCTGCTAGATATACTAATTAATTAACCTTATAAAAATTGTAGAAATCCTGTACCACATATGTGCATACCTGTGTTTTGTGCACCTGAAAGCTTTCATTAAAAATCTGCAATTTATATTACTACTTTAATATTGTTTGGAAAAGTTTTTCTTCTGATTCCAGCCAACATTACCACCTCCTCCACAATGATGCAGTGAGAGAGGGAATGAGGGTTATGGTCAGTTCATCACGGACTGTCCCTGCCCCTGCTCAGATAGAGGAGTCCTTCTCCTGCTCCAGTGCGGGGTCCCTCCCACAGGTGACAGTTCTCCATGAACTTCTTAACATGAGTCCATTGCCATGGGCAACAGTCCTCCACAAACTGCTCCATGGGTCATTCTTCCATGGAGTGTAGACCTTTAGATGCAGCCTACTCTAGAGTGGGTCCCCCACAGGATCATAAGTCCTTCCTGGAAACCTGCTCCAGCATGGGTTCTTCCCTCCTCAGGTCTGCAGGTCGCACCCAAGAGCCTGCTTCAGCACAGGTCTCCCCCAGCTTACTCTCAGGCATCCACCTGCTCGGGTGTGTGTCTCCTTCACGGGCTGCAGGTGGATCTCTGCATCCCTCCATGAGCTGCAGGGCACAGCTGCCTCACCATGGTCTGCACCACAGGCAGTAGGGTAATCTCAGCTCCAGCACCTGGAGCACCTCCTCCCCCTCTTTCTCCACTGACCTTGGTGTCTACAGCGTTGTTCCTCTCACGTGTTCTCACCCTGTTCTTCTCTGGCCACAGTTACATCTGCACAATCACTTTTTCCCCCCTCCTTTCTTAAATCTGTTATCACAGGAGGGTTACCACCATTTCTGATTGGCCCAGCCTTGGCCAGCAGTGCGTCCATCTTGGAGCCACCAGGAATTGGGTCTGCAGGGCATGGAGGAAGCTTTCAGCAGCTTCTCACAGAAGCCATTCCTGTAACACTTAAAACCGGGCCCATACATACACCATGATATATATAACACCTATCAAAACCACCAGGAATGCATTAGAATTAGTAAGAATTAGTAAAAAAATAACAAGTAAAGCTCAGACTAGATTTTTTTAATAACTCTAAATGAAAACTGATATCTACAAACATCAAAGGCTCTTTTTCATTGAGTTAATGCCTTATACATCTTGTGTATGTGTGTTTTGTGCTTAAAAAGGGTTTCAGTCACTCATCTATTTATTCTGATGCAGAAAACTCAAACTTTTCTTTCCTGAGTTTGCATGCTTGCTATATAATTGCAATTGCATTGTTATCACATGCCTGCCAATATTTTTGCCTGGCCATTTTCTAAGTCTTTTATGCACAAATCCAAAAGCTGTACTCTTCTTCATCTTTAGGTATAAATATGGCTTGCTTTAATTATAATTTTTTTATTTTTGCCAGCACAAAAACTGTATTCTAAAAACTCTCCTGGAAATTCTTATGGATGTAAGATGCAGATAAAATCTCCAGTCCTCATATAAATAGTGCCGTGTAATGGTGACCAGGAAAAGATCAGCCAGGTTTTAATTTGTTTTTTCTTTTTGCATTTCATCAGTATAGATTTTTTTATGAATGCCTTATTTCTCTCTTTTCCTTCCATAAATGAAGAATACAACTCCTGAAAAGTGACCTGCAACTGATTTCACTGTGTCCTGACATTCTCCCATTTAAATGGCAATAGTGCTGGATTAATCCCCAGGAGTTTGTGATTTCCTCTCCTCAAGCCTAATGAAACTGACCTCAGCTATGGAAGGCCCTTGATGTAAAGTGGCTCAGTGTCTCAGCAACAGTATGAAAGAAGTGATCTGAAGGAGACCAGAAGTAAGGGTATTTGTTCACATATACCACTAACAAAGCCTGTGTCTATTGCATCACAGCCCATAAGTGTTTGACATTCAGTGTGGGAGAAAAGAATGACTCAGAGGAAAAGTGTCCTTCAACAACATCTTACACTTTTCAAATTTCCTTGGCTATCAGGAATGGTAAAAATATGAATTAAAAAATACACACATACACACGGCACTTAAGCCCCATCCAACTTAAAAAGTTCTAGTTCTGTGATATTGTGCTTGTATATGTTTCTCTTTTGTTCAAAGGATGTAAAATGGAATCTCTGATTGTTTTTCCTAAATGTGATTGTATCATTTACTAATCCCCAAATATTTCTGTATCTCTGAAAAGACATCCTCTTTGTCCTTGGATCCAGATCCCCTTCCGACTAATTAAAGTGCCTTGGACTGGCTCCCATGTTGATAATACCTATTGGAATCAGCCTGTAAATTCAGCCAATCTAAAAAATGCACTGAGGGGTGGTGTAGTGGGCAGACCCCTCTGCTCCCCTCAGAGTGAGGGGAAGCGAGGGATCTGAGAACACAGAGAGTCTGAAGAAAGCCAGATGAACCCCAAGGAGAAGCAGAGGACAGAGGTGCTCTGGAGAAAAACTCTGCATTTGACATCAATAGAAAGTTTATGTTTCCTCTCTGGGAGATTCAACTTCCATTGCTGAATTTACAAATTTTTCATTGTTTTACACTCCCTTTCAAGATCCTTTACCTCTGACTTGATTTCTAACATAAGTCCAGTATTTAAGGATTGCAGGGCACCATCTTTTTTATTTTTTTCCCTCTTCTTAAAGTTAAAATGGTTTATGTAATTAAATGTGGTGTGCAACTAAGGGTTTAGCAATTCCTGAGATAGCAAGTACCTTGCAAAGCATCTGTCACTTTATCTGTCAAACCTTGCTTAGAGTGCCTTGTGATAGCTGGCTGTGCAATTAATAGCATTCAGTGGGGAGATGGAGAAAGAGATCATCACATATTACTGTATATCTTTTGATCTGTCACCCTTTGTAAACTGTACATACCGATGTTTAACATTTTATTTTTATGAATAGGATTTTCTAGGGCCCTGCCTCTCCTTTCTAGCCTGTTATGCTCCAATCTGAAGAGAGTTTGGCACATCTTTCATTGTTGCTCTCTGAAAATAAGCAAGTGTGAAATAAGGTATAAATGTTTTCTGCAATACTGCAATTAAATGTGAATATTAAATGTAGACACCAGAGTTCATGTGATGCTAACACAGCTGTCCAGCATGCACTTTCCAAAGTTCCTGTATTCTAGGTACACAGTCTGGAGCCTAACTCCAAAGTTTATGCATCATTCCTTGCAGCCAGCGTTAAGAAGCGAAAGTCACTGAAGAGGCAGCTGCTGCCTCTGATAAACGAAGTCGTAGTATCTTTTCTTTCTCTTTATCCATAAGGCTGTATCCTGAAGCTTGTACTTCCTCCAAGCTCTGTGTTTTTACCTGGCTGTATCATCACCCTTTTCCAGGAGAGGCCCCATGTTGCAATAGCCATCAGAGCAGTGAGGTCTGGGTTATCCACAGAGCAAGGTAAGCCAGCAGCAAAGCAGCACAGCAGGGCTGGCACGGGTGGTGGCCTCACCAATGACAATGCAGTCATATGTCCTCTGCTTCTCAACACCTGGTCCAAAGGGTTGTGGCAATGTGGAATAATACAAAGTGGGATTTTTTTTAGAATAGTCTCTGCTGCCCTGTACTCTTTGGTCTTTAGTCTGTGGACTGTTCAAATTCAACAGATAGTGCTGGAGCAGAAGATAAGACTACACAGAAAGTTCCCTGAAGATAAAGGGCCTCTCTCATCATCCAGGGAGGATGGCAAGGTCCTAACCATACTCAGGGGACAAGAGATTTTTTTCTGCATGCAATGGAGGATGTTTGGCTCATGCCAGAGCTTTGTACTGAGCTCATGCTTCTGTAGTAAACAGGGTATCAGATGTGAAAGAAGACAAGAAACCAATTTATGACTGGCTTCTAGTCTCAGTACTTATTAGTATTTTACTGCAGAACAGGAGCCGCTCTAGGTCAGCTGGAGACTGTCCAATAGTTTTAAAACTATGTGCTTAGTTCCTATTGCTTTTGAAAGCTATTACAAGAGAAGCAGGATACAAATTTATGATTATTAAAGGCAGTATCAGCGTGTATTCAATTTCCACAGATCTGAGGCTATGTGTTACTTACAAACATGACAAGTAATTTCACTAAAGCCCTTAAGATCTTAGTTGCCAGAATTCCTTAATGACCATTTGGCCAAAAACTTATTTAAATGTATACTTGCATGTATAACTCGAGAAGTAGGCACCTCTGTAAGTTAAGAAGCAAATTAGGTCTCTGTGACTGAGATGGATCCAGTCTCTTAGAAATGGAAGTATTAATATTTTGGCTTTATTTCCTGTAATTGCTGAAGATAAATTTTTGCTTCATTGTTCATAACAAGCTTTATAGCTATTTGAGCACAACTGTCCTGTGCTTGTGCTCAATAAGCCTATACTACTGGCAGCAGGAGACAGAGCAAATAGGTCTCTAAAATCTGAACAAAGTAGAGATGTTTGTAGATGTAAAGATAGGTAACATGAACTTTTCTTTAGAATGGGTATGAAATTATCAGTGCATAGGTACAGCTCTATCTGTATTCTTGAAGTAGTGTGGGCACATGTCACAAAATATGTATAAGTAGTACAAGCTCTTGAAATAGGGAAAAAGTCACTGTATTCAAATCTAGTGTAAGTTTAAAATAGAGCACTAACCCTAAGAAAGCTGGTAAGCTAAGGGATACAGTAGATATTTCTAGGTAATACTGTTGGCTCTAAAGCTATCTTTAAAAATTTTCACTTATATCCTGTCACTAGAGTAAATGCAGACCTGTGGTCATGCCTGAAGAGGAACCGGTAAGGATGTGCTACACTAGGATAGCCTCTCTGCACCTTGGTACTCAGATCCTGGACTAGCTGGGGTCAAGCCTTGCTTCTGGAAACATTCTTGCTTCTGAAACTACAGGGGGTTAGCACTGACATGTTTTCTTTCTTCTGCCATAATTTCTAACAGAAAAAAAGCCCCTGTCCAGTTTAGATGCTGTTGTTTGATCTTCTATGGGTGACTGTTTCATACTTGGGTTTCAATGGTCCTTAGAAGTAAATTATTACCACACAAAGTGAGTAGTTTAACTTCCAGGAGTTAAATCAGGACCAAAGAGGCATTTGCTTCTCAAAAAGTAACTAAACAGGATACTCAAGCCTTGTCTTTATAGTGAAAAGTTAGAATTTTGAAGTTTAGTAATTTTCAGCCAGGCAGCCTCTATGAAATATAAAGTGGACTCAGGCTAATACTAAGGTTTTTTTAAAGCATCTGTTTTATTATTAATATAATTTTTATAGCATCTCTCTGTTTTACAAACTGACTACAAGTTAAGTTAATGCAAAGACATTAAAAGGTTGCCTTTTAAATTTTTAACAGGCATAAAAATGTCCAGAGTATGGACTGTGTTGAACTATCTGGATCTGATCTACAAACAAGCTAATACCATTTTACACCTAATTTTCAATATTTTCTTGGAAGTCACAGGGGTTTCTGATCTGTATTTTTGTAGCCACTGTTTCCTAGGTACTCTAAATACTAATTAAATGACCTTTTAGAGTTTTCCAAAAAATTGAGACCAAATTTTCACCTAGGTGAAAGACACTGGGAAATAAAAGGTGGAAAATAATTAATTTAAATTGTAGTTAATCCCCTCAACAGCTATAATAAAAAAAAAAAAAAATCAAACAAAACCAACCAACCAGACAACACCAAACCCACCCCAAAACCACAAATGACCCCCAATCCCCCCCCAACCATACCAAAAGATATTAGAAGGAAATGGAAGTAGATGAGAGAAAAATAAAATAGCTTGAAATACTGTCTTTATTTCCTTGTGCCTTGTAGAAAGCTGGAATGGACTTGTGGACTAAAAACTGTCAAGAAATTCTGATTGGATTATCAGCAGTTTGAGATGTGGCACTTTTGACTGGACACATGACCTGGCTGTGACTGAAATGGAGAATTGAAAAACTGGTTTCCGGATAGGGTGAGTTTGACTTTTATATGGTTTATATTGTGTTACAGTTGTGAAGTGTAGGGAAAAATCAATCAAATGTGCTCCTCTGCTTAAAGCAAAACTTTTTATTCATTGTTTTCTTTTTTACTTTTTCCCCCATTTCATTCTTAGCTGTTAAATCCTATAAGTACACAAATTTGGTATGGCAGAAAGTAACTTTGCTTGCTCATGTGAACCACAAAGTCAAAATGTTTTGAAAATGTAAGTCTCTTAAAACATTGCATTTGCCATCTGTACATTACAGTTTATGAAACTTCTTTATGAATCTCATAGGAATTTTCTTTCAAATAAGTAGCAATGATTTAATATAATTTTCTGTGTGTCTTTTAAAAAAATACATGCAACATCTCTTTTCTTTCTCTGAATAACGTAGCTATCTAGAGTTTTAAGAACATGGGACAATATTGGTAACTTCTAATACGACTCTCCTTCCTTTTCAGATCATTTGCCTCATCCTGAACTATTACACACAATTACAAATGACATCAGAAAATACAGAGAGGTCTAACATCACAAGCATTAAGGTCTGCAATGCCTCTCAGCTACCATCAGGATGTGAGGAAAAAACCTTGGCTATCACTGCAGGTCTCATAGCTGAATCTGGAGGACCCAAGCTGCCCAGATTTGTGACCTGTTGGGATGAGGTATGCCTCGAATTTCCTTTTCAAACACCAGAAACAAACAGTTAGTTTCTGACCAAGAGATGGCTCAAGGGATCTAGTATGGCCCTAAATGGATCCACCATAGACCATGCATGTGAGTTACAGACGTTCCTTATCAGTCTAATCTAATCTGTAATGGGAAGTACCAGTTATCCTTTAGTATCCCACTGAAAAAAAAGCTGCATATTTATACAGCTCTGATTTATTCCTATGCACCTATGATCTGCTCCTATGATTATAAATATGACGTTATGACATACCTTACATGTTAACAGAAATATTGACTAGGAAAAGCAGTGAGCAAAGCCTAAATATTCTGTGCTTCAGCAATCAAATATTTTTCTGCATATTAGATAGAATATGAGACATATCCAGGAAACTGAACCAACTTATTTAATGAGCTGCTTTATTAAATTTTTACCCTAACAACAACTGAAAAATAGTTTTCTAAAAAATTTCTCTTTAGAAATAAGAGTTTTTACTCAGCTCAAGGATAAAAACCAGGCTGGTCCAACAAGATTGGTGAAAAAGACAAACCAACAAAGTATGGCAGAAAAATGACACTTCTAACTATTGCAGAGAAAACATGGTTATAAACAGAAATGAGCTTCATTTTCTTTAATTTCCTTTCTTCTTTTTAGTTTGGCTGTAATGAGCAGTGTTCAGAGTTCATAGGTTGTTTTACACTGCTGATGAGTCAAGCCAACAGAGGAGAGCTTCTGAGCTGGGACCTGCAGTAGTTTCCAAGTGTGAGTCATAGTCACTGGGGTGTCTATTCTCTGCATTTTCTGGGAATCACAGAGTCAAGAAGGCTTGTCACAGACATCAGCTTTACCAGGAAGTTCTGATCTAAAACAAGAAATGACAAAGATCAAGGATTCATCAACCAAGAGGAGTGTAGACAGCTGCAAAAGTAACTGAGTTTGGACTGTCAATACTTGGCTGAGAAGAGACAGTAAGTCATCATTCACCCATTTGCTATCATTGTTAAATAAAATGCTTAGAAATACAGAATAATAGAGGAAGTGTGAATATGTCAGCTGTGTTCAGCCTCATCCTGGGAAATAAATTAATGAACATATCATGTACAAAATAGTGGATATATTAGAGGAACATAAGTACTTCTTATTTCTGGTGAGGAATTCGTAGCAGCTGCTACCTCTTAGTACTGTCTGGTGCAATCTGGTGCAGTTTACACCTTGCCACCAGGTACCCACTAATGTAGTTTCTGTGCTTTAAATCCCTTAAGATTGAATAATTCGGTAGGGGGGGTGGTTGTTGTTTTTACATTACATCAGGAATCCCAACAGCATTCTTCCACTTTCCCTTAATGATGATAGCTTGTGTCTGTGCCAAGCAATTTGTGGTATAATTTGTAGAAGTTATATGCTGTCCAGAATGTGCTACGCTAATGCCTCATCTCAAGAATGACAGTAGTACAGTGACTTTCTTTTAATTAACTATGATGTCAGCTTCGTGTAGGAGGCCAGCTCACAGCCTGTGAGTTGAATCTCTAGGTTCCTGATCCAGGAAAGAGAATCACAGTATGCACAGGCAAGCAGTATTTGATACAGTTATAAAAATTTCCATAAGTTTGCTCTCCTAAGATAGAAACCTGATCAACACTTACAGGAACTTCTGTTTTTTACTGTTGCAAGGTCTGGTCTGCACAGGATAATAAGAATGCTGTGCACACAAAGCATAGGAATTTGCCATTAGAAAACCAATTTGCTGAATGAAATTTAAATTGTCCCAAATTATTTCAAAGTATTGAAGGTGAATGAAGTACAGGGATGGAGAAAAAAAATTAACAATCCATTTGGAGATGGTGTTCATTTCTCACAGTTCAGGTGAATCATATGAGATCAAGTTAAGAAAATTTATAAATAGAGTCTATCATTCCCCAAAAATTGGCAGGAGAATGTCACTGGCTTCACACTGGTCCTGTCTGACTAGAGTTCAATTCTGTTCCCTCAAATCATGTTGAAAAGTTTCTCATTAGTTGCAAAGCCATCATTATTCCCTCAGTAATATACAATTAGGGATCTTGTTTCTGTGGCTTCATAGGTTGCAAACCATATTCTGCTGAGAGGAGTAGCAGGAATGTTTTTCTTTGGAGATACAGACTTCATGCATGGGACAAAATGATGATTTTAGTAAATATTGTATTTGCAAAAGGTGGTAAAACTAAAGCAAAACCAACCACCCAAACAAAAGATATCCAATGAAACAGCTTGTTCACCTGAACACAGTGACCCATTTAGTTCTTGGTTTGGTACCTGGCTCTGAACTTAGCTGTACTTTCTTGGGAAATTACTAGACATTGCATTTGTGTGCCTTGATGATTACTCTGAATTTGGGAACTGGAACCTTTGTATCTCTGGATTCAGCTAGGGCAGGCTTATTATTCTGGCAACTCATTCTGACAGGGGCCATCCCATGGTTTTGTACTGGTCACCCACTATAAAGCACCATGATACAGGTGAACCTTCAGGAGTGCCTGGAATTCAATGCCTTAGGTAACTGCCCTCTGTTACAGGAGATAATCCCTGCAGTATTTTTTCAGCCTCATAGAAAATATAATCTCATAAAATGGCTAAAACTTCTGCAAAATTTTCTAATATATGTGTCTCATTGTGATCCCACATCTCTCCTCTAACAATAGCACATACAAAGGGTCTTTCAGGTGACGAAATGAATGATTTATGAAGTCTAGGATTACTTCAAGACATGTATTTGGTATTTATATTCATCCTTCCTAAAGGTCTTTAAACGGCATATAGCCAATGTCTTCTTTCAGCAATCCAGCAATGATACTTCTTATTTTCAGATATGTCGTGGTTCGACCCTGGCCAAATGCCAGGCACCTACAACATCTGCTCTCTCCGCTCTCCCCTGCTGCAGCTGTGCAGAAGAGGGAAGATAAAGCTGCTAAACACAGAACCCATGAGTTGAGACAAGGTACCATGGGAGGATGCACTGAGAAAAAAGGACAAAACAGGCTGAAAACTTAAAGTTGCAAAGTGACTTATTAATCCAACAGAGTCGGAGGATAAATGAGAAGTAAAAATGAGTTCTTAAGATACCATTTCTTCTCACTTCCCTTCCTTTTAAGACACCATTTCTCTGCTCACCCCCCTCCCTCCTTCCAACCAACAGCTCGGGGAGGGCAGGATATGAGGTTTTTTTCTTAGTCAGTCCATCACCGCCATACAAACACTGTTTCTCTGCTCACCCTCTTCCCTCCTTCGAACCAACAGCATGGGTGGGGGGCAAGGTATGGGGGCTTTTCTTTGGCCAGTCCATCAGGGAGAGGGATCCTCTACTTAGCCATGGGGTCTCTCCCATGACAGACAGTCCTCTGCAAACTTCATTGCCGTTCAATCTCATGAACAGCAGTTTGCCTGAATCTGCTGCAGCACGAGTTTCTTGTCCACAGGGTGCAGACCTCTGAGCGGAGGCCAGGCTGTTCCATGCCAGGAGCAAGGCCTTTCCCTCCACTGGGACTCCTGCTGGATCACAGCTTCCTCCAGGCATCCACCTGCTCCTCTGGCGTGGGCACCTCCCCATGGGCTGTGGGTGGATCTCTGCACCCCTGTGGACTCCATGGGCTGCAGGGGGACAACCTGCTCCCCCTCATGGCCTTCACCACAGCTAGCAGAGGGTTTTCAGCTCTGGTGCCTGGAGCACCTCCTCCCTACCCTCTCCACTGACTTTGGTGTCTCCATGTTGTTTTCCCCTCACATATTCTCACCTCCTCCTCCTCCTCTAGCTAAAAAAAAGTGTATGACTACTTTGTTGATTTCTTCTTAAATATGTTTTCACAGAGGCTTAACTAACATCTTTAATTGGCCCAGGCTTGGCCGGCAGCATGTCCATCATCTTCACAGCCATCAGAGATTGGCTCTGCTGGACTTGGTGGAAAAGTTCCAGAACTTTCACACAGGAAACACAGGAGTCATCTTTGTGCCTCTTCCCACTTACTAGCAAAAACTGGGCTAAGCAAAACCAACCCATGAACACAGGGGTGCGTCTTCTTCCAACTCTTCAACCTCTTCTCCAGGCCTACCAAAACAGCATTTGAAGGGTTTAAATTTCTCTTAGATGCCAAAGATACCTTGCTGATGTTCTGGGCTAAGCAAAACCAACACAAGACACAACTTTTCTTCAGAAACTACCTCCATTTTGAAACAGAAGTAAAAATTCTTCTGCTAAAATTGCTTGCCCTCTTATGGAATCTCTCTCAAATTAGAGTATAGCTTCTTTGGCTTACATGCTACAAAAAATATTTTGGAGACTGTATTGGTAGTTCCTGATGACATCCATTAAAGAGAATGGATAACAGATAAGGGAGGTAGGATATAATTCCTGTAGTTTGCTATGACATTTATAAGATTGTGTAGTTTAGATAGAATGCTATGGACCATTGTTTCATGTTCTGTTTCAACCAAGTAAGATGTTTTTCGTAAGCAAAACTGGCAAGTGGAAATCTTTGCCTTGAGATGAGCTAGATTAGCACCTTTGTTTCCCCAGTTACATCTTATTGCTTCAGCTTGTTTTCAGACGAGTAACCATGACACAAAAATAGGGTAACTCATTGTTGAGTCAGGCCTTTTGTCTTAATGTATTTTTTGTGACAGCACAGTTTTTAGCACCATTATTGCCAGACAAAGAGATACTGACACTGTCAAGAAAGATAGCTTTGAATGCTCAGCACAGCCTGACTTACTCCAGTGCCCCAGGCCTCTATTAAGAACACTCCAGCATTACTCTTATGTTTACATTTGGCATACTACTGTTATTATTTGTTTTGTTTTCCTTTAATCAGGCTTCAAAATGCCATTGTATTCCCTTATTACTTTACATTTCTCAATGTTGTCACACTCTGCAGTCAAAAAGCATGAAAAACCTCAAATGAATTGACCTCCTTGGTCTGAGATTGAGCTTAAAAGTCAAATGGTCAATTAAGTGCCTGCAACAACCCATTGAGCAATTTTTCAGTTAGGTACATCTACTTTTATGGTGTCTGAAATCATCTGGGCCAATGTACACTACATAAATAAAAAGCTAAGGGATGCTCTGTGAGATAAGATCCCCTTCTATAAAGGGAAGGCACACAAGAAGTGGCACAGAAAAGGGAGGGAACTTCACTGAGAGATTAATTGCTTCTTCATTTTTTTTCTCCTCACTGCTCCAGAAAGACAGTATTATTTTTAAATGCAGGAAAAATTCTGAAAAATTCTCATTTAGCGCAATGGAAAACAACTTTTGACCCAACCGTATATTCACACGAGCATAGAAATTACTTGAAAAAGAAATGTTAGGTCACAGATTTGGTAATTAGAAGATTAGATATTATGATCTTTTTCATGAGTAGGGTAAAAGATATTAGTGTGCCAGTGAAAGTCTGTTTCCTACAGCAGAATTTATAGTGTTTTATTTAATATGATTTAAGATGTGCCAAGTATTGGTGCATACAGCAATTTTCTCATGGGAGACCATTCTACAGCCTAACAATTATCACTCTGAGGCAAATAGTCTCTTTGCTTTTCCCTGCCCTTGCCAACTGAATGCCATTGGGCCAGCTCTGGGTTCTCTGTTCAGGTCTCTTGGTAAGTTCTCAAAGATGCTCTTGATTTTGCGGAGTCTCCTTGTGTTTAGGCTCAAGTAGGAGGCATTTCCAAGAGTTTTCCTCCTTGCCCCACAATATGCTCTACTCATCATTTTCCAAGCTCTCTCAAGTGGCAGCTGAACAGCTTCCTCATTTTACCTGAGTTACTAGCATGGATAATGCTCAGGATGTGCAGACAAATGAGTTAATGCACATGGTGACACCACAAAACCATAATACTTTAGGAAATGGGAGAAATAACATCCATTTTTAAAAGGGACTGCATGCTTTTTAGACTTTTTTACAAGTTTTTAATCAAGACATCGGTCTTCATGTGACTGAATTCTCAGGAATCATTCCAGGTATTCAAGAACAGGAACTTTATTCAAAAGCAGTAACAGTCAGCATATATTTTCATGGATGCTGCTTTGCTTGCAGAAGCATGTGATTTCTGTTTTGTCAGCTTTAAAGGGTTTGCATCCTTGTGCTTATGGTCTGCATTTCTAGGTCAACAGAAGTAGCACATTCAGTGTGTTTGTGATCTTAGACAACTTTTACAAAATACTAATTGGACCGGTGTCTGCTGGGATTGTGCTGCCACACTAATTCTCCAAATACCATAAATATATTACATAAGTTTTTTAGACTACAAAAATGCTTGGGAAGAACAATCTTAATATATTATTGGAAAAAAAGTGTCTTGTGTATATAATAATCTATTAATAGTTGAATCGCAAACCCAAATTGTTATACCGTCACTTATCATTTGAGTTACCACTGTTTATATCTACTTCTTCTGCATCTTACTTTTAAAATTAAATATAAATTTTACAAATCCCAGTGCAACTGAGAAATCAAGGCAAACTATCTCTTTTAACTTCAGGTAAAAAAAAAGAACAGCAAACATTAAGCAGTCTTACAAGTATTAAAAGCCTTGTGCAATTTGCATATCAATGGTGATATAAGCTTTGCCTATCACCTTACTGATTATGTTCTTAGTATTTCTTTCCTTGCTTTTCAGAATAGCGACATTCTTTTCCACACATGCCTAAGTCTTGTTGGCCTGCCAAGTGAAATGAGCTCCTGAAGCAAACTCTGAAGGATCAGCATTTTAACCATAACAACCTGAAAAGATATTTGTGTCAACTCAGCCCTGGATTTCTGTTAGTTCTCTTACCACAGAAAGTTACACTGAAGCTGCAGTGAACTTCCATGTACCCAGATTTAACAAACCACAGTAATTATCATCCATGTACTTCAGTCCTTTGACCCACATTCTGTGGTCAATTAATAAATTGACAATCTGTGAGGTTATTTCACACTGGGATTAAGTAAGGATGACAAGGAGAGGGCCGTACATCAGTGGTTTCCTTTCAAAGTACACTTAAATACCATCAAATCCACAATCAATGGCAATGCACACACATGTTTAACAAAGCTTTTAACCTTTTAGCCATCAGGCCATCTGCCTTTCAAGAAATATTGCTCTTGGTTCAAACAGCAAAGCAAGGGATTGTATCCATCCTGCATGCTCTTATGACTGGAATCCCTGGGTGGATGATGGCCTGGAAATCTCTTCAAATACCCCATTGCCTCTCAAGTGAAAAAATAAAGTTGTAGGGACTACTATGGAAGAGTCATTCCATGAAAAAATTCCAGTCAAAATACAATAAATAATGATGGGAAGGAAGACTAACTGCTTCTCAGTGACTTCTCTTGAGCCTCCCGAGAGCTAACAC
Organism: Lichenostomus cassidix; assembly: GCF_008360975.1. NCBI lineage: Eukaryota > Metazoa > Chordata > Aves > Passeriformes > Meliphagidae > Lichenostomus > Lichenostomus cassidix. The sequence goes on along the minus strand of NC_139511.1, from coordinate 38,137,833 downwards.
AGGTACCTATGAAACGTGAAGTAGGACATGAGACCCTCTCCTTTAAAGAAATGATGGGGAAATTTTATTTTGTTTTAACATAAGCACCTTAGCCTTCAAGCAAGTCACACAAGTAGAAGTGAAAAAGCCAGGGACACCTGTCCCAGGATTGATGCAAGCCCTGTAGCTGCAGCAGAATGTGGACTGGACCAGAAACTTGCGTTGCCAAAAGTGAAAGAGAGTGCACATCCAACTGTGATTGGATCCAACTAACTAATACCTGCTAAAGGGCAAAACCAGCACATGAATTGGATTTGGCCATCTGTGAATCCTGACTTAATAAAATCATACTTCTTTACAAAATACTGGGAAACCCCTGGCTGATATGACTGCACAAAGCTCTGATGAGGCGCAGTCATGTGCCAAGAGGAATGCTACCCAGGTCTTTCATCACGACTATAGGAGCTAAAAGAAAATGAATTGTGGGATTTTGAACAGTGGTACGGACAGCAGAGGAGAAGAAAGAGTTCCTGTGGTAGGTAAATGAAACCAGCAGCAGTGAACTACAAGAACATGAGCTTTCAGACTAGATTTCAGAAATACCTTTGCTTCATGAGGGCTTTGCTTCATTGATCAAAACAGGTTGAAGGATTTGAGTAGCTGGGATTCAGCAAAGAAACACCAACCAATTACTCCAAAAGCATAAGGGTCCCCAGGGTCAGGCAGCAGAAGCAAAAACTGGGCTCAGTTACAGGTGTGTGTGTGTGTGTGTTATAGGAAACACACATTGTTGTTGAACAGCTACATCTTTGGCAAAATAATTCCACTACACATAGACATGCTGAAGAATCATCTGCTTGACTCAAGATGAGAACAAAATGTTACTGGCTATTAGTCAGTGAAATTAACCTTGTAGATATGAAAACTCTATTGGAATATGATACACTTGAAACTGAAGGGGATTTTGCTTATTGTTTTTCTGGAGAATGCTCTTCCATTAACAGAGATAAAAAATGTTAAGGACTTGTAATCAAGAAATGTCTTTTTGTGGGACAGAATGATCAAGGAGTCAAGGCAGTTTTTTATTCAGTGCTTCTAGTCTCCAAATATTTATAGGAACATCAACAGATTTCCCCAATCAAACAGGAAAATCCCTTTAGAACCAGTTTTCACTTAAATACTTGCATCTGGAATAAGAATTTCCACATCTAGATATTCACCTTGCAATAGTAGGGAAACAGGTACTTCCAGGAAATGATCCATCTGATATGGATCAGAGTTTACTGTAGGATGAGATACTTCAGCCATTGTCCATTTCTCCTGACTAAATATAAAAGAAACACAGAGTTATGCTGTGAAATTCTACATATCGTAAGAGAAATCCTGATAGTAAATTCTGCCTCTGTTGCTACGGAAAATGTGTCTTCTTCAGACAATGATAATTCTTCAGGAGAGGTTTTCAAAAGCAGATTAAAATGGGCAAAACTAAGAAAGCCTGTGTTAAAGAAAGCCTGTAAACCTGATATCAACAGGTTTAAAACTTCTGGCTTTCTTTCAGCTTCTTTTCTAGGTGTAAGACCAAATTACTAACAAAATCAGAGAATTTTGCTGCAGAGACAAGGCAAAGAGAAGTACTCAGTGGTACTTGTGAGGAATAAATTCCACCTGTGAAATGCCAACTTCATCTCTCAGGTCTGGGGAGCAATGAATCTGCAGTCGGTGTTTCTCTTTCCCTGTCACATGTTATTTCATCTGCTTGTCTCTTCAGCTGGGATGGACTAAATTCTGAAACAGCTGGAGATAAAAGATCTGGAAAAAACCTGAGCACTGCTGTTGATGGGCCACTGCTGTTATTTTAGTTACCTCACCCATATATTTGAATTTACCTAAAAAGTTTAGAAGAAGCCCTATGACATGAGTGAGGTGTGGTATCTGACCGTAGTAGCCCTGGAAGAAAGAGAAGCCATTAGGAGATACTTCTGATGGGAACAGATCCCAAAAAGCACTGCTTATGTAAATGACAAGTAAAAGTACCAGCCTCTGAAAAGAGAAGGTGTTCTTCAGGTAAGATGAGTAATAAAACTGCAAGTGATGGATGAAAAACAAGTTTAACTGCTTTATGTTGACAACTTTGATGGAAGGTCCTTTTTTGCCCTGTAATTCTTGGGTAAAGTGTTCAAGTGAAAATATATTTAGTTTAGGCAAAGTTTAGGCATCAATGTGCCATGTTGAGAAAAACAAAACAAAGCAACAAAAACAACACAGGAAGATAATAAAATCAAGTATTCTGGGCAAGAATAAGAATTAATTAGAATTAGAATTAATTAATAAGAATTTTCATACATCTAAGATAATCCCCTCAAAAACTTAAAGCAAATTCCACTAAAAGTAGCTAAAAACTTTTGCTACATTATGATTTCAAGCTAACAGATGGCACATAAGGGCAAAATGAAAAAGTACAACTGACAAAGGATTTAACTGGTGAGGACAAAGCTGTGCATGATAGATAAGCTTCAGTTAAGATGATAAGAATTTTTCACTGACTTCAGCTTCAGTTGTAAGGTGAATTCACCTCAAATGACTGTGAATACTGATAACAGTAAACAGTTCTGCATTGTTTCTGCACAGAATTGTACATAATGTGCTTCATCCAACTGTCCAGCTGCTTGGGGGGCGCAGCTGGACATTGCCTTACCTAGACATTTGAAGAAGGTACCAAACCCACTGAGAATGATTAAAAAAACCCAAATGTTTCCAGACTTTTAACTTTTATTGCATTCCTTGTGACCAGAATGGTGACTATCAGCTCTTTCTTTAACCCAGATGTTGCCAAGCCACCAGGCAACTTTGTTGAACTTAAGACAGCTGACGCCAAATGGTGCCCCTGTCTCAGCTGGACATGCCCTCGTGAAAAACCAATGTTATCTGAATCTTGTGAGAGGGATTTTTACCTGATGATGGTACATCCTAAAATGTCTCCTGCTCATATGGTTGCTGTGGGAAACTGAATGGAAGTACCATAGAAACCTGCAGAACACTACGTAAGAGAGTCCCTCATGCCCTGTGAGCAATTCTGGGTATTGAGGAGAGGAGAACGCTCTGTAGGAGATGAAGAGACGATCAGAACATCTTGGTGGCCACTAAAGGCTGTGGAAGCCACAGAAAATAGCTTTATCCGTTGTTGAGTAGGGGAAGGGGTTGTAGGGAGACAGAAGGCTGGAAAAAGTATTAAAGGGATCTGCATAGCATCCATGCCAGACTAAGTCCTGAAAATAACCTTGAACAGGAAAGTCTCCAGATGACAGCAGAGTGACTTTGCAGCAAACTTGTCAATATGCTCTCTTTAGTCAGGATGGAGGATGGCAAGAAATTCTGTCAGCATCAAGAGATTATTTCATAAACAGGGGCAAGATGGACATTTTCTGGAAGCAGAGTACTTTATTGTACTGCAAAGAAATTACCAAGCCTTTTATAAAAATTCTCCTGTTTTCATCTTGCTCAGTGTTAAAAAGAGCTAATATCATGTAAATTCTTCTATTCTATAGAACCTGTACAAGCTATGTAAAATATAAGTAGACATGGGAAGAAACACAGGAAATAGAAACTGCTCTCAAGTATTACATTTACATAGCATTATCCCTAGTACCAATATTCTTAACAAAGGGAAAGAAAATTAAAAATGGTCCCATCCACGTGATTTTCAGTTAGACAAAGATTGGATTTACCAAGACATTCACAGTATATTATCCATAAGAGGAATAATTACCTCCATTTATAGCTGCTGTACCAACCATCAGGTTCTCTCAGTCCTAATCGATCAGTTGGAAGCAATTGATTTCTGGCCTTCTAGGTCTCTACTAGTTTGACTGCTTATCACTACTCATGGCTGTTATCTGTGGCATTGTGACAAGAGGCAAGCTCAGACATCATCAGTAGGTTTGGAACACAATTACTCTGTCCTCCACATGCTATCAACAATGAACACAACTATACAAGCAGTATTTCCCTTTGGAGAAACAGGCCTTATAATGAGATTTGCCCTCTGTTTGAATGAAACACTAACTAGCACAGCCATGATAAGCATATCTGCACAATTAACTAAATTATATCTATCTTGAGCAATAAATTACAGAACTTTCTTTCTTCAATTCAGTGTATTTCCTTTGGCCTAGAAAGATAAGGAATCAAAAATCATAATCACAAGCAATGCACAGTGTTATGTAGTCCATGTGAGGGTAAATGATGAGAGTAGCAGTAGCTCAGTAACTTGTAGTGCCAAATGAAGCTGGGCTACAATGTTCCAATAGCTAGGTTTTCAGATTATTTTGGATCTTTTTAACTAGTGTACTGGAGACTGGGTTTTGGGGAGTCTTTTTTTGTCTTTATTTTTTCTTTATCTTATTGTTCACTGACTATGGAAAGGAGGATTCAGAATACGATTGGCTCATCATGGCCAAAAAATCCTTATAGTTTCACTGCTTTTAAATTGGGAGAAAACTGACAACTGGCTGTCATATTTTTATTGTGTGCCATTTTCCACCTGTTGAATTCTTGTAATCAGAAAGACAAGCATGATTTGCCCAACAAAATACATGGGAGCAAACAGACATACAGAGAGTCAACTGGGTTATCTGAGGAAGAAATTACTTCTGTGAACTGCACAAGTCCATGCAATTAATACAAATTTAACCTGAACAAGCACTGTTTGAAAAATAACCCATCAAAACAGAACATTAGTACTGATCAGTTGCTTTGGGATCTCTGTTGCTGAAGTCTTACAGGTAAGCACACAATTTATGTTTGTTGCCAGGCATCCAGAAAGCAGTAAGCGGGTAGCTGCAGAATGAACAAGCTGCTCTGTTTGTCTGGCTGCAGAAAGACTCACCAGAGGGGTGGATGAAACAGACTGATGTTGAGGTAAGAGCTTGCAGTGACAAAACACAGGAGAGGAGGGGGGGAGGGAAGTGCAATTAAGCATGTGGTGGAGGAAGATACCTTTCAAGTGTGTTCTAGTTCTACCACCTTCAGGATGATGTTTGCATTCACACATTACCAGAGAGGTACTTGTGGAGTCCTGTCAGCCAGGAAAAAAGAACGGTGCCCTGGACTTCAGCAGAAAAGGGACATCCATGCTCCTTACAAGCATTACTTTTACCACCCCCTCAAAAAATACTCCTATTTTTTATATAAATGAGAAGGGTCTGTCCCTCCACTCTGTGATGTGATTTCTTATTGATGAAAAGAAAGTAGTCCTGCTCTCATAACAAATGTGACCAAGTGCAACCAGAACTCTGTGATTAACACCTTGAGCCATCAGACAGACAGAGGTTATGAGATGAGAGGCTGGACAAGTGTCTTGTCCACATTAGGTCATGGATGACGCCACAGCTTCAAAACCCTAAGGGAATATAAAAAGTGGCACTCCAAGATGGGAATAGCATCTCTGGGAGAGTGACCGTCCTTTTGAAAAGATTTCAGGTAGGCATGTCAAGCAAAATTGAACTGGACCCAAACATTAAATGTTCAGACCCTTATTTAAATCCTTGTTTAACAGAAACATGGTAGTTAGTCAACATTTCCTTCCCCTTTCCTCTTTTTTCTCTCCTTCCCAAAATAAAGAGGTGTGCTAATTTTCTTGAGCACAAGGTGGCAGGATTCAGCTTCACTTAAAAGCCAATGAAGGCTAAGCAGCGCTTCAAAGTGATCAGGTAAACATATTTCCATTATTAGGAATGCAAAATCAGCCGGGATAAAGTAGCTAGATAAATCTGCAAATAGGTGGAGCACTGGAAAGAATAAAATGCAGGTTAAAACACTCAGAGAGTGCCTCGTGTTTGGAGGAAATTCAGAAAAATGTTGTATGGAAGCCAAATTTTGTCATTGAGGGAAAAGATGTGGGATCTTGTGTAAGAGAGGCAGGTACATCTCAGTCTAGTTGTCAGCCCAAAAGACAATGGTGATGGAGTTCGAAGGCTTGCTCTGAGTCATGGTACAAACGTGTGTCTCTGACCGCAGTTCTAGCTTGAACGCAAGAACACCTTCATGTGAAAAGTTTCATGGGAATCAGGATATTTCTCTGGAAAACAAAATGTTTCTGGTAAGATCATGAGGTCCCATGAATTGTCCAACCTCTCCTTCTTGTAAGACCTAAAAATTCCCACACTTTAAGCAAAATATAAGCAGTTTATTTCGGTGCAGTTTTGTAAGACTGGTGTTTCTGTATACACTCCTTTGGATGTGATAAGGATACCATAGTACACATACAAACTGTGTGGCCTTTATCTGTTCCCAGACTGGTATAATTTCTTATTCCCCCACATAAAAAACAGTACTCTTACAAGGATTCTTTGAGTTTTCAGCTCCTGTCTCTTTTCCAGAAATACATGTTTGCATCTTTACTGGTAGTTACTGTAATTCCTCTGCTATGGTGTATATGTTAAAGTTTTTATGTATGGTGTATACGTTAAAGTTTCAAACTTTCAAAGTCATCAAACGCTCAACTTTAGGACAGTGATTTCAAGCAAACACTGACTTTTCCAGCATCTTCAGATTTTCCTTGTAATATATGCAGATGAATGTCCTCCCATAACTTTATCTACAGCAGAAAAAAAAGGGGGGGGCAAAGAAATGTGTATTGCAAAGGAACAGAATTTCTGGGAAGTCATTAACTTGCTTTCACCTACCAAAGGCAAATCTGACTCTACTTTACCAGCTCTGAAGAGGTTCACCTCGCCTGCTTTGAGAAAGCTCTATTACTCAATATTTGAGTGTTCTTTGAAGTGATCTATTTGCTGTGCTTAACTGTCCTTTTCAGAGGTTTTCATAACGTCAAACATGAATCTGCCTTGTTGTAAATCAAGTGTATTACTTCTTGTCCTATTGTACAGACGAGGAAAAAAATATTACCCGTCCTTGTTACATATTTCAGGGGTGTTATTGTACTTCCTGTCAGACTTTCATGAACTGAAGAAAGTGAGTTCTTTCAGTCTTGACTCAGAATTGGTATTTGCTAGCCCTCTGATCACATCCTGTAGCTTTGTCATATTTTCAACTCTTTGCTATAGTTTTACCACCTTCAGGATGATGTTTGCTCTTGTAGCATTACCAGAAAGCTACCTTTCTCTAGTGGTTTGGTTGTGGCTCTTCCTTAAGTACTGGTTCATAAATAGGAAGTATCTGAGTATCTTAAGTTCTTTTCTACTTTCTTGAGTCTGTGAGAAAAAAAATGCACAGAAAACATAAAAATAAAACTTATCTATGTAGAAATAAAGTCATGACTTACCACACATTTTCTTTGTACAGCCATCCTTCAGTAATTGTAGAATTTAAAGACTCAAAGCAGGAGCCGTGCTTGTAGAAAGAGCTGCTGTTTCCTCCACTAGGCCAGAAATGGTATTTCTTGATGGAGCATTCTATAGCTTTCACTTTGACAACATTGGTGGCCTGAAAATATGACATTTTCAGTTTGTTATCTTCCCACATTCTTCCCCCAGTCAATTTTGGTAAACTACTGATTTTAGGGGGAAATAGTTTTTTAACAGTATTTGGTAATTTTACCATCATATTTTCACACCTGGTAATTTTTGGCATTGTCAAGCAGAAATTTGTCTCAAACCTTCTAAGACAAGACCACTGCACAACTCAGCAACACTCCTATTAGAAATTTTTGAATTACAGTACATATAATCTGATGTTTACCAAAACAGGTGATGATACCCTTTTCCAAGAGTTTGCTCTAGCTTTATTTAACACTAACCTTCAATCTTATGAATGTACTGTCTGGCCTACAGAACTTTAGTCTTTCAACACTATTGAATTATCTAATTAGCCAATTTGATCCAACTGCATGGTTTTATCTTCTTTGACACCTCAGTTTCGCAGATTCACAGAGAACAGAGATGTCTGTGAAAGACTAATGTTTGATATGCGTCTATATATGATTGAAAAATGTGAGCTTACTGTCATAAAATCACTAGGACAGTTACAATGGGTATTTATGGTCCTAAAGAGCTGATGTCTTTGTGTTCCTTCAGGAGAGAGAGGGGGAATAAAGCATATTTTCCAAAGCTGTAAGCAGATTTGTCTGGAGAACAGTAATGCAGGTTTTGCAGCAACTTAACGTGTTTTAAAATTTTATTTCTATCCTGCATTAAGGATCTTTCTCAAGGTCTTTTGTAATTTGAATTGTATTGTAGTTCATGCTATTAATTTTTCTGTCTCTCTTTCTTCCAAAACCTTTAAAAATCCCATCCTTTTGCCTCTAGAAAATTTCTACATGACATTTTAATCTTACTTGCTATCCGTCTATAAATATTTTGTTTAGAAAAATATTTTATTTAAAAGTTATCAGCGCCCTCCAAAATATTTTGTATTAGTTGTAGACAAGAGGTCCTTCCATGTTTTTATGCAGTATCATTTGCTTTGCTATTCTGTTGAACTCTCTTCATATTCCTTGTGTTTTATTTAGAAAGGACAAAGTGTGGAACTTCACAGAGAGGCAATATATTCTAAGTGTCTACACAACAATTTTACTTAAACTTTAAATAACTTTGATTTAAATATACTATGACTAACAATACTTTCAATTATGACTTTTTGTACAGTCCTCACTTGTTGCTTTGCGGGCAGGTATATTATGTCTATGCAGGGTGTTTCAGCTAGGTATGGCTATGACTCCCTTGGCAGGATATTCTTTGAAAGTAAAATCAGCGCATGCCAGGCCTACAAATTCACCCAGTAAGATGTAGATTTTCCTGTTAGCCTGAGCAAATGCAAATAGAATGGAGTATGCTTTCAATTAAAAAATGTCGTGTCAAATTGATTCCTGAGCATCTTCTAACAGTGTATTGACTGTTTGTTCTGTACCTTTGTAACAGGAATTCTGTCACCTTTTTTTTCTTTAATTTGTCCTGATTTAGTAACTTCAAAATATTCGGCTCGGGTAAAAAGGACCATCAGCATCTTTACACTTAACCGTACAATAAGAGAAGAACCTGTCGACACAGATCAAGGACTACCTGTCATGTGCCAGGACAGAAGCACACAGTCTCAGAAACGGCAAGGGAAGAACATCCCACATCAGCCGCTCTTGGCACCTGCGACTACGTGACACACGTATGCCATTCAGATTTGCCTCAGCTTCGATGTACGGAAATGATAACTCTTTGTTGTGTGTCATCCCCCCGGTGCCTTGGGGGTCGGTGGGGCGGCCGGGGGTGCATGGCCGGGCCGGGGTGCACGGCGGTGGCGGGACGCGCGGTGGCGCCTGCGGAGCGCTCAGCGCGGGGCACTGCGGCGGGATCCGGCGCACCGGCAGCGCTGCGGAACCCGCAACCGGGGGTGGGGGCACAAAAACCAAAAGCACCCCCGACCACGGAGCTGTCAAGGGGAAAACAAGCCGTTTTAGGGCCGCTCATCCGTCGCCTCCCGGGACTCTCTCACCATTCCCGTTTATCACCCGATGGCGAGCTCCCGCCCGGGCGGGCATGCCAGGTGCCTCTCGGCACGGTGCCTCCGTCCGCCCGGCGGGACACACAGCCCGCACAGGCGGCGGCGCGCTGCCCGTCCCGCGGGGCGCGCGTACGCTTGTGTGTGTGACTGTGAGTGAGTGTGTGCCCGTGTGTGTATATGTATGTGCGAGGCCGAAAGCTCAGGCGCAGGCTGCCTATTGGTATCTGCTTTTCGGCACCCTCCCTTTCCCCCGCTCCCCCCTCCTCCCTCCCTTGTCTTTTTTTTTTCATTTTTATTTCAGGCTCATTTTGTGGAGTTTCTGCCCCTCTCTGCGTCAGCCCCACGTCACTTTGCCGGCAGCTCCCCGTCTTGGGCTGGAGCAGGAGCCGGAGCTGCTTTATTATCAGCTGGAGGGAGGAGGAGACGGTGCGTAAAGCGGCGAGCGCGGAGCTCTGAGCCCCGCCGCCGCCGCTCGCTGCGCGTCCCTCCCCGCCCGCTCACTGTCCCTCCGGCGGACAGCGGCCGCCCGAACACCCGCAGATAGGAGCGCAGCCTCCGCCACCTGCCCCCGCCGCCCCGCGCGTTTTGCAGCATCATCGGCAGCAGCCGCGGGGGCAGGCGGTGCCGCTGTCCGCCCGCGGGGCGAGGGGCAGGTGCCGCGCCGTGCCGGAGGCCCCGCTCGCCCCTGTCCGCCGCGGCGCCCGGCTCCGGCCCCCGCCGCCCCGCGCAGCCCCCGGGGCGCTCAGCGCTGCGGGGCGCCTGTGGCTCCGGCCGCGGCTGCGGCGCGCCCATGTGAACCCCGGTCGCGGGGTGCCCGCCCGCGGCGCGGAAGGTCGCGCACCCTCCGGCCGTGCGCCCCGGCAGCGGCGGCGGCGGGAGCAGGAGGAGGCCGTCGGGGCAGTGCAGGAGTGAGCATGGTGTCCTGGCAGCAGAGGCCGGGGCCCGGCCTGGCGCGGCTGTGGGTCTTGTGCTGCCTGGTGCTGGGCTGCTGGAGGGGTGCGCTGGGCTGCCCCGCGTTCTGCCGGTGCAGCTCCTGGCGGATCTGGTGCACGGAGCCGTCGCCGGGCATCGCCTCCTTCCCCGTGCCGCAGCGGAGCGCTGAGGGCGACAATGTCACCGAAATGTGAGTACGGCCCGGGGCCGGGCGCGGGGGTGGCGGGCCGGAGCAGGCGGGGGAAGCTGCGGGTGGAGGCGGCGGGGAACTGACCCGCGCTGAGAGACTCTTGCTCCGCGGGCAGATGCGGTGGCTGGAAGCCTAAAATCCCCGTGTGATTTAATTTGGACGCGGCTTCTCAGAGCTGCCGCTGCGAGCCCGTTTAGATGATGAATCCTAATTGTTCGCGATGCGGGTCCCGGGGATCGGGGCGGGGGTCACCGCCGGCTGCAGCGGGACCGCGGGACAGCCGGGGAGCGGGACGGGGCTAGGGCTTCGCCTCCGACCCCTGCCCCTGCTCCTGCCAGGGGGTGGGCACTGGTCAGCCCGCAGCTCTGCGGCGGCAGCAGGTATGAAGCGGAGGGTTTTTCTATTTTTTTTAATTTTTTTTTTTAACTTTCGTTCCCTCTGTTTATCCCTGCGAACCGAGAGTGTTGCTGGGTGTCTTGCCTTTCGCCCCAGATTTCTCCTGTGTTCTTTTTCTACTTAAATAAAAGGAAAAGTAAAGGAAGGGATGCGGCAGAAAGTGACAGCAAGCTGCCTTTCATGCCCTAACTATAGGAATGCGAACCTGCTTTGACCTTCTCAGTGGAGGTGCCTGGAAGCAAAAAATACAAAACCCGCAGAGGAATGAACATAGTATTTCTTGTCAGCAATTGGAAAGGAATTAGGGAACCCTAATTAACCGTGAGGAAAAAGGGGGTTTTTTCTCTCACCCCCCTGTGGTGCTTCTGTCCTGGTTGGCCTCGTAGATGATATTTGGTGAGGAAGTCCTGTAGCTTTTCATGTTAAATCCTGCATCATTTCACAGCTCAGAGCACCATGACATTCATGTACATTGCCTAAGAAAACCTCTTGCTGAGCAAAAAAATTTGGATATTGAATGCTAGATGATAGATGACGGGTACAAAATCTTCTTAAGCTGTTTTGTTCATATTTCCCTACCCCTGTTTTTTAATTGCTTTCTTTGGCATTTAATCTAAAAGACACCAGAATATTTTATCCAAATCTGTACAGATTTCTCACTTTTTGTATCCTCCATCCTCCTTCTGTTTTTCAGTTTTCTCTAGAAGGAATAAAAAAGTATTGTGAAATACAGTGTGAGTTTAGATTAAATTCTAGTCTTTGGGCTACATTCCTGCACTTCGTTGAAGTCAATTTGCTGCATTTCCCTGCATGTGCTGGGGGCAAACTCTGGAGGCATTCATTTCTACTGCTCGTGTATGGCCTACCTTTGGGAGATTTTTTAGGACCGATGGTAAAGAAATGGTCTTTCTGAGTTATAATTGCTATAGATTCAGATGTTTGTGTAATATTCTGTAGATTGCTTAATTAGGAAAGAAATTGCTTTGAGCTATGCATCTATGATCATTTTTATAGGCTTTAGTAGCCTTTTTATCCACTGCGTTCAATTTAGAAGTAACAGAGCAATCTTCCCCAGGAATTTAATCTCTGGTTTAAAAGGCCAGAAGAGAAAACACATATTGTAAATATATTTTCTGTTCATGATCAGCTTAAAATATGTCTAGTCATTTTGTGTTGATGCTTTTGGCTTTAATTTCTCTGGGTTTTTTGAGCATCATTGTCTTTACAGTTCTTTTTGGTTTTTACTGTATCATTCTGTGACATTGCACATTGTTGTGTTTGGTGATCTAAAAATAATTTTGAGTCATGGATTTCTCAGGAGATGGTGTTGCATGTATTTAAGATGGTCTTTTCATGCGTGCTTTTAACATAAAACACGGGCCCACTTTAATTAGTTTATAGACATAAATTAAAAATCGGACTGCAGTACTTGTCACATTATTTCATTGTGTGAGCTCAGTAAACAGTATGTACAGAAGCAGTTCTAATACAGTAGGTACAGATTGTGGAACCATTTTTAACACCACAGATCTTGCTTAATTCTAACTAAGAAACAGGTTTAAGAGAGTTGCTATTTCACTTGTGAAGCTTCAGGTCTGGTTCTTCTTTTACGTGCTCTGCAGATACAGGAGCACAATTCCATCGGTCATTGGTGGAATTACTCTTGGTAAAATAATATGAGCAAAGTGTAAGACAATTAATTGGAAGAATTTACCCCCATGTATTCTCTGAGTATCTATTGAAATCAGTCCTTCACTTATTGGTTATGTCCTGCTCTTGACAGCAGTGGATCCTGCAGTCCTGGGCAAAACATCCACAGGCACCCAGAGCATGTGTGCTGACTCCAGTTCCTTACCTCGGCCACAGGCACTGGGAGCACTGGGATAACTGCATGGTCAGGGTGTGTATGTGGAGCCCATGGTGGTGCAGAGCACTGGCTACGGGCCAGGTGGGTGGCAGTGAGCAAGCAGGATGTGAGTGGGAAGCCAGGGTTTTCCTCTTGGCTTCAAGAGATGGGGAAGAGATGGGATGGTGCAGTTGGAATAACAGAGATGATGTATCTTGCAGCCTCCACCACCTCAACACCCAGGCACTTCATGTCTGTTTTGGTCCATAGGTAGATTGTGGTTTAGAGTTTAATAAGCCATCTCGTCCTAGCCCAGCTATTTCTTGATTCCTGCTTGGATCCAGCATCCAAATCTATGGAGAGAGTACTTTTGATTCAGCCCTTTGAGGGCCAGCTGCCGAAACTTGGTGTGGGAGGGCATAAGAGTATTTGTGCCTGGTGCTTTCTTAGTCATCTCTCTCACTCTTTCCCTTCCTCGTTGTTTTTGCATAGTTTTCTATTATGGTAAATAAGACAGATTTGAGATTTGCCCAGTTGGCTAAGATGATGATGATGATGATGTGGGCTGGTCTTTATCTGGAAAGCAAGTACCAGTGCTTATCATAACAGAGTGTACTTGTAATAACTGTTTGGTCATTTTGGTAGTATTGGAGATAAATTGAACTCCAGAGTGAGATGCTGCATTAGGACCACAGCATCAGTCATTGATGCTCATGTTAAAAGTCAAGGACCAAGAGCAGAAAGAGCAAAATGACTACATCAGTTTTGTAAAATCCTTGCATTGTAGGCACAATAACAAGTAAGTAGTCCTTGTCAAAATCACTCATGCAAAAATATTAATAGGATAGTAAATGAGAAATTTTTAGAGTCGTCAGGACTTCTTGCAAAAGGACCAGTGTAGTATTTTCTTGTTAAGGAAAATGTATTGCTGTTGTATCTCAGGGTACATGGCTCTTCAAAGACTTTAAAACTGGCTTCTTGCAGTACTAGTGTATTGCTGGCCTAGTTTCACTGTTCTGCTATCAAGTCATTAATATGTTTACTTATGATTATTCAGGTGAATGGCGTTTGAAATTAATTGGTGTTTTTCAGGAAGAACTGCTTGCCAACAAAATAGTAGGCGACTTTTAAGCTCTTGCTTATTAAAAGAGAGGTGATTGTGTATTGCGTACATTTCAAAACCACAAAATAAATTTCTAATGCAGTTATATAAAGCACTCTAGAATTGTTAATAAGACAGGATAAGTAATTTATGGAGTAAATTATTTAACAAGTCATGTGAGCTTTTGCTAAAAAAAAGGGCATGTTTAAATTCATTGAAGCTCAGAGCTGTTGATATTTTGAGTCTTTTTTATTTTAGATTTCTGGGATGTTGTAGGTTTAATGCAATATAAAACTGTCTACAAGGCTCCTCAGCCTCTAGCCCCTTCCTCCTCAAAGCAACTTCTGGCTGTGTAGCATTGCATGACTTGGCTGGATTTAGAAGTTATTTCTGGTGACTTGGAATTGTATAATAAAACATGAGGCACCAGACTACAAATTATTAAAGGCATTTTGGACACTGGTGACATAATAGCTTCCTTTAGGAATTTGTCCTTTTTAAAAAAAACCTTCCTCTAAAGATCTGGATAACTGGTTAAGGTGAGTTAAAAGTAACCACTGTGAAAATCAGTTTTGTAATTTCTAGGCTCTAAAAATACTCCAGGATCACAAAGCATTGAATTTTGTGTATGTCCTTTTTTCTGCTCCCAGGGAACCTTTTGTATGTCTTGTTCTAGTCGTTGCCCTTCTGGTTTGTGAGGACTGATGGGGCTCCTGAGGGTCTCCACTGAGGCTGTCTCAATCAGGCTGAGACAAAACAGCTCATGAGGCTGGAAGACAGCAGCATGCTTCAGAAGGTGCTCAGTGTTGGGCAGGGTGGCAGGAACACTGTCTCTCCCTCTATGTCTTTGGTCACTCAAAAGTTTTGAGAGAGGTTTGGGATGCATATACTGAAATGAAAGCTGTTTGTATAAATTCAAGGATTTGGTCTTGAATACATTGTTTTCCAGAAAATTCCATTTTTTTCCCCCTATACTAATGAGAAAATGAGGCTTGGCAGTGCAGCCTGTGATATCTTTAGGATGGCATTTTCCAGATTTCTCAGGTTCTATTTTTTCTTCATTATTTTTATGCTGACAAGTGTAACGGAGAAAGTAGCTTAGCAATATTCTGCATCCCTAATCACTGAAGAGCAAAAAAATTTTATGTAACTAAACAAGGGCCTGATTTCTCCATTTTGGTTTTAATTTTAAAGTAAAGAGGGATCCCCTGTCCCTTTTTTTTCTATTTTGGATTGCGGTTCTCTCTCTCCCATGTTTGGCATCTGTCACTACATAAACGTCTAAGAGTGTGGCCATTAAGGAGGTCATCCAGATATCCTTGCTCAAGCCCGAGGAGTGTGCAGGTAATGAGTATTAAAAAATTAAAAATGAAGCAAAGAACTCTAAAACTGTTTCAATGTGTTGTTGATGTATATTTAGCTTGTTACCTCTGAAAACCTGCTCTTTAAAAATTGTTGTTTAAAAAGCAAAGGAGATTGTATAAATTCACTAATTTACATGCATTTCAAATGGAGAAATAAGTCCGTAGAGGTTTGAAACCCTCTACTGCCTGGGTTGTGAATATGCTTTTTTTACAGGATGATGTTATGTTTCTGAAGATCTCTTCATCCCGACGTATGTAGCACATAGCTGCTGTTGAAATCATATATAGTTGGAATTCATCTTAATTCCTGTTTGATTGTGAATCTATATTTTCAGAAACTGCAAAAAGCAAACCAACCTGCGCCCTGTCCTCAAATGTGCATGTGCAGATTCTGTATTTTTACATAGATACTATCAAAAATAACATTAGAGTATCACAGGATCACAGAACAGGTCAGGTTGAAGGGGATCACTGGTGGTATCATCTGGTCCAACCTCCCTGCTCAAGAAGGGTCCACTAGAGCACATGGCACAGGATTGTGTCCAGACAATATCCCCAGTGTGGGAAGCTCCAAACTTCTCTGGACAATCTGTTCCAGTGCTCAGTCACCTGCACAATAAAGAAGTTCTTCCTCATATTCATGTGGGACTTCCTGTGAATCAGTTTGTGCCCATTGCCTTGTGTCCTATTGCTCAGCATCACCAAGGAGAGCCTGGCTTTGTGCCGTTGGCATTATTCTTTCAGACACTTGCATACGTTGACAAGATCCCTCTGAGTGATCTCTTCTCAGGCCCAGCTTCCTCCAGCTTTCCACGTATACGAGATGCTCTAGTCCCTTAATCATCTTCTTAGCCCTCTGCTGGACTCACTCCAAGAGCTCCATGTCTCTCTTGTACTGACGAGCCCAGATCTGGACATGGAACTCCAGATGTGCCTCACCAGGGCTGAGTAGAGGAGCAGGATCACCTCCCCTGACCTGCTGGCAATGCTTTTCCTAATGCACCCCAGGACACCATTGGGTTTCTTTGCCACCAGGACACACTGCTGGCTCATGGTGGTTATGCCTGGGATTATCCCTCCTCAGTGCAGGACCCTGCTTTTGCCCAGGTTGAATTTCAGACAATTCCTCTCTACCCATCTCTCCACCCTGTTGAGGCCTTTCTGAAGGGCTGCACAGCCCTCTGGGGTATTGGCCACTGCTCCCAGCTTTGTGTCATCAGTGAACTGCTGAGGAGGTATCTGTCCCTCTGTCCAACTCACTGCTGAACAAGGTAAACAACACTGGGCCCAGTATTGACCCTTGGAGGACACCACTTGTGACAGGCCTCCAACCAGACTCTGTGTCACTGATTGCAGCTCTTTGGGATCTGCTGTTCAGCCGGCGTTCAAACCACCTCACTATCCACTCATTTAGTTTGTGCTTCCTGAGCTTGTCTATGAGAACATCATGTGAGACAGTGTCTAAAGCATTGCTGAAGTCGAGGTAGACAATATCCACAGCTTTCCCCTCATCCATCCAGGTGGTTTCCCCATCATGGAAAGCAATCAGATTGGTCAAGCATGATTCCACTTTGGTGAATTCATTATGCTGATTACTTCTGATGACCTTCTCATCATCCATGTGGATAAAGATGGCCTCCAGAATGAGGCACTCCATCATCTTTCCAGGGATCAAGGTGAGGCTGACTGGCTAGTAGTTCTCTGGGTCCTCCTTCTTGCCCATTTTGAAGACCGGAGTGACATTTTCTTCCAGTAAGTCCTTCTCAGACATCTCTCCTGATCACCATGACTTTTCCAAGACAGCTGTGAGCAGCCCAGCTAGCGTGTATACCAGCTCCCTCAGCATTTGTGAATGCATCCCATCAGGACAGCATCTCTATATTCATTCCAAGTGGCCTGTTCCTGCTTGTGCTTCACTTTTGACAGCAGTTTTTTGTTCATCTATGCAACTGTCTTGCCCTCTTCACTCCTTTTCTTACTCATCAGGATGCACTGGTTTTGAGCCTGGAGGAGGAGATGATTGAATATTAATGGACCAACTCTCTTGGACCCTTCTTCTCTGCAGGGCCTATTCCCATGGGATTGTTCCAAGAAGATCCTTGAGGAAGCTAAAGTTACCTCTCCTGAAATGCAGGATTTCAATCTCACTTGCTGCCCTGCTTCCTTCATGCAAGGTGCTGAACTTTGCAAACATTTTATGGTCACATTGTGCAACTGTAGTGGACTTAAAGGAAAGGAGCCACACCATGGAAATTCTGTATTTAGTTTTTGTTACTTTCTTGTAAGAAAATTACCTGCATTGAGTGTTGATCATTGATCAAGGCTACAGCTGAAACTTAAATATTTTTAATACCAATTCAGCTGTCTATGTTTCTTTGTTGTGTTTTCATTGCTAGGATGAATTCTCGGAGGTCAAGTTTCAGGTCAATATTCTTTCGTTCCTAGACAAGGCCTGAAATAATGAGATTTTTTTTTTTTTCAGAAGTAAGATAAAAGTACGAAGCAGACCAGAAGTGTCCAGTGTATTTACAGAGGCACTTTGAGAGATTGCAATCTTTGAGTGGTGTAACTTGAACTTTACTTTGCTAAAGCAAATGAGTCTTGATCTAGGAAGGTAGTGAGATGCTATTTATTTCAGGGGGAAGCTGAGGCTGGAATTATGGCCTTTGTAAAGTCCACAACAAAAATTTATACCTTTATATATTATATATATCATTGTATACAATTGTCTGATGTATAAAGAAAAGAAAGGCAATGCATTGATCAAAGTTAAGTCAGTCCACTGCTAAAACAGACAGGCAGTGAAATGGCAACACTTCTGAGCTCCTAATGGAAGGATCTGTCCACAGAGCTGTAGTTGAGGCTGGAAAATTACCTGTTTTTCCTCTTGATTTGACAGTTGAGCCAAAAGAAATTTTCAGTTTTAGATGTAAATGAAATTAGTTTTACCTTTTTAATTTCCTAACCATACCTGTAAAACTAAGTAAGGCTGTGTTCAGCAGGTGTCTTGTGTAGCACGTATACCCTACATTGCACAATAAGATGCGTATGAAGAGTGCATAGGATGTGACTTTTCCCATTATTTTGCAACAACTGTCTGGTTTTCTGAATGCCAGACAGCAGAGCAAGCATATGCAGATAAATTATGTGCACATACTGGGCATGTCAGACTTACTGGGCATGGACTGGGAGACATTTCCGCAGCATGTGCTGTGGGTATCACGCGCTGGACTTACTAATCGTGTCTGGGACTGTCCCAGGCCTTGGCATTTAAAATCTGGCAACTCCCTACTAACTGTGTAGCAAAGGCACTTAACTCAGTTGGCTACTCTCCGCAATGGAGAACTCTCTTCCTCCAGGAAGTGATTCAAAAGGCTAAATTAGGTTCCTGCTGCAAATTACCCAATGGAGTCAACCCCTTCCATCTCCACTGACTATTAAGAAAACACTGGGGACTTAGTTTGCTTGGGTGAGGGGCAAAAGCAAGACCTTTCTTCTAGCAAGCAGTATCATACTGTGGAGAAAACTGATTTTGTGGTCCTAGGTAAACCATTTCAGCATGCATGTGAAGAGCTGCTCTGCTAGAAGCAAGGTTTTGCATGTCAGCATCTTAACTGCGGGTCCTGTATGGTGTACAGATGTGGGCTTCCTTTGGTTCTTCCCATCTGAGTTGCCTTCCTTGGCATAGAATATTCAAATGTGCTTTTGGGTCAGAGAGCAAGGCAGTCTGTTTAGCTGCCTTGATGGTTATTTGTGTAGTAAGACAGCTGGGAAGCAGGAGAAGCTCCTGCTTCATGGAGTGTTCAATTACAGCAAAAATGAAAACAGCACAACCAGGTAAGGTGGAGATTGCCCTTTTTCAGTTTGTTTTATAAGTATGGCATTTTCTGAGAGACTGGAATCATATTCCCTTAGGGAGAGGAAGGAACTGCATCTGGTACCCCTGGGTGCTGCTGGAGCATTATTTACACCATTTCCTCCCAATCCGTGGTCTTCAACCTCATACAGAGATGTCCCTTTTTTTTTTTCCCTTTTTTCCACCCACTAGGTGGGTGAATAGTCTATTGCATATTCATCTCCTATTCTCCTCTCCAGTCTTGCCTCTTTTAATTTTTAGAAACGGGTTTTGAAATGCATTATGCATACTGTGATCTTCACCTGGTAAACATATATATATTGTGCTCTCCAGCTGGGAGCGGTTTTGTTGATTCCATGGGTCTAACTATGTACTGTATATAAGCATATGCTTTAAGTGTTTTAAGTTTAGAATGCCAATAAGCAAGCATCTTTCTAAGACTGTATTGTACACATATCACAGAATCACAGAATAAACTGAGTTGGAAGAGACCCACAAGGATCATCAAGTCCAGCTCCTGGCCTGGCACAGCACCATCCCCAAGAGTCACACCATGTGCCCAAGAGCATTGTCCAAACACTTCCTGAACTCTGTCAGGCTGGTGCTGTGACCACTTCCCTGGGGAGCCTGTTCCAGTGCCCAACCACCCTCTGGGTGAAAAACCTTTTCCTAATATCCAACCTAAACCTCCCCTGACACAGCTTCAGGCCATTCCCTTGGGTACTGTCACTGGTCACCATAGAGAAGAGATCAGTGCCTGCCCCTCCTCTTCTCCTCACAAGGAAGTTATAGACTTCAAGGAGGTCTGTTCTCAGTCTCCTCTTCTACAGGCTGAACAGACCAGGTGACCTCAGCTACTCCTCATATGGCTTCCCCTCAAGGCCCTTCACCATCTTTGTTTCTGTCCTTCAGATGTACTCTAATAGTTTAATGTCTTATATTGTGGAGCCCAAAACTGCACGTAATATTCAAGGTGAGGCCAGTGCAGAGTAAAGCAGGACGATTCCCTCCCTTGACTGGCTGTCAGTACTTTCGCCATTTATAAATATAACGAAATTACAGTAGATTACAAACATTTTGAATTGGCACAAATCCAGGTAACATCAAGGCACATAAATAGAAAAATATTAATGCTGGATACTACTTCTGCTGTAGACATCACTACAAATCCTGGATCATGTTTGTGTGCTCTGGCTGTCTTGTTGCCTGAAGACTGTGTCACTTTGGGGATATGAGGGTAGCACAGGTGCAGAAATAGATACCACTTGTCTTAGAGGTTGGTATGGATGGAAGGAAGACTCTTCCTTTCCTGCTCTGAACATTTCTCCCGTTTGTGCCATTCCTGTCTGCATTGAGACAGGGCAGTTGTTCCTTCTGTTCACATGGTTTGGTTGCTGTATGCAGGGTTTTTCCTGTTTTAGAGCACTTCTGGGCATTCTCATTACTTTTAACGGACAGTTTAACTTGGAACAGTGTTGCTCATGACACCAGGAAACTGAAATGAAGCACTTCGGAGGTGAGAGTCCCAGCAGCTTGAGGTGTCATCAAGATGTCTGCTTGATCTTATATTTGCAGGTGAATACTTCACCATCACCTTGTATGTCTTGGGATTGAGGCAGTGCTGGAGAGGGTGTGTAGGATGGAGGAATGCTGAAAGGTGTGTGTAGTGCTGGGGTGTGCTCATAAGAACCATGAGCAGAAACAGGCTGGAGCATGAGACAAGTATGATTCTCCTCATAAGCAGTGGCAAGGACAAAAGCTGTAAAGGTATATGACGAATGCTGTGAAAGTGCTGGTGAGCAGAAGGGAGCTTTGCAGAAGTAGTGAGGGAGGTTGAGGACTGTAGCAAAAGATGTCACCTTGTGAAACAGATACATACAGGGTAAAAGTTTTGTTTGAAGGTAAAATGGTAGAGCAGGTCATCTAAGACTTCAAACTCTATTCAAATGGAAAATCAATGCTTACTAAAGAGTATTTTCCTTATACTGTAAAAGTATAACAAGAAATACATCCACAAGCAGGCTTTAAGTGCAAGTTGATCACAGTCTAGAAGAGGAATTGCATATATGTCACATAGCAGAACAAACAAATACAAAGAGAAAATGGAGAGAGAGACACAGGATGGTTGCCTGGGTGTACCATTGTGACAGGGAATTTGCCCAAAATCCAAGTGGCCTAGTACAGGAATGTGGAAAGTTGTGGAAACTGTAGCAGCAATGGGGCAGTCAGCACAGGTATTAGAAGTATTCTGGATTCTGACAATTGTGCAGAAAATGTAACAAACACATTATGCTAATACATGCAGTGCAAGTAAGAAACTACTTATGTTAAATGAAGAACAGGATTCCTCAAGTGGAATAATGCTAATGGAAGAAGCTATGAATTAAAAAGATTGGCCAACCAAAATGAGAAGGGGACTATACAGTAATGTAAATAAAGTGAAAAAGTGAAACAGGAGACTGTGAAGATCGCATAAATGTGAAACAGTGAAGAATGCCTCTGAAAGATAATACAAATGCTGTTGAAATGCGCTCTGGAAAATCCATTGGCTAAATTTAAGTGGTAAGATGGCTGTGGACATACAGAAGGTGGCAACCTGTTCTGGCGCTAGAAAGAGTAAGGTAAATATCAAGGAAGTCAGTATTGTGGAAGGTCAAAAGGACAACCCACAACACTTTTGGAATGTTTTGGTAACATAACGTAAAGTTCTATTCATGTATGTTTTTCATTAAAAGACAAGAATGTCTTGGAGAAGATGCCTATCTGTGATCAGGGCTACAGACGATGTTTCACAGGTCTTGGGAAGGAGTCTAGGAAAAAAACTGAGAACCATGGCAGCAGATGGTATCATTTGAAGAATGGATAAACACCTACTGGTTGGGTTCTCTATGTGATAATTGCACAGGAAAGGGGTGGAGGTTATGACCAAGTGTAGTCTCTCAAGACTTAAATAAAAACAGGAGAAGGAAACTTTTTGCTGGCTTATGGAAAGGGGAATATTGTTTGAGATGTCAGGAGTCAAATTGTTCAGCAAATTTAATGTATTAACAGGATATAGATGGATTTTCCTGGATAGATGGCTTTAAGTTTTGTAGCTTTGCTCCATAATTTGGAAATACTGGCTTTGATCTGTATCTGTCATGAGATGCATTGCATACGGTGAATGAGACAGTGGACAGGGTAGCAGATAAAAATATACATCTTGATGATCCAGTGATCCGGAGCAGATTGATTTGAGTATTTGACACTCTAGGAACCAGTAATTCTAAACTGAATAAACCCAAATAGTAATGTCAAACAGTGGGAATTGTATATGTGGGAGAAGATTGACCTCAAAGGAGATTTCAGAAGGAATTTCTTATGTTGAATGAAAGAGTCAAGGAACACTGAACATGTCAAAACCCAGAGACAGGAAGAAAACTGTTGTGGGGGATACTGATTTATGTCAGAAGTGCTATCTAACTGAAGTATTTGCAGCTACCTAAGACATCTCTTCCAGAAAGTCACTGCCTGAGCATGGGCACCTAAAGAGAATTCCAAGGTTTTCAGAGCAACCAAGAAGCTTTAATGTTTTGATTCACTGAGGTACTTAAAAAGACGTGCATAAGGAATGGTTATGTGAAATCTTGCTGTGCTCTTGTAGAACTGATGTTTTTCCATTCTAGTTTGCATCAAGGCCAGTGACAGCTGTAGAGATTGTGTATGCAAATGCTGAAAAGAGAGTACTTGCATTGCTACATTTGAAGACTAGGTGATTCTGCAGGGGAAGGAAACATCACATATATTTGTATTTACTCATTCCTTTGAGATGCTCTTTCTTCCTTGCAAGGAAATAATAAAGTCATTGACAATAACAATAAAGATTAGTCTTTGGTCTCCTTTCTGTTGAGAAATAATGAAAGTCACGTTCACTGCTCTTCTTTGGTGTGTTAATTTACTGTGTGATTTTTAGCATGTGTTTTATAAAGGGGCTGCATGGGAGTTTGCCCTCTTCCTAGCAGCCTGCATAGATTATTTCATACATGTTTTGAAGACAAGTATAAGGTCAGTGATTAGGATATATTTTTTAGAATAAATAGGTCACTGTTTGGCCAGGTGATACTTCCTTCTGACGATAAAAAGTAATTTCAACATTACTAAAGTATCTTTGCTAGGGGAAAACTAGTCTTTAACTGTCATGTGTTCCTGGAGAAATATCAAAAATTGATGTGTTAACGCGATTTCAAAAGTACAAACTTAGAGATCTCAAAGGGGAGGACAGGTTTCAGAATGGAGAAAATACTTGCACAAGCTCTGTATGCATTTGGGGAAAGTAATTCTGAAGGTGGAGCTCATCAAGGGCATGAATCTTAAATCTGGAATAATGCATGAAATGTCTTGAGATTTTGCTTGGTTTGGTAGTCTGCTATCTGAAGAGAATAAAACAAACAACTTGAAGCCAAACCAGAAACATAAGTAGGCCCAAGGGTGTGTTAGTTTCATTTTCCCTGCCTTACAGTAACTTTCCTTAAACTTTGCATTCCAGGCATATTCATTTATTTTTACTTTCACCTACATCCTCTAAAGGGGGAACTAAGGTTGGTTGGCAAACCATGGAGTTTCCATTTTCCAGGCAGTTGTAGCAGTGAGTGAGAGCATGGATCTGCTCCTGCAGTGCCAAAACAAGACTGGTATCTCCACTGAATTCCCATTTTCTTCTGCTTTAAATCGGTGGGTTGGCACTAATTGTTCAGGATGATGGCTTTGGAGAATCAATTTGCAATGGCAGCTATGTGCTACTAATTGTATAACAGTATATTGTCGAGGAGGAGCATGCCTGGGCTCTGCTGCCTCCTGGCAGTTGGCACAACCATACATCAAGAACAGGCAATTCTTGAAATTAACTGATCTCTGACCTTGCCTGTGAGATGCTGAGTTCCAGATTGTCCTGCACAACACTTTACCTGAGTGTGGGATGTGTTTAGTGCAGGATTTGCTCAAAAAATGGGCATGCCTGTGTCTGTAAAGAAAGATCCCAGAGTTAATTTTGTTGCCTCCAGAGCTGCTGTACTGGCACGTGGAGAGCTATTTCCTGTAGTCTTCTGTGACTTGTGGTTAAATTCTCTAAATGTGAGGAAAAAAACCCTTAGGGAACCTGTGATAGTGCAACCCGTTTTTCGCTCTTTGTGAAATGCAGGGTGATTCATGGTTTACAAAAAACCAAAAACCACCGCAGCAGTTGCTCTGAATTTGTCAGGAGACACCTGACAGCCAAGGAAGGAGTCGAACACTGGTAAAATTGCCGAATGCTAGGTAAGTCCACCATGGATTGGCTTGGCACACTGCGCCTTTTCTGAGTTATGGCACACTCCTCTAGCGGTAGAAGTTCTGTTTCCTGAAGTTGTCCTTGTGAAAGCTCGCACTTGGTACCAGGTGGAGAAAGCAAAATACAATAAAGTAATTGACGTAGGCTTGTATATGTGTAGAAAACTTGTTGGTTTTAGGTGTTTATATCTTGCTCATTGTTTGTTAGGAGTTTCCTTCCTAGAGGAAGCTTGATCCTTTGTACAAAGATTTCTTGATTGAGCAGAGATTATACTATCGATGCCTACATCTGTCTGAAACTTTACATTTGTGATACACAACATTGTGTAGCTCTATGCTTCGTTTTCCAACTCTGTGACTTCACACCATTTGAGCATTATTTGAAACTTGGTTTCGGGGGGCTGCAAATGAAATCCATTTGATTATGACAAGTTCCATCAAGTATTTTATCAAGCTTACAAATTTTAAGTGATTTTAATGCATAACAATGAATCAGCCCAGGTTTGTTGAAAATGCCTCTAAGTTTTAGCCTACCTTCTGATGAACTTGGTATGACATTTGAGTTTGTAAGAAGATATGGCACTAGGAAAGTTTGCGATGTTTAATGGTCAGTGTTAACATACAGATCTCACAGTAGTGTAGACTCGGGACATACATGACCTGTCATTAAATGGTAATTTATCTACTGACAATTCAATGTCTGAAGTGTGCTGCCTTTTTCCCCTAAAGACTTAGTGAAAAAATAACTTTGAGTATAAAGTTTTCCCGAATTTCAGAAAAATTTCACCAGTCAGTGTTCATTAATTTTAAAACCTTTTTTCCCAGCTGTACGAACTACAACTATACATATAATTGATTTATTTTTTTGAGTGTTAAGAAAATATGTCTCACATAAGGGGAGTTTTCTGGCAACAGAAATACTTCTGAGGCTGCACTACAGTGTTATTGCTTGCATCTATGTTGTAAAGACTAGCATGTGCTAGTTTTTTTTTCTAGCATGTCCTTATAGCTCTAAATGGAGTAGTATACCTTAATGTATATTAAGTGGGAGGAAACAGAGTAAGTAAGTTAGGAAGGCATATTTCTGCTGACCATTTTTATTCAGGCTAAGGAAAAAATTTGAAAGTTGGAATGAAATCCTTTTCTCAAATTACCAAGGAATAAAATAATCTAGGTGGCTTTAAAGATCAGAACCCACTTTCTCTTCATGCTTTTGCTGTTCAGACATTGCTTCACTGATGTTACACGTAATCTGTGGCCTTTCACTTTTGTGATGAGCGTAAGTGAACACCACCCTCTTAAAGGAGATCTTAGTTGGAGGAGTTGACTCTTATGGGTTAGGTTTTTAAACTATTGTTTCCAAAATGTTGTAGCAGTGGTGAAGTGTAAGTGTGTGATACTACTCAGTAGTTGCTGAAGTGTGGTGAGATGAACATGCTATTGTAGGTTGCAATGTGCAGTCAGTAGGTGTGTGATTCTGAATGCCTTTATTAGCATTAATCAGTAGTTTACAATGGAGATATTAAATTAAAGGTCAGAAGACAATTATTGTTTACTGATTACTCATTGAAGGAGAGGCAGAATGCTACAGTATAATCAAGCAAATAGCTTTGTAGGCAGCTGCAGGTTTGATTTAGAGGCAGCCTTCAGTATTTGTGAACTGATACGTGTGATCTGTCTGGTGCAATCCAGCCAGGTTCTGGCAGTGCTACACTCTGCTGTGCTGTACAATGGGAGCTTCCAAGCTCTTCATGTGACTTCATCCAGCTCTGGGTCAGTATGTTTTTCTTTTGTCCTACAGTAAAAATGTTCTGGGTATTCTTAAGGGCAGGCAGGCAAATTACATTTCTCAGCATCGCCCACTGCAAGTCAAAGCTTTTAGAGTATTAATGTTTGATGATAAGTAACATTAAGGTAGAGTAGTTGTGAAGAAGGTAAAAATAGACTTCAGTTAAGGAGAGGTTTTATTTCAGATCTCCCTCTAATCAGAAGAGCAACTTCCCCTTACAGGGTGCAGCTACATCACTTTGCTCTTTTTATTCTCACTGCTATGACATAGCTGCAAAGGCTTAACTTAAAACAGACTTGTTAAGCAAGTAAGGAAGTGCAAGAAGACCTGACTTGCTTATGGTCAATTACGTCTGTCCACTCTTTCTTCAAGTATTTCCAACTGCATGAAATTTTCTTTACTGTAGTATTCTGTATCGAGAGTGTTTTACAAGTGTATTGCTGAGCAGCTATTGAGTTAGTTGCACTTAGACAAAAATTCTTCTGGGTCCCAACCAGTATGGGTCCCAACCAGAATGTTGCCATAAACCCAGTATGGCTGGGACCCAGAGGCAATGATTTCTTTTGGTTCTTTTAGGTAGGAACTGGAATTGTAAATCATTCATCATAAAGAAACTAATACGAGCTCAGAGTAAAGAATGCCCTCCTCTCCTCCACCTAGGGTTTCTTCTAAGGGATTCAATAAGAGAAGGAAAGAAGATAAACTCATGCTACTAATTCCTGAATGTAATCTGTTTGGTATATTTCTTGATGGACCAATACCAATCTTTTTATACAGATTGGGTGCTCATGCTAAGATTGTTGTCTGATGTAAATTGTGGTAGCTTCATTGGCTTCAGGAGAGGTGAGTTATGTTACACAGGATGTAATACACTTGCAAATTTTTGCAACACTGTAAGTTATGTCAGGTTCTGGAGCATCTTGTATAGAGTGGTTCTGCTAAAGTGTTTGTGTGATTAAAATTGCAAGTCAGATTTGGATGGGTGATATGTGTGTTTGAGTGATGGATCTGCATTTTGGCAGTGTTTGTCAAGGTTTTTTTTGATAGCTTAATCTTTAGCTAGTACAACTGGTTATCGGTTTTTTTCTTAAATCTGAGTCTCTTCACCCTTTGTGTTTCACTGTTCATTTTCCCCAATTCCTGGTCCTATGTAATTTCCCTATCTCTATCTGACCTTGAAAGGATACTTGTTGGTTGATAACTGAAGACAGGATGATGAAGGTATCTTTGAAACCTCTTGCATAACTTTATTTTACCATTATGAGGTCTAAGTGTCAGAGCAAATGATACTTAACTAAGGAATGAGTTCTTCAGGGCATGTTTAGAGGAAGTAGGATCATTGCCTTGCAGAACACTCAGATGAAAGAATGGATAGATTTTTATATACTATTTCATCGCTTTTACATGGCAAAATATGCAAACTCACCAACCCACAAACAAATAAAATAGATTAGTAAATGCTGAGACAGTAAATCAGACTGTCTTAAAAATTCAAGAAAGGAAACACAAAATACAAAGGACTCTTACCTTCTAATGGGTACACCATGTTAATCTTACTCTGGAAAGTCTTGCAGAGCAGTCATGTCATATGATGCTGTAGTAATGTGTTCTATCCAGCATCTTTTACTGCCCTTCTTTTTCCCAAAGGACAATGGATGCCATTAGGGGAAACGTTTTGCTTTTCCTGGTGCATGGTGAGAACATAGCCCAAGTCAGCACTGCAGCTTTGGAGGAGAGCCCAACCCAACTTATGGGATTCCCAGGCTTCTATTGAGATTTAGAAATGCAGTGAATTTCTCTTAACAAAACCAGTTAAGGTACATGGATGGCCTTTGGGAGAGCAGTACTCCTTCTTACTAATTCACCAGAATTCCCTTTAAATAAATTCTAAAAAATGCTTGGAATGAAAAGTTGGAATGGAATGGAAGTTTTCACCTAGCAAAGGAAGATTCATTCTTTTTAGGTGAACTTGCATCTTTGGTTAGCTTGTGATGCTTGTGAAAACACGTCAGTCTCTGTTTTTCTGGGACTCGCCTTATCTTTTGAAATGTGTGGACTCCTTAGCAAGGCATCCCTTAAATTAGGCATACTTTTCTGCCCATAATGTCAGAAAAATTGCAGTTTCCACTGATTTCTTCTTCCTGCAATGTATGATTTGCACTGTGAAACATCTTCTTCTTGCAGAAGAAGTAATGACACATTTGCTGTGAACATTTTAATATCCAGTCTGTGGGATATCACTGGTTATTCACAGACCTCACATGGTGATAATACATAGGACTGGCTTGCATGCCCACATCCTTTTAGGCAGGTATTAATGATATGTGAGTAGACTCAGCACTTTGGTCTAATACAGCAGTTTCTCTTCCCTTGATTTCTGCTTGTGTGTATAACATAATGAAGTACAGTTTTCTTTTTTTTCTTTCTTTTCTCAGTTTTCCCATTGCCACACCTTATGGAAAAAAACTGAAATTACTTTGTGTCAGGGAAGAATAAATGTAAGAAGTGATTAAGTTAACAACATGAGAGAAAAGACTAGTGAGTTCTGATTGTCCCTCATTGTAAGTGGGGATGACTCCAGTACTACATTCAAACTTGTCCCCTTTGCTGTTCTTAAATCCATGAGGTAAGGACATGTGTCTTGGAGAATGGTGACATTGTCATGCAGCTTTATATGGCCTTCAGGTTGAATTACTTTCTTCATGTCCCTGTGTAAAACTGAACTGTTCCCCTGTCCCATGAAGTACTATTTGAATGATGAGGAAGATTTTAAGGAGGACTTTTGCTCTGCAGCTGGTCTAATTAGGACTTAGAACTAATTGCAGTAGGTCAGCAATCATTACTGACTTTCATACATCAGTGCATGATCTCTGAATGGTCAAAGCCATGGAAGGATCTGCTTACTTACTTCTTTCTGTCTTGGTTTTTCAACAGTTACATCGCAAACCAGCGAAAATTAGAAAGTATCAATGACAATGAGGTTGGATATTATGTTGGACTTAGAAATCTGTGAGTATGGGATGCATTTTATAAAACTGTTTTTTTCCATATTTCTTTTAGAGAAGCATATAGAGACCTTATCAAACTGTATGCCTAACTTTGTGTGTTACTGAGAAAACCTGTAAATCTTGCAATTGAGCCTCATAGAGATTTCATCCAAACTCTTATTTTAATAATTATTGTTATTATGCTTTCCATTATTCTTTAAATGAAACATTCTAACAGTTTTATTTATTTTCCCAGGACCGTGGTGGATTCAGGCTTAAGATTTGTGTCCCGTCAGGCATTTGTGAAAAATGTGAACCTACAATACATGTGAGTAAGAATAGTGTCTGCCTTTTAAGTCAAAACTGCCCAACTCATATTAATTTATCTATTGTTAATTTATTTCTATATCTTAGCATTTCCTTCATTAAAAAATATTTTTACAAGACAAACTTAGAATGGTCTTCTATCATTAATTGCCCTTAAATAAGATATATATGGTAATGAACCAGTAGGTCATAAAAACATAATGTGTGAAAAGACCATTCAGTTCTTTATCCCATCTCTAACAGTGTACTTCACTGTGTCTTTTGTGATAGGTAATGTAGCACAAAGAGTGCCTCTCCTGAGGGTGTGATGTCTGCACTGTGCATCACACTCAGTGACATGGGTTTGACTAGCTCTAGTCTGATTGGATGAGCTGAAAATATTTTAGCAGCTGCAGTGCAGGAGGTGCACGCATGGACAACATCTCATATAATTTGACCAGTATACATGCTCAGGGAATGTGGCACCATCGTGCACTGAAGTCCTTGGGGTGATTCACTTTGAAAGCCTACTCACGATCAGAACTGATGCACCCAGAGCAGAATATAGGAATGATGTCACTTTCAGACCCAAATAGGATTTGTAGTTCATGCTCTTCAGGAAGCAGAATTAGTACCTGTGCAGCTTTTTCACTGCATTTTCCTAGATTTCTTATGCTTTAGATTTAACAAAGGCTGAACTGATCAAAGTTCCCTGTCTCATACTACTTTTGTGCCTTTTATTGGGACAGACATAGAGTAGCTCACATTGCTACTCACATGGAAAACCGTAGATCTAGTCCTATAAAACATTGAGATCATGTGAGTGGCTCAGTTCCTCACAAGTACCCTGTTTCAGCCAAGTGTTCCAAGTGTGTGCTTTAGTCCATATATCTTCAACAGACGAACACTTAACATATATTTAGCATTTAACCTAACCCTTTGCTTTTATCCTAGTTAGACTGGGAAGACATAATGCCAAGCCTTGGCCTTGTAAGATACTTCCTTGTTAAAGGAAAGAATTGTTGATCAGAACACAGGGTTGATTTGATTACTTTGCTCATGAGATGGAATCACTTTCTGACCTGTGTTTTCCAAGGAACAGCAATTAATTCATGTAAGGAAGTGGACATGAATGTCTGGTTCTGCCTAGACAGTCACTTCTGTCCTCAATGTGGAACAGTCACCAGAGGAGTGTGAAGCAGATCTTGTGAGCCTGTGAAACCTTACATTACTTTGTTTAGTCATTAATAAAGAGCTTTTACATTAATCAGTTGGTAGTATAAGGGAGGTATCTTCCAGAGTAAATTCAAATGTTTGGCTGTGTAACAGTTGCTCCGTGAATTATGATTGTAAACTATGAAACTCCATAAAGCCAAGTGCATGTGCACTGGCTGTGGAAATATGCAATAAGAACATACTGTCTGAGAGGCATATTTGCAGAGAAAGATTAGTGACTGCTGGGAGAGGAGAGAGATTTTCCCTCTGTGCGATGAGGTAGAACAAAGCAAATTCAAGTCTGGAATCAAAAAGAATTTTGTGTAACATTTTTACATCTTTTCCCCATTACTTTAGCTGCTGGGAGGGAATCTATTGGACTACTGTATATAGATTAGGACACCAAATCTACTCATCTTGAAAGATGCTACAAAGAAGAGCAGTGGAGCCATTAGGAGCTTGTAAAGCAAATAATATAAAGAGATTCAGAGCCTGAGTATGTTCAGTGCAATAAAGAGATGATTGAAAAGGAGCAGACATCATTGCAATAGGACAAAGAATAATGATTTGAAATTGAAAAGAGGGTTAGTTTAGATAAAAGGAGGAAGTTTTTTACAATGAGAATCATTAAATACTGGCACAGGTAGCCCAGAGAAGTTGTGAATGTCACAGCCCAGGAAGTATTCAAGGTCAGGTTGGACAGGACTCTGAGCAAGCTGGTCTAGTTGAAGATGTCACTGCTCATGGCAGGGGGATTGGAACTAGATCATCTTTAAAGGTCCTTTCCAATCCAAACTATTCTATGATTCTATGCCTCTGTGATCATCTTATCTTTAAAAGAAGAGTAATTATGATGAGGAAAATAATCAGTTCTCTCCATGACCTTGAATGCAGTGTGAGATGCAATGAGTTTAGTTTGGAGCAAAATTTATAGAATTTTGGAAGACCATCCCAAGCTATCTGGATGAGTAGACTCCACAGAGAGACAGTTGGTAAGATCCTCTTGAGAGGTTTTTTTGCCTGTTGCCTTAGGGTGATGGGTTTCATGCAGTCACAAAGTGTGTCTGTTCCCAGTGGTTGCTTCTAACAAATAGAGACAAAAAAGTTTTCAGAAAACTGACCATTGAACAGAACAGAAAGACCCTCTTAAAGTTACCACTTAACAGAAAAGTTTTACTGTACATATGTGAGCCCCTAGGTTTACAGAACCCAATTGGATAAGATGCCTTTAAAATATTTCAGCCATAGGAAGAGCTTCGAGTGGAGCATGCAGTCAAATGGGCAGTATGTATCTGCTGGTAAGCAGACTTTGCTAGAGCTGTAACTCATGAAGCTCCTTGTTAGAAACAAATTAGACTGACTTGACATCTGTTCAGTTGATGTAGATGAAATCTTGATGCAGAGTACTTACACTATGAACCAGGAGCTTATCCAGTCTTGTACTGTGTTTTCTTTTGGTGGGGATTTAGTAATGTTAGCAGACAAAAGATAAACCCAGATAAGATGGAAAATACTAAGTGGGACCAGCTGCTCTAGATGCACAGGACAAAGCAGTAAGTATGGAGGTATTTTTTACCAGGGCTGCTCTTTTATCCCTGTAAAATGCATTTGTTTGTTTTCTTTGGCAAATCATTATGCACACTAAAATGTTTCTGAAAGCCCCAGTGAATCATGGCTTGCTGTCATCAGCAATAAAAATCCCGTTGACAACCTATGAAGGAAGTATAGCCCCTGTTGTTGGGACAGTGAAAACTGTTAAGAGCTAAAATAATTTCATTTTGCAAGGGTAATCTATGAGTACAGGTCTTAGAGAAGTCTTACATTTTATTTTGAAATAAATTTTTTACTATCCTGTAAAGAAACAAGAACTCCAAGCATTTTTCTGAAGATTGATGTAATTGTGTGAGCATTAATTTTGCTATACAGCTTTCTTTTTTTTTTTTTTTCTATGAAAAATCTTTCAATGTAGTTAAGGAGCTCTATTATATGAAAGTAATATTTATTTTATGACTCATACATGAGTATCAGTTTAAAAGAAACTTATTAACACACATTCCCTTAAGCCCTCTATTGTCATTTCCTTATTTTCTTGGGAAGCTTATGTAGCCCAGGTATCTTTCTAAAGTTATCTGTCCTGGGAAGATTTGAATAATAACACAAACAACAGGAAAACAGATGTCCTAATAGATGCTATTAAAGTGTAATTATAAGCATTGCTTATTTAATTCTGGTGCTTTCACTGACCTTAGACTCAAGTTAGCCAACAGTCTTGTTTTAGTAGTGCTGTAGTTTTTAAGCTTATCTGCTGCTAACAGTAATGTAATGGGCCTGTGTAATACACATGCATGGTATACTGTCAGCGCCTTTAAATGTGAAAGCATTTCACAGCAAGTGCCTATTTCCAAAAACTTAAAAAATATCTGTTGTTACATGCCAGGCTGTGTCTAAGTGCATTGCAGAATCATAAATTGTTGGTGTAGTGTATTTGCAGCTCCAGGTATTAAAATGTGTTTGTCTCTCTACACTGTTCAGGTTTAGGTAAGGCAGCCAAAAGAAACCATTTGAGAACAACCTTGCTGCAAATTTCCTCATGTTTCCCACAGGGCTGGTTCCAGCCATAGGCAAAGCAGGCAGTTGCCTGTGGAGGGAGACTGAGTGTAGAAAAATGGCCATTTCTTCACCTCTTTCCCCTAGTTCTCCTTTTAGATCTATTCCGTCCTCCCCTTTCTTGCCTCCCCTTTTCAGAAGCACTGTTGGTGATAGAACTGTGCCCATACTGCTAGCTCTGTAAGTCTTTAAGCAGCTTCTCAGTCTGGTTTTGTTCTACTTGAACTCCCACTGGTTTGCTTTTAGCTGAATTAGGGCTAGCAAGTTTAAAGGGAGCTTGATATTTGCATGTAAAATACAGGCATACTTTTGACTGAATTTGCGTCCCCACTTTAAGTTTAGCTTTGAGGCCAGGCTCTGTACTCTTGACTTTTTCCTTCTATAAGAAAAACGCTCTTTAGAAACCCAGATGGATTTTCTTTGAGCTGCTCGCCATGATCTTTTATGTGTAGTTGAGCTGGGGAGCTAATTCATATTCTCTTTCCATGAAAGTGGAAGTGTGATCGTTAACTATTTCAAAATAAACCTGGCAATGATCTTTTTCACTTAATATGAATTAATTAGACCATAGAAGTCAGGTCTATAGTCAATAAAAAGTGTTCCCTTTATGAAAAATACATAGAAAATTGAATTTACTGTCAAAATATTCCATAAGTTGATAAATTTATCGCAGTGGTCTGCAGGTAAAGCCTACTGGTTGTCTTTTGGGAAAGGTAGGATTTATTTGCTGTGCAGGTAAGAGAGGCAGGTGCATGTCATGTTTGGAAATACTACAGGGGGCTCTGCACGTGTCAGAGTCGGAGCAGGAGGGATTCTGCTGCGTGGTGAGTGAAGAGTGGCCCATGGAGGCATGGGGTTTGATGTGGCCCCGTGCTAGAGGCAAAACCCCAAGTCAGTGTGGGGATCCAGCTTTTTTTATTCAACCTCCCAACACTGAGCATATGCATACTAGGAAAAAGCCCATAGTGGCAATTTTTGCTTAACCACAACTTTTGTTCTGTATGCAAATGTTGATTTATCTGATCAGGGTCCATGAGACATTTCCAACAGCACCTGCCGTTGGGCAATGCAGTTCATCTGACTAATGAAATAGTAGCTCATATGTTTTGCTCACACACATAAGGATCAGTCAGTTTGTAAACTTCAGGCTGTTGTTTGCCAGAAGGAATCAGTGATGAAATATAAATATAATCTCTTTAAGAATCTGTTCTAAATGTTTGTAGAAGATCCAACTTGTAATTTCTGTGAAAATTATCTTGTACTCAGACATCAACAACTGAAAGTTGGGAAGTAAACATGGTGTTCTTTAGTCAGATTAAAAAAAGAAAAGGATATTTAATCCCTGGTTTTAAATGCAATGCAATTTTAAGTGTGGAGCCCTTATGGCGCCTTTATAGTACCACGTAAAACTTATGGTATTTTGGCTCATAACACTGATTTGCACATTACTGCTGGCAGTTAAAGAGTTTGCTGCACACTATGTTTAATTGGTAGACTGATAAGACTGTACGAAAACAGCATTACTTTGCTTTGAGGTGGAGAAAGCAGTTTTGTAAGCCTGTGAGGGGAGGAGTATTTCTGGTTCAGATCAACATTTCTTTGCTCTGCATAATGGGAGAGGACTTTTCACTTAATTGCCACTGGAAACCGTAAATGCTTAATTGACATAAAAAAGCCCAATACAGGCATTTTACAGTTTTCCTTTTGATCTTCCATCTGGGTGCATATTGCACTTGCAATTTGAAAAGAACAACTAAAAAGCTCTGATGTGGATGTGTGCTAGCATGTGAGGAGGGCTTATATGAGTACAGAGTTTGGTGCAGCATCAAAGAAAGGGATACACCCCTTTCACATGAATAAATTGAGCATATAATTAACACCTGGACTTTACAAAATACTTTTGAAACATAGTTAAATCTGCTGCATTTCTGCAATTGACAAAGTGCTAGAAATGAAAATATTGATCCCTGTAGAGTTTGATTTTGAATGTATTTGATGTTGGATGCCGACTGGATTCAAGCCCTTGAAACCCTTCAAACCATAAAGACTGAACACTATCTTCTTATGACTGAAGTCAAAGGACCTCTAGAGCTGGTTCAAGTTCTTAATTGCTTTTCAAGAGACACAAACTGTACTTTTAGTGTAAGAAGAAACAATTCTAATTAATGAAATCTTTCTCTTTTGCCATAGCAATTTATCCAGAAACAAGCTCTCAAGTTTGTCCAAGAAGCCTTTTCGCCATCTGGGTTTGACTGATCTGTAAGTTGTCATTTCTTAAAATAAAAGTTTATTTTTGTCTGGAATGGAAGAATAACACTTTGAAGTTTGTTCTGTTGAAGGTAGAGGTCCATCAGGAATTAGGAGTGAAATTCTGGTACAAAGACAGCATCAATGCTGGACACTTAAATGCAGAGAGATTTTCATTTCAGGGCTTCAAGAAGGCTAGGTATATATTTTAAAACAATGTAGAGGTTAAAATAGCCTCTTCCTTCAGCTTTGAGATATTTTATTGTGAGATTATTCTCACAAAACTACTGGTGTTTATATTAAATATTTGAACTAGTGAAAATACAGTCTTCTGCAGATCTGTGTATAAAGATTGTTTCTCATATTCTTATAGTGGCTACACAGTTTGTATGCTTGTGGCTGGCTATTGTAGAGTATTTTTATTTTCTCAAATTCTTGAGTTGCACTGTGCTTTATATAATTATTTAGCGATAAAAGCACTGGTAAACATTTATTTATTGATTGTTTCAAACTTAACATTTTTATTCTCTGTTACATCATCTGGATTTTCTTATTGGTATATGTTCCAAAATTCTGGTCATTCTGTGCATTCTCTGTTAATATGCAGAGAGCCAGCAGGAGTTTTGGGGAAGCTGGGGCTGCAGAGGAGAGGGAGGTTGCTCTGCTGGATCTCTGATCAGAGTCAGAAGTTGTCCAAGCATGAAGCATCAGACTTGCAGTTCTAGGTATTTCTGGTTAACTTCAGCATGTGAGAAATGAAATGAGCAAGTCTCAGTGCCACAGAAAGAGGTTATGCCCCTTAGGTATATCTTGTTGATAATTAAGTTGGTATAATTATTTTCTCTACAGCGCAGGGAGAACTGCTGACTAGAATTTTCTTTCATAACTTGACAGTCACTGAGCTCTGTAATGAAGAGACTAGCTAGTTGCAAAGCACTCCCGTTGCTCCATGTCCTTTGTTATGCTGTTGCTTCTTCATGAAGAAGTACGGGAAAGGCACTGGGAGTGAGCCAGACATGGGAAAAATGGATAGTATGAAGGTTAAAAATGAGTAGTATTTGAGGTATGGAGGCAATGTGTGATGAGGTGAGAGGTGAGAGAAAAAGGGGATACAAAATTGAGGTAAGAGTCTTGTGGGCTTGGGAAAGACAGTGTAGAAGTAGACAAAGTTACACAAACAGACATTTTGATGAATTGAGATAAACAGACATGGGGGAAATGAGGGAAAGTGGAGGGATAATAGCAGAGCATGAAAGAAGGACATGTGGTGCTAAAATCAGTACAGTTGAACAATTCTGTTGTTAAGTGGTTAAAACATAGGTGGAAGATCATAAACAGGAGAGAAAGAAGAGTGTTGGTAGGTGAATCTGAGATATGAATGTTGCCATAAATAGCTTCTGAGGAACTTCCCCTAAACCTGACAAACAAATATATTTGTCCTGTGAGTACTCTTGTGACTCAACATGCAAAGGGATGAAAAGTTCAGGATAAGGTGTAATAGAGGATATTCACCAGGTATTACAGGGAAGGAGATGCCATTTTGAAAGGTTTCTTTTAGAACAAATTAGAGCAAAGATAAAGATTCGTAATTTGCTTCTCATAGGTCAGATTTTTTCTTTCACACAAGTGTCTGTAGAGGGTCATTATGCCTCCATTATCCTGCCAATGATATCCTGCCAATGAAGTCCCTAGATGGGTATAGCACAAAATAAATCAGTGGAAGAAGACTGCTCAGCCATTGGTCAAGAGAAATTTCTCTTTACCAGGAAGCCATAGGATGAAAGAGAAGATGGAAGTAAATCTCACTGTTTTGAAAATGCATGTCATAGGCTTTGACCCAAGGAATCATCGTGTTCATACTTTGTCTTGCACAAACAATTTTTGTCCATGATGTGGTGGTGTTAAAGTCCAGTGGATCACTTCTGTGAATACAAATTGTTCCTTCAGACACTTTTAAGGATCTTAATTGCAGTTGTTAATTCTCAAAGAACTTGAGATGGCTTTTGGGGGAACAAGTTATGTTCCCACAAAACTCTGATGATTTTTTTTTTTAAATTATTTGCACGCTTCATGTCTTCAGGAGGCATTTATGAGCACAGATTCTATGAGAAACTCAAGAGTCTGTGCATTGAAAATATGTGAAACTTTGTTAAGAGTGGTTATTCTCCTGGTAATGAAATGCCTTAAACAGACACTTGCTCACCCACTTTATTGGATCATATGTATGCCAATAGAAGGAAAAAAAACCCCACTAATCACTATTTATGTAGACATGGGATGTTTCTGTTCATATTTGACTTGCATGTAATTGCATTATGGTGTTGTATAATTTTATTAAATTTTAAAACTAGAATTTGGTAAGTTTGCTAACCTGTGGTTTGAATTCCATGCAGTGTACCATGTCAATTTCTATTTCAAGGCCATTTTTTCAGTTACCATTTCTTCATGACATTGCCTATGGTTTTATGATGAGATTTTTTTTCTAGGGTGTTGTAGCAGGTGAATTTTAAAGATTAAGTAAAATCCTTTTTTATGAATAAAGTTTGTTGGAGTGGGCATATAATCCAAGACTGTTTGACTCTATAAAGAACTTACCACCTCACAGCAGTAAGCCATTTCTGAGGTAACTGAGTGGTGACTCAGGTGCAGCAGAGATGAATTTTAGTCTCTTCTTGATTTATGAAATAAAATGGAGCTTCTTGAGTGGCTATTCTCTGTGTGCTCCTGATTCGCACTGATGAATCGGAGCTAGTAGCCAAGTCCCCTGTGTGATCTCTCCTGCCTCTGTCAGTCTGGGTCCTTGGTGCATGCAGAGCTTCATTCCCTATATGGAAACTGTTAGCAGCTTGGCAGCTCGCACTGTTTACCAAGGGCGCATGCACTATGATTCCTAATGAAAGGGTTCACCACGCCTTCCTTAACCTTCCTAACTGAACGATTCAACTTCTACTTTCACCCAGCTGAATGCTTGGAGTCCCTCTGCCCCTCCTTTTTCCTATATGTGTGACACATTCCGCCTTCTAAAGAAATTGGTGGTTTTTCCTGTAGGATATTGGTGGACAATCCATTCAAGTGTTCCTGTGAAATCATGTGGATCAAGAAATTTCAGGAGACCAAGGAAGAAACTCAGGACTTATATTGCCTAGATGACAACAACAAGAAAACAGCCCTGCTGGATATGAAGGTCCCAAACTGCGGTAATATTCTTTTAACATAAAACTACTGCTAAATTATTGTGAGCCTGGAAGAACAAACATGCTTTTTTACAAGGTACCTCTCAGGATGACAACAAAGCAGTTGTGGTGGAGATATTAAACACTATATATTTTTGTGGAGATATTAGCCACTATATATTTTAGAGGAGATATTAACCATTCAGTGGTCTTTCACCCCACATGGAATAATTCTGTGAACTTCACAAAATCATAGAATCACAGAACAGGCTGAGTAGGAAGGGGCCCATCATTGAGTCCAACTCCTGGCCCTGCACACGACACCCCAAGAATAACACCATGTGCCCAAGAGCATTGTCCAAACTCCTTTTGAGCTCTGTCAGGCCGTTGCTGGGATCCTGGGGAGCCTGTTCCAGTGCCCAACCACCCTCCCGATAGCCAACCTAACCACCCCTCCGCCCCCGACTCGTTTCATGCCATTTCCTTGAGTCCTGTCATTGATAATGAGTGTGAATAGATCAGTGTCTGCCCCTCCTCTTCCCCTCATGAGGAAGTTGCAGTCTCCAGTGAGGTCTCCCCTCAGTCTCCTCCAGGTTTCCAGGTTAAACAAACCAAGTGACCTCAGCCACTCATATGGCTTCCTTGCAAGGCACTTCACCAGCTTGTGTAAAGCTGTTTGTTTTTGTCTTGGTCTTTTAAGAATGTAAAATCATTCAAGTGCAGGGAAACAGAATACCGATTGTGGATAGCACACAAGCATTATATAGAATGCATGTGCCTTTGTTGAACTAAATAGCAGTGTTTCCAAGCTCAATAGACATGAAATTTTACCTCCTTGAATTTTTCTCAGGTATTTATGGTTAATGAGATCTTTACTTTCCTTCAAAAATACAAACTCTAGTACTAAGATCATGGGAAGAAAATTCAGAA
Source organism: Lichenostomus cassidix (assembly GCF_008360975.1). Taxonomy (NCBI): domain Eukaryota; kingdom Metazoa; phylum Chordata; class Aves; order Passeriformes; family Meliphagidae; genus Lichenostomus; species Lichenostomus cassidix. Next base: position 38,098,159 of record NC_139511.1, on the reverse strand, counting down.
CTGCATGCTAATTGAGACAAATTAGCAATAGCTCTATTCTTCATGCAAATAAAACTCTACTGAGTTCCCTTTAAAGGCTATACAAAAGAGTTACATCAAGCTTAAGTCTGTGGCATATTGTAACATATTGTTTTCAGGTATATGGATGTAGAAATAGTGAAAAAATGATACAACAATAAGGCCATCCCCTTGTCTTTTTTATGTACAATTTTGCTCCTATATATAGTCCTGGGACAGCTGGGGAAAGGTTTCACTCACTAGCTGAAGAGATTTCTCCTCTTCTGTGTATATGAGGGGCAGAGATGGGGTGTTTCTAACATGATGTCACATCTGCTGGACTGTGTAAACAGAGTGGTGAGCTGGGGTCCCCAGCAGCAGGCAGGCAAGAAGGAAAGGGAGCAAGGAGATCTTCATGGAGGGCTGATTTGGACGGGAAAAGCTATAAGTGAATGTGAACAGTAGGAGAAATTATACCTTTTCTCCTTCCATCTTTGCCCATTGAGGGTGTTTTTCGCCACTGCCTCTGTGGAGGGTGTGACATCTTCTGATAGCAGCTGCCAGCAAAGAACAGCCATGGTGGGGACCTATTGCAGACCCAGCAAATCCAGCATTTAGTGGCATTAATGTACTTTATGGCCAGATAATCACTGTTGGTCTTGTGTCTAGCTTCCTGCTGGGACCATTTTGTGGTGACAAAAATGATTGTTAATGTCGGGTGCAATCGAAAAAACCCCACCTGTTTAGGGAGTCTTGTGAGCTGCAGAGTTGGTCTTGTGTGCTCCATGATCTGATTTACCTGAAATGGGAGATTCCTAGCTGACCCAACCTTCTGCTCCAGCTGGATGGACTAGAAGGTAGATTAATGTGCTGCATGTAGAGAGGTTAGCTGTTGGACTGAGATCAATTAGTGCAAAAGAGAAACTCCAGCACATTTTGTAACACTCTTGGCTGGCACATCTTGAAGCTACCAGGTAGCTAGGATTTTCCTTTGAAAACTTTTGATGTTAAACACCCAGAATTAAACCTGTGAGAGATTAGTTCTTTCCCGTGATTTCTTAACCATCTGCAGTCAAAACAGGCTTGTCTGAGCCCTGGATGCTCTGTAGGTGCATATGTGTGTATACATGCGTGCATCCTGTGGGCATATCTTGACTAAAATACTTGTCATGACAAGGGAAGATGGTACTTCCAACTAGAGGAGGAAAAGGAGGAGGGAAGGTGAGTAGATACAACATTTAGATTGGAATTTGCAGTATTTGTAATTTGCATATGGAAAACATGCATTGATTGTACTGAAGATCTGAGTTGATGCCAGCACATGCCTATAAATCATTTGTGTTAGCTTACAGGGTCTAAATAACACCAAATTTTACATCATTCCCCCTCCCTCCCTTTTTTTTCCCTTTGTTTTTTAGCAGCTGTTTCCTTTTAATTTACCTTTTCCAAGATGAACCAATGCAGGACATAGATTTTTAATAAGGTTGACAAGACATCCTTTCCCTGTACACAGAGTAGAGAATCCCAGGTGAAGAGGAATGACCATATTTGTGTTCTGGAAGGGAGCCAAAAAATCCAATGCATGGCTCTTGATTTCAGTATCTTCTTGCAGATGTTTTTCAATATCTTAAAGGACAAGACTCAGTTTCAAAACAAAATCACTGATGAAGCTTGATGAAGGATTTCATTTCCAGAACTTTCTGAGAGGCTAATAGGTAGAACTGAAATAGAAGAGGAATTCAGCTTTTTACATATTTAATTTTTTTTCCCTGTGAACTATGTGACCTTTTTAAGGACCCTTTGATGTAAAGCTTTTGGGCATGTAGGTATCTGCACTTTTTAATAAAACATTTTCTCTGCTTTTCTAATTTTCTCTGCTAATGAAATGGCTTCATCTCATCTCCTTGTTGAATTTGGTTTTTCTTTTATTTTAATTTATAAACTATGCAAACTTGCACTCTTCTTTGTGTTCAGGTGTTACTAATTACATAATAGTATTATCATAAGAGGCCTATCCATTATGTGATAAATGTTTTGTTAATAGGATGTCTTTCTGCTGTGTGCTGTAATCTCTTGCTGGGAAGTAAGTAGAGGCCACTGGTTTCTAAATCATAAGGCTTTGGTTTGTAGCTAATTGATGAGAAAATTACCAAGTTTCTCTGATACTTTCTTATTGTTCATACTATGGAAGTATTCAAGTTTATACTGTGGAAGTATGGAAGTAATGTGCTGATTAAAGATTGATTGCAACTTAGATGTCATCAACTTTGTGATTTATTTTCTTGAGGTTTAAAGTCAGGCATGCTCTCTATCTAGAAGACCCTTTCCAGCTGCAATATTAAAAGTGTCAATCAATAGTTATTTTTCCAACTACATTTGAAATGAATGTAGATATGATGAAAATTGTCAGATTCTTCCAGGTTTTAGATTCACATGTAATTACTATGTCAAAGCTTTTCAAGTTGCATCTACCACAGTAAAACTATTAATAGAGCCTTTTGTGTATAGGAATGGTGGTGTTCAGTTTTGCTATTTTCACAGCATTTGCCAGTTGTCTCTACAACATGGACAGTACCACCGCCTGGGAAGTCTTCTTTTGTTTTTATCTGATAAATAGCATTAGAAAATCAATAAAGAGAACTAAATGAGTAAACACTTTATTCTTATTAATGCTTCCAAGCTCGGTTAGCAATTACCACCAGTGTCTTGAGTCCTTGGAAGCAAGGCATATTCTATGCCCTGGGTAAGCTCTGTCAGTCTGCAGATCTGTCACCTGGAGCTCAGTGTCTGCCAAGGAGGCAGGACCATGTCCTTGGGACTGATTGTTGATGTGTTGTTTGCTACCTGTGGTGGACAGTCAGTTACTGAGCTCTTATCATTGATTTCAGTGGTACTGAAAGAAGTATTTTTATGTTGTGGTGTTTTAGGAAAAGGTGTGGCTTCTGCAGCTATCTCTTCAGTCCTGTGCAGATTTTGTGCTATTTTGCATCTCAGTCTGGTAATGGCATTTTGCCTTATCTGGCCAATTTAGTTTCATATATGCAGATGTTGTGCTTAATCAGTCTTACCATTTTTTTCATTGTGCCAGCTTTGGATGCTTTTTTATGATATGCTGTTTCTTCAGGTGCCTTCTTCCTTGTTGTTGTTCATGTATGCTAGCTAGAATTTGCTGAACAATGTCACAGATTAGTTCCCTATGCTAATTTGCTTTCTGTATAACTGAGGTATGTTCAGACTAGCTGTCTGTTTAGGTCTCTAGACAGTGAAACTGTTGTCTGGTCTAAGAACTATGGCATTTAATGAATGCTCAGATTCTTTGCCTGTCTCTTCTCTTGCGCACAAAGTACTGTGGTGTTGCCCCTAGTGCTGCTACTTGTGTATGACTGACCAAATTTTAGAAGATGTAATGTAGAATTTCAAGCAAAAGTGGCAGCTTGCCCATTTGTTGCTTGTTGGGGAAACCCATGATTTGCAACAGGCAATTGCTCTGATGACTGAAAATGGACTGGAACTGGGTCTGGCTTTATTTTAGCCTGTTTCTGGTGATTTTTTTTTTTTTTTGTGCTAGAGGTAAATAAGTAAATGGTAATATCAGACTGGAGGCAGGTGGTTATAAATCCTAAGGAGGGAAAAAGGCAAATTTAAGGATTGACACGTTTGCTTCTTTTAATTTACAGAAAAGATTTGTAGTATTACTCAGTCAATAAAATAAGCATTAGATCTTAGGCAATTGCAGTACAATGCAGTTTAAAACCACAAGCAAAGGCAAAATCCAGTGGGTGTTGACATTTTTTTCCACTATCAGCCAGATTTCACAGATAAGACTATTAGAAGGAGAGCATTACAGGCAAAATTAAGTGAGTTTAAAAAAAGCCTTAAATGTTCTTAGTGTTTACCTTTCAGAATGTTCATGGATTCTCTAGCCTGTGTTGTTTATTTTGGCATGAGAACTAGATGTGGTGCATGATGTCTGGTGGCAAACTGTTCTTATTTTCTCTGTAAGAGTTTTAATTCTTATCTGTGATCATGGGCTATGTAAAAACATTTTTTTTTAAGAACCTTTGGCAGTAACGGGGTTTCACTTCTGCTCTCAAGTTGAGTTAGAATTTCCCAAACTTAATTAAAACAATTTCCTGTTTTTTAAGAGGAAATAACCAATAAATTGTGGAATTTGAAGAGGCAACAGGAATCTTATTTTCAAAGATATGTACATAAGTTCCTATTGAACATGCGACACTTCTCTATTTGTGAATCAGTCATCAACTTTCATACAGCTGTTTAGACATGACCATCTACATGATACATAAATCAGAGATTGTGAATGATGATAGTTGTGCTGTATATGACATATGTGAATGTGTCATATTTAAAAAAAAAAGATTTTTTTGGATAATTCTGATTCAAGTTCTGCTTTAATTTCAGCAAGGGAGATTTGTAATGCAAAGTAGGTTAGAAATAGAAGTAAAGCACTATCCAAGGGAAAGTGTGTCTGGATCATTCAGGTGTTGTCTCTGAACTCATCCCATTGTGCAGGTTTACAGAGGTACTCTCTCTGTGCCCAACTTGATACATCTGTGTAAGTGTGGAGTACTGATCTGCTAAGGAGAACAGGTCTTTGACTCTTTTCTGGTGGTATTCTTACTTTGCTCTATCTAGGTGATGACTGATAACTAGGTAACCCAGTTCTGAAGTCTGAGGACAATGCTGTTTCCTTTAAAAGGGGAAACCTTTCTTCAAGACATCCTTTCAGTAATTATACTTGGGATATGGTATACTTGGTATCAAAAGTGAAACCCGTAATTGTATTTTTTTATGTTGTTCTCTGAAAATTATCCTGTTTCAGGATCATGTGTTTATCGTGTTGCAATACTGGACAGGTCAGCATTGTTTTAAATGTTTTCTGGACACGCATGAAATTCCACAGATAGTGGTACAGGAATTGCCACTGCATTACATACACTTAGTGAATAAGAAACCGTTTGTTGCAGGTTTGCATAAGCTGGTTTGTGTCTCATTAACTTGCATTGCAAAGTCTGTTAGCTCTCAGTTCATATGTTAAGCTTGTGGCTGACATATACAGCCAAACAGCACTGTATGTCTTTGGTTTTCTTTTGAAAGCTATTGTGGATCAATTGAAGCTTAAATGCCAGGTTAGGACAATTTCTCCAGATGTAGTTTAATTTCCTTTGCCATTCAGAGAGCATGGCTGGATACCTTCATGATACTACTAGCAAGGGAGGTATTGATAAGGTTGATAGCCTCTGTAAAAACACATCATCTCAAAATTCTTGCAAAGTGTTTATATTATTACTTGGGACCAGGTCGATTAAACAATTCAGGTGCTGCAAGATCCTTTTTTATTCAGCACCTTCCTATAAGAGTCCGGATTGCACCTAGGGATCTTGAAAGAAAGGTCTGGGACAAATGTTAAGGAGCTGATGTAAGCCTTGGAAATGTAAGCCCTTCATCTGGCTTGAAACAGCAGCAGCAACCTTCAGAGCTTCTGTACAGGTTGACTGAAGAGGACAACTTGGTGTCCAACTGAATTTATGCAATCTGTTGGTGGTTTTTGGCCGCACTACATTCATGATTGCCTTGGAAACCCTGGATGGGGTGACAGTTCTGTGGAGACAGTGCTTGTTGCTGTGGTTTTGAAGATGAATTAGCAAGTCTTGTGGTCTTTGCTGTGGCACGTGCTGGCTCTCTGTAAAGTTAGCTTATAGTGAAAATTTTAGTTAAGTAGGGAGTGATGGAGTGTTTAAAGGCAAAATAAGAGTGCATTGGCTTTGGGAAAGCATACTTTAAATTAGACTTACCATCTTCTGGTAGAGACTGTACTTGTTTTATTATTTTCCATAAAGGTTCCCAGTTGAAAGTGACAATCAGACATGGCATGATAGGAGGCAGATTTCTTTTAGTATTTTAAAGTATTTGGGTGGCTCAGTGAGCTGCCATATCACTTATTCTGCCTCCTGAGAGAAATACGTTCTGCCAGACCTGTGCAAAGTACCATTGGTACATTTGGTCATTGTGGAAAACACCCATCAATATTTGCTGCGCCACATGGTAAGCATATGTCTATTCAGTGGTGATTCAGTGCTTTATTCAATGGCTGTATATTCTCCTGAAGATTTGAAGAAATTTTGATCCAGGGCAGGTTTTTTTAATTTACATTCACACTTGGTGGGCAGAGGATAGAAATCTGGGGAAATGGGTCATAATTCTGGATTCTTTTTCATCTTTTTCTCTTGTAGCTCCGAGATTAACGCTTTTCTGTCCAGGTTAATCCATTGGAAATTTCAAGTTTTGTTGTTCATGATGGCAAAGTCCTAGTGAAGCAATGGAGAGTGGAGTGTGGTAGTTAGTGTAGTGAAATGAAGACTGGAGAGGAAAGGGATCTTAGAGCTCCAGAAAAAAAATGAAGATGGGAATCTTGGGGTCCAGAATATAAATGAAAGATGAAAATTTGTTGTAAATGTTCCTTATTTCTGCTAATCCTTTATATTATTTGCCTAACATATTTTTTTAATCTTTGTTGACTATGTTTGTGCTTGTCATCTTGTAACAACTTCTGTGAGATATCTGCAATTTTCTCTGTGTATTTGAGCATTTTGATTCTGTAGTTGTGATACAACAGGAAATGGAAACAATTGCTTATGTTTCTTTAATTAATGCTTTGCATGTAAACTTTTGGGATACCCTTTTTATAGTCCTTTAAAGATGCAGCCAGGGTGCTTTTTGACCCTGTCATTCTGCAGACTTCAGTGGAAACCTGCCCACTTACCTAATGGCTGAAATCTGGCTCAGAGCTTGTTGGTTGCAGGCTTTTGTTAAGTGAAAACAAGAGGTGAGTCACATATCCAACAGCTCTTTTCTTTATAGCTAGAATTACAAGAAAGTTTCTTGCTGGTTTTTTTTGAACCCTTAAAAGGTTATAGAAAAAGACCTTTGGAATTTGTAAACATTACTGTCTTTTCAAGCAAGGCACAATTTAAATAGAATGATACAAGAAAAGTCTGTTTTCCGTATATTGATACAACCTGTTTTGAGCCAGTAAGACCTCTGACATTTGCACATCTATGTGACAGTTCATAACAAATTTCATTTTCAACCATCCTGTTCTCAGGCTCCAGGCAGTATAAGTAGTGGTTGTTACCAGACTGTACTGTAGAGATGTAATCAGTTGTATGTTTTCTCCCTAGACTGAAAAAGCCAGACCAGGAGAATGAAGAACTCTAGACCGTAATTTTATGTTAGGAAAGTAGACTGGTTTGAACCACTGTACCTGAAAAAATTCAGTGGATATTTTATAAATCAGTGGTTCTGGTAGTCTGCCTTAAATGGTTCAGTTTGATAGATGGTTGCTGCCCCAGTATTTATTAAATTATTCTGTGTCTGATATGTTTATTAAAAAGATGGTTAAGGATTTCAGGTAAGGATTAAAATTACCTTGTTAAAAATAAGATGCAGAAAAAACAATTGTAATTTTTTTTTCTTGGTAAGTCCTTGTTCTTATCACACAGCAAATTGACCTCCAAAAACATGCCAAGCAAAAAGGAGATATCATGGGCCACATTGTAAACCATTTAGTGACACTCTGTCATGTCTAGACTCCTGGGGGTTTGCTGAGGGTCTGATGAAAACCAGGGACTTAGTGTGCAAAGGACGGCATAAATGAATGCAATATTGAATTTACAGTATTCTCACAGGTACTAATTTTTTCATCCTGTAATTTCTTAGGTATTAGTGAGGCTAATTGACCATATTGAGAGAGTTTTTAAAGTTTTTGAGCAACTGAACAAATCCCAGAACTGACCAGATGAAAGCTGAAGCAGAAAAAGTCAATCTGGTATTAATTTTTTAAAAATTCTGGTATTAATTTTGTAAAAATTTTTGTAACTGCAGATAGTGAAACAGTATCTTTGGTGTAATGGTAGATTTGCTTCTTCTGGCTTAAGACCACCTTTTTTTAAAAGTTCCTTTAGTTTACTTCCTAAAGTGTTCTTGGTGCTAAGAGTTGACTTACAGAGTACAGTTTTTATTTCTCTATTAGATCATATCCTTGCTTTGACGTATAGTGATGGTCTGGCTCTAGGAAGACCAGTTTAAGTTTTCTGTAGAAAGTAATAAGTTACAGGATGAAAACTTGGAAAGCCCTCTAGGAATTTAGGCACATTCATTTTCTTAATTTCCAATGACAGTTCTGTAGCCGAATGTAGAAGTAACCTTTAAAAATGGCATCCGAAGTTTGGGTTTGTGGCTGCTGAAGCCCCAGCTGTGCACAGGGAAGATGTGAGTCATTCCCTAGAGATGTTTGACAGTTTCACTGTCTGATGGCTTCAGGCCATCCTTTTGGAGTAATGACGGTCTGTGAAGGTAAATGCCCCCCCCCCCAAATCCTACTTAAAGGAGTGTTTGTTTCTCTTAAAGCATAAGATGATATTTGGAGAGACTCAGCTGTCATAAATGAGTTCTTCCTGCTTGTCTCTAGTTCTGTCTAGTTGTGCTGGGGTGAGGGAAGTGGCTCCTTATTCTAATCCAGAGCTGCTTATTCCTGGGAATAAAGTGTAATAAAGTTGAATATGAGAAAATACATTCTGTATGTAGTGAAAGAACATAGCTGTTATGTACCAGTGCATAATGAAGAGCATGGATTTTAGTGTATGCTTTAATCTCTTGAACTTTGTTACTCTCTACATTGCAGTTTAAAGTTCTCATAGCAGGTTCTGTTCTCCAATTTTTGTAGAGATTGACAGGCTTTGGATTGATTATTGAAAAGAAAGAAGAATTGAAAGACAAAATAAAACAAAGTGATCTTAAGATCATTCAGAAACTCTCTTTACTCTGTTCCACCAGAATAGGAGAGTCCTCAATAAATTTGAATGTCAGTGAGATATTTCAGAACTGGTAAAAGAGAATGGCTCTTGTACAGCCTGTAAAATTCATTGCTGCAGAAGGTTAAGACCAAAAATATAGCAAACTTGAAAAATCAATCGGATACTAGCAGGGTTATTGCTGATATCCAGAGTTATAATAATTCTATCCAAGTTTGAAACAGAGGTTATGTTTCAAACTTTGGGGCACAGAGTAATCTCTGTCTGAGAGAAATCAAAATGAAACTTGTGGAAAGATGATGTCATGTCTATCTTGTGTAGGCCCTTATGCTACAGTCTAATCTTACTGTGCTGGCAGTATACAAAAGTATTTGAGTGTGTTATCTGATTGTTTTTATCAATTGCTGTTTACAAAGTCTTTAAAGTGTGCATGCCTGTCAACAAAAGTGATATCCATCTCAAATTGGTATTTAACCAAATTAACTCAGGAGTAATAAGAGCATGGTTGGATATTAACTCAGGAGTAATAAGAGCATGGTTGGATATCTGTAGTTGTATAAGTGCTACTGACCAGCATAAATGACCTCACTACACTGAGCATATAGACTGAGCATGTGTGTATATTAAGGTACATTGTGGGTTTTTTGAAATACCCACAATGTATTTTTTTTTGTTTTTTGGTTTTTTTACAGTTTGTAAGTGCAGGTTTTGTTGCTTAGTGTCACTGCTTTGCTGTTAAAGGCAACATATCACATGTCTAGATGAGGCCTTATGACTGTCTTGCTTTTCCCAAACAGAGCCACATCTCAACTAGAGTGGATTCTGCTGTAGAGCAGTCTGGGTGCCACTGGAAATAAAAGCAAAATGACCTTGTAGTTAAAACACACTATCTCAATGTATCTAACCAGAAGAAATTAATCCTAAAACAATTATTGTGTTTTCCATCCATTTTATGATTGGGAAAAAGAGTAAAAGAAAACACACACAATAATGTGATTTCTATTCTATTCTATTCTATTCTATTCTATTCTATTCTATTCTATTCTATTCTATTCCTAATTCCAATTCTAATTCTAATTCTAATTCTAATTCTAATTCTAATCCATTCCGTTCCATTTCATTCCATTCCATTCCACTCCACTCCACTCCATTCTGTTCTGTTCTGTTCCATCTGTACTTTTTTTTGATGCAGGGACCTTGCAACTGGTTTTTAGTGCAACTTTAGGAACATACAGAATACTAAGCACAGTTATTTTATAACCTTCTGGCAGGATACAGGCATGATGTAGCTCTTTCCATGTAACACCAAAATGACATGTGCAGACTTCTGCAAATAAATAGAACTTGATCTGGTTCTGGGTGGGAACCAGAGCCAGTACCAGAGGAATTAAACTTCAGTTGCATATTCTATAAATAAACACATTGCAGGAAGAAGTTGTCTCAGAACATACCAGCTATTAAAGGATAGCTCTAAGGGACCAAAGTTGTTTTTATTTTTGCTTGCATGAGAAGCTTCACTTAAAATGATGCGTTAGTAGGAGCTGTGCCAGTTTGCACAGCAAAATGCTAATCTATCATGTAGACCTCATCCCAATGGCTAAGGTCAGGAAGAGTGAGTACTTTTTATCTCTTTGCATGTTCAGGTCTGGCAAGAGTAATTGGAATAGTATTCAGAGGTGTTGTGGAAGTGTAACTTTATAAAGCAAATTATCTCATTACTTATCTTCTTGTTCTCTAACTACCATAATTGATATCCAAATGTTCCCTAAGATTAGTTTTATTTCCTGCTCAGCTAGTTGACAGACACTGGTGAGATTTGAATTCACAGCAGGCTAGAGCAGATCGCTACCTTTGCTAACAGATTACTGCATCAAGGCATACAAACTCTCCAGCTCTGTCTCGATAAACTTTGACATATGATTTACAAAGTGAACATAATAGAAGAAATCCGTGATGCCTATAATGGGAATCATATTACCACACTATTTAAAACACTGTGAGAATTGGCTGAGCAGTTATTGTATACTTGTGATGATCTTCAAATCTTATTAGGCAAGAAAGGATTGTCAGGAAGATTATTCATCTTCTTTTCCATATTACTTCCCCTCATTTATGTTTTTATTGAACTAATTAAAGGGTGTTTTCCAATATATATAACTCCTGTTGAACCTCCAGCAAACATATGGATGTGTTCACAGTGATTTGATAGTTGTTTTGGATGTTTTACATAAATACAAAAATGTCTGTTAGACTCCTATACTATCGAGTCAATGATGAAACTGCTGTACTCTCAAACTGAAAAACAAAACCAAAGAGAGCTGTTGTTTCAGAAAAAGGAAGGTCATTGCAAGATCGTGCTTAACTGTCCTGCACAGCAGATAAGCTTGATTATTTGAGATGATAAATTGCAAGTAAAATTTGCCTGGAACAGTTGATGTGAAATGCCTCAAAAAGGAGACCAAGATTCTGTCATTTACAGAGTGTACCAGCTTCAAATGATGGCATAGTATCTTTTAAGAAAGAACGTATTTCTAGAATGGTACATAATTATTTGTTACATAAATAAATATGAAATGTTCTTCTGTGCCTGATATCTACTGATATTGCTGGTCTTATTTTTGAAGAGGGTCAGTCTATAATTCCTTGTGTTCTTGTAAACATGCAGCATAAATTTACTCTCTGGGAAACTCCCATTTTGCTTTGTGTGCCTTAGAACGAGGCAGAATGATTTATAGCTCTGTAAGATGTAGGGGAAGTCCTGATTCTTGTAAAACCTGGTCTTGTTATCTGATGTGCAAATGGAAGTGCAACCATCTCACTGCTTTTCTGCTTTTTTGAGGGCAATAGAAAAGTCAGCTGAGGTGCCTTGGGTAGAGCTCTGTGCAACTGCCAACCCTCTCTTCTATCGTTTCTCTTCTCTAGCTCAAACTGTTGAGTGCTCTGTTTTCCTCACTTTGAGTTTAAGATCTAGGTGTTGCCCTGCTCTCTCTGAGCTGTCTCTGTATGAGAGGGAGGGTTGCAGTGGGGATTTTCCTGTTAGTGTTGTGGAGCACAGTTGAAATACCACAGTATCACTGGAACATGGGGGTTGCTTTGCAGCTGTTGCAAAAAGACAGATACAATTTCTAGTTTTAAAGAGTAAAGAGAGAGGGTTTTTTCATTTGGAAGTTAAAAACTGAAGTTAGGATAATTTTTGTTTGTGCACCTCACATGTATTCCTGTATAATTAATTAGTTAGTGTATTTCAACGTGCAGTAATGTTTTCTTGGGATGTGAAGGAGAGCTGGGGCAGAAAATACCTAGCAGATAAAATTTGTAGTTGTATATTTCCAAAGAACCTGTTTGTACTGCATGACTGAGTAGTACTGACTACAGTGAATATTTGATGTAGTACTTGCATTTATATGGCTTGCTTAGAGTTGCATGGTATCAATTCTATGAAATACAAATACATGTGGGGTTATTTTGTTGTTTCTCTTGTAGACTTGCCCTCAGCAAACTTAAGCAATTACAACATCACCGTGGTGGAAGGAAAGAGCATCACGTTGTACTGTGATACTACTGGTGGGCCAGCCCCAAATGTGTCCTGGGTGGTAACTAATCTTGTTTCAAACCATGAGGTAAGTTTTATGTTCAAATATGTGACCACTCAGAGACAAGTGATTCCTGCTGAAGGATGGAATGAAGTTTCATGTCCAGCTCTAGTTAGCCTTCTATTAAAAGATGAAATAGAAAATTAATGTTGGGATTACGTTTATCTTCCAGTTACTTTCAATCCAGGGTGACTGTGGCAGTGCTTTTGGGAATGGCGGACACTTGTTTCTCAAGACTCTGATTTGCAGTCTGGTTTTTGGATGTTCACTTGTAAATGAGAGTAATATAAATTTTTGAAAGTAATGTGAGTTGGGAAACTGAAACACAAAGACTTTCTTACTATCACTGATACCTACCTACAGAGAATAAATCTAATCTATACTAATTGTGAAAAAATCTTTGTGTCTGAAATTTTATTATATTTTCATTTCAAAATTTGATGTGCTGGAATTTGGTGGTAAATATTTTGTGGCTTGTTTAATTTTTCTTCAACACACTTAGCAGCAACAGGAAGCCTTGAAATTGAAGATTTTACTTAAAAGACTGTTGGGTTGGTTTTGTTTTGGTTTGTTTTTTGTAATGGTGTATAAATATCTTTCCTCTTTGAAATTATCTAGGTGGGGCATTTTTGTTTTCTGGGGTCTTTATATTTTTTGTCTCTACTGTAGACTATGTGCTGCTTAAGTTCTTTCTGATGAAAGTGTTGACAGAGGAGGGGCATATATGCAGATCTTCAACATGCAGCTGCTGACATCATAAATTGCTATTATTTCACAGTAGTAAAAACCCATGTTTTGTACGATTTTACGGCATTGACTGTCCTACATTCAGGATGGTGTGCACTGCCTGAAGCTTCTTGGTCTGTACAAGATGTGTGATGTGTACTTCAAAAATTCTTCCAGCAGTGAGGAGCAGAAAGGACCTCTTGAGTTTCACAGTCTTTATATTTTCTTTCCGAAGTTCATTTTATCAGGCTTGTATAGAAATTAACTGGCCTGTCTTTCATTCCAGCTTTCATAAATAAGAGCTCTACAGAGCACTAGTTGAATTTTTAAACTTTGATCTGTAAAACTCCCCAAAGGCATCAAGGCATCAGTCATCATCAAGAACAAGAAATTAAAACAGTTTGGGGAACCTATGCCAAGTTGCGCTCTTTTATTTATTTTTTTCCTTTTTTAAAAAATTTAATTCTGGGAGCCAAAATGAATGTGGGATACTGTTCAAAAAGTGAGATAATCTAATTTTTTAACCCTCTCATCTTTGAAAGGCCATGGTCAGTTTGTTTCAAGGTTTATATGGCTATTCTGTCCTAGCATAACTTCATCATGCTATTTTGGAGGGGCTCATGATACCGGCTGGCTATAACCTTAGTCATGGAGCACAGCAGTCGTTTCAGTAGCAGAAGAGCATATGCCTTTTAAACCTTTTTTGCCATTCACAGTTATCGTTTTCTATGAGTGTTGCTTTTGGTTTATTTTCTTTTGCTTCCATATCTCAGTTTCTGCCTTTGTTTGCTTCATCTCATATGCTGCTTTTCCCTTTTTTCTCTCCCCTGATTTAAAAGAGAGACATTAGCAAAAGTTAAACCTAGACTCTAGTTCTGCAAAGCTAACTTTTATGTTCTGAGTTTCTGGGTTGACAGTCTCACTGAAGTTGTTGTTGCTGTTGAGCCGCTAGCAGAGAAAAGGATTCCAGTTCTCAGTGTAGCAAGAAAAGGCGTTTATTATTTTGATTTCCATATATATATAGACTTTTCAGAGGTCGCCCAGATTGGTCAGCCAGAAACCTCCCCCTAGGCCCAATTGGCCAGGCCTGAACTGTCCAAGTCTCGGGACATGTTTGAAAAACATCCAGACTTTATCTTTGTTTATGAAACACAGCAGAATGTTCTCACAAGAAAGACCTGTGCTAGCCACAAGTTGTTTAGATTTTTCTTGCTCTAGATTTCAGCCCTGAACCTGTGGTTGAGCCCCCTCTGCTTTCAGTTCAGCTTTGAGCACTATTCACCTCTGAGCTTTGCAAAATAGGGAAATGTGCAAAGGGGTGTTTGCTTTTCCACCTGCCTCACCTACCATCACACTGAGTTTGGAGGGACTTTGAACTCAGGTGGAGTTGTGGTATCATCTCAAGGTTCAAAAGTCTGGTTGCACAGGACTGTGTGCAGCAGTGTTCCCACAGATTACTGTTGACTGCCGCTTAAGGTTGCTGTGGTTTTACAAGTTACAGTGTGTTATTTTTTTGTGTTATCTGTAGCACTGACATGTATGTGTCCACGACAAAAAGTACCTCAAAAACAGTTTTTAAAAATTATCATAATTATTACTTATTTTTGGAGCATGTCTTGGTTCCTTTCCAGTTTAACAAAATAGTCTAGGTCTTTATGAAAAATTCAAGTATGGAAATAAATTATATGAATGGCTTGATATATGATCATCAGAGTAACAACTAGTTTTGCTAGTGCTTTCTGTGTGTGTGTAATACAGCCATATTTGCTTAATCAGTGTGACATAGCTGCATATTAAGTGTGTTATTTAAGGCTGTAGAAGGACACTGAGCTTTCTAAGAATTAATAAGAATCAAGATTTATAAGAATTACCATTCTTACCTTAATTATCCTGTTCTTAAACACATAAAAGAGTACTTATGCAATAGCTTAGGCAGCAGAAAATATGTAGTTTCTTATGGAGGGTTTCTTGAGGAAAGAAAGCTTTCAAAAGAAATTTGGTCAAGAAGGAGATAGAAAACATTGTCAAGATACAGTAGGGCTCAGAAGGCAGCAGTGGAAGAGATATCATGCATAGGTTAAAAGGAAAGAGAGAAAAAGATGAGTAAAGCAAGGACTGAACAGAATATAGGCAGGAAAAAAAGTTCAAGGAGAATATGCAGAGGTAGACCATAGAAATCAGTCATGAAGTAGGAGAGAGGGATGAGGAAGACTGTATTTTTAGAGGAGAAGACCATTCGTGTAAAAGGGATAAAGTGTTAAAAAAAAGGGCATAGACTGAAAGGGACAGGACAGAAACATGGTTGGGTGCAATGTTTGCAGCAGGACTTTGAAGCTTTGAATCCACTGGCACTGACTGTTACAATTGGTTCTGTACATGTTCTGGGTCTGTTTCGATGACACTAAAATAAGGCTGTGATTAATTGTGGACAGTTACAGCTAAAAGGAAGGGAAAATGAAAAATGCCATTCAGCTGTGGTCAGTAATTCCCTCCCTCTCCTTTGTTCTTAATGCTGTGGTTGACACATGCATGTTTTTCTGATCACTTGTAGAGTGACACAAACAAGAACCCTGCCTCTCTCACCATCAAGAATGTGTCATCAATGGACAGTGGACTGTGGATTTCCTGTGTAGCAGAGAACATTGTGGGAGAGGACCAAGCCTCTGCTGAGCTTACGGTATTCTGTACGTATGCAGGCCTCCATACAGACCCTGAGGCCGAACTGCATTGGCAGGAACTGTTTTGGGTATTTTTTTGACCCTCTGGCTGTCAAAATGAAAACCCTTAAGGCGTGTGAACTATCTACTGCAGTTAATGCTAGGAGTAGCCCAATCAGCAGTTGTTGCATTTAGCTTTTTTAGCTCTGTGTTCTGTAAGAAATATACTTCTAACTTCTTTATCTTCCCGTTTAAACAATCTGTAAGTAAAGGTCTGAAACCCTGAACTCTGAATGGCACTGTCATTGTGGGAAGGTTTGTAATGGTGTGTATGTACATGAACACTGTCTTAGGAATTGCAAAGTGTGAATGCATCAACAGGCTAGTAGAATTATACAAGACTACACGTTTAAGCTCTTGCCATCTGAAACAACAACTGCTTTGTTCAACATTTGTACAGTCAGATGTAAATTTATTTGTCATAGCTTTGAATAGTACACTTATTTCTCAGGGCCAAGGAAGGGGAAGGCATATAGAATGCAGAGGCACTGGCTTCTTAGATCTCAGCTCCAGGCTGATTTTGTTTTACATGAGCTATACAGCGTGTTTTCACAAGTTGCAATCCTCTGTTTAATTGAAGATGGGAATGGAACACTTTGTAGATGACAAACTTTGCTCAGCATGTGCTTATGACAGAGTAAACTGGAAAATCACTGTAGATGTAAGTTTGTAGGTTGAAATTGGATATGTAATAACTATGGGAATGAACATGAACTAGAAATGTTTGAACAGTGTAAATGAGATTCTGATCTTGGCACTGTTATGAGTGATAAAATGGAGTATAACTAGATGAAATTGGATGTAGTTAAGAATAAATATAAAGGAAAACATTGAGAAAGATGTTGGAATAATCTCTTGAGGGCATCAGAAGAGGTCTATAAACTTGAGGCATTTATCAGGTTTCAACAAAATGAGAATATCTATAGTAGAGAATTATCTCTCCCTGACAGAAAAGTCTAGAGAATTAAGTAATCTGTTCTGTATGATTCTGTTAAGAAAATAATCTGCTAGTCTGGATTGCTTGCTGAATGTCTTTTCAGTACTACTTGCTTTTGGCCAACTTGTAAATATTTTCAATACTGTTGTTTTCCTTCAGCATTCCTGTGCACTTTTTTCAGCAAAGTTAAAATGTCTCTTTTCCCCTTCTAAGTGATCCAGTAACTGAACTTTGTATACCTTACACGTTTAAATAATTTAACACGTGTTCAGTATTTGAACTAGTTTGTTTTTTTCCTTTCTAAAGAGCAGGTTCAGTTCAGTTCAGCATGGTTCTCTAGGCAGAGCAGGTATGTTCCTGTGTGAATATCCTTTGAATAGGTACCATTCCATCCAGTAACATACTTTGGTACTGATGAATGAAAAATACTTCCATCAACTTGGGAGGGAGAGAGGGAGGGAGGGAGAAAGGGGAGGAAGGAAGGACATGTTCAGAATATGCTGATGTTCACTCTTTCTTCCAATATAGTTGCACCAAATATCACGTTTATTGAATCTCCAACCCCGGACCACCACTGGTGTATTCCATTCACTGTGAAAGGGAACCCTAAGCCCACATTGCAGTGGTTCTATGAAGGAGCTGTACTGAATGAGTCTGAATACATCTGTACTAAAATACACGTTATCAATCAAAGTGAATACCATGGCTGCCTTCAGCTGGACAATCCTACACACCTTAATAATGGTGCTTATACCTTACTGGCAAAGAATGATTATGGAGAGGATGAAAAACGGGTTGATGCTCATTTCATGTCAGTGCCTGGAGATGGTGAGTGTAGTATTTTTTTAATGTTAGAAATTGCAAATTGATGATAGTGGTGAAATAGTGCTTTTGTCCCATTTAACTATTTTGAAGGAAAATTTTTATAGGATTTTTTTTTCTCTGAATGAATGTCTTCAATATTACTTGTAAAATAATGTTTTTCTTGAGCATTTTCTTCTTGTTTATTGCTTTTCAGGGAAGTCCATGCCAGTGCTCTGTAAATCTTCTCTTTGAATAACCATCTTCCCTGCCAGCCAAGACTAATGAAAAGTTGCTGTTTCTGAAGTTTTCCCAAGCCTCAGTTCTTATCCTGGAAAGCACTGAGTGCCAATTCAACCACTCTGTAACTTGCTGCACTGCATATGAATAGAACTAGGCAGTGTATTCAAGGATGTGGAGGATGCTTGTGTCGCATCTAGTGCTTTGTTGCAAAACTGATAGTGCAGTCAAGTGACTTGATGATAATATGCTGTTTATAGGATGCCAGAAGGAACTGGGGAGAAAACAAGTAACCCAGAGGCAGGATGGACAAGCTCTTAGGTATTAACAGGCATTTTGATGCCAAATTGCCATTTTTCTAAGTATCTGTGTTCAAGACAGTTGCACCTTCCGTTGCTCTAAAAATTCCCCTGCACCCTTTCTAAATACTGTGTGGGCAGGCTCAAGATGGACTAGCTTATTGAGTTGCAGGGACTACTACAAGTGATTGATGTTCACTGTAGTGTCATCTTTTCCCACATGTTCAAAACCATAAATGAAGTGGCTGTAATAACAGTCACTGTACATGTAAGCATATTGGAGTACATGGAAGAAAACTCTGAGTGGACCTTGCACATTTGGAGTAGAAATAGAAATTATGTTTTTGTGCAGATAATTGCATAGTCATACCTCAAAATATGAGATTGTATGTATCTGGCTTTTTAGCCATGTGACATAAACAGTTGCCTTTCTTTTTTTTAAAAGCCATGTGCAGTGGTAGTGCTATCTGATGGGGAAAAAAGTGAATATTTAAATTCTCATCCTACATCTCAGGCTACAGACTATAAAAATATGGATAGTATTTAATTTTTTTCCTGCCAGCTTAGTTTGCTGTAGGGAGAGAGATGGCAGGTCTTTTGCTTTCCCATCCTTATGAGAAGATGAAGAGATGATAACACTGGGCTTTATTTACTCCAGCTGTGCTTACTGCTTCTCTCCTCTTTTCTCTCTGGAACTCTTCCTTAAAGAGACTCACAACAGAAACATGCCATGTTTTCAGCTACTGATTTCCCATAATACTGCATTATAACTGTTCAGCAAAACAATTCACCTCATGGTTGTTCTGTGTACAATGGAAATTCTCTTACACCTTCATTATTTATTGTGAACCTGGCTTCATTTTCTAAGAGTATCAGTTACCTCTAACACATTAGGTGATTTTATAATTTTTTTGTCTTTGATCCAAATCCCCTTTCCTGTCCTGTTTTACCTTCAAGCTTCTGCCCACAGTAAATACAAATGTAGCTAACCTTTAAATTGGAAAGAAAACATTATTTATTTGTTCCATCACTTTTATATTCCTGTGGAATATAAGTCTACCTGTATAAACTGTGCTGTGTTCTTTAAGCATTTCCCAAGATCTGTGGTGGAGTAAGCATCACGAAAAGAGTATATGGAAATAGAGGGAATACAGAGGAAATGGGACTTGAATAGACAGGATGTAACTGCATTAGAAATTAGTTCATGCATAGTGGATGGCACCAAACCAGTCTTAAAAATTAACAAGAGGGGAAATGGCTTATCTAATTAGCCTCCTCAGTATTGTTTTTAGTTTTCTCCTGCAAGAATCATGGCATTGAGCTTTAGAAAACATCACAACATTGTTGTCTCTTCTGCTGAAGCTGGCATAAAAGCAAATGCATCATATTACAATTTTTGTTCTATACTACTGCTATTTAAAGCACTGTCAGGCTTTTCCAAATTCTTAAAAGGCTTTTTCAGTGCTGTTGTTACTGTGTAGTTTCTTCTTTTGGCCCACATACTGTACAATGAAGCATAAAGATTAAGGCCCACACCCTGGTACTATGTTCATTTTCATGTCTTCATGATTGAATCAAATACCAGTCCTGATGGTTCATGGGGTGGGGTACAGTCACTGAGCTTTAAACTGATTCTGTGGTTATTCCATCACTTTCGCAAATGCTCTGAAGATAATAAAAAAACAAAAAAAAATTAAAAACATCCCCATATCTATAATCTGTATGTCTACCCAAAGTAAATCCATATAAATCTGAAGCGTGTTCTACATCAGCAGTGCAATACTCCACTTTCAGAGTTGCATCAAACATGTTGAAGATGTGATTTGTGCTAAGACTCTCTCAACTTTCAGCAAGCTTCTTCAAGAACTTTTCTCCACTGGTCTGATGATGCAGGCATAAAAGAGAGGATACCATGTACCACAGTGGGATTTTGATTGTGTTAATGATTCCCAAGTGAATGTTGTAAATTCAGAATTTGTTTTAAATATGAAGACCCAGAAGAATAAGTGTCATGTTTTACTAGCTGAATTTTTAACTATTTTTAGTCTGCTAAATCTCTCGGTTTCCAGTCCTTACTGAGAGTGACTTGACTATTTGAGATTAACTGCAGTGAACAGTAAGCAAGAAGTGGTTTATTCTGGAGGCTATTCCAATAGTTGATCCAAAATGGCTAGTGAATGTGGGAGGATTTTTACCAGAAATAGATATTTTTAATTAAGCTTATTCATCTCTTGACTCTCTATGCTAAAATTCAGCTGAAGGAATCCAAGTCACATACATCTTGTCAAAGTAAAATAATATGCTAAATATGCCTTAACAGTAGCTTCTTGCTTGTGCGACGTAACTGTTTTTTGCAGAAGTATGTTTTTGGATTGAGTCCTTTGCTGCTCCTTTATTTTGAAAATGTGGAAGTTATAAAGAAAGAAGCAAACAATCCAAGTTGGTGTAGTTTGTAAATTTGAGTGAATAGGATAAGCATTTTGATAGCTCATTTACTCAACAACCTCTTCTAAGGGGGACCAAAACAATGGTGCCATTCTGTATTTGCCTTGAAAATAATTGTGTGTAAACGTACAAAATGACTCTGGTGAAGTTTAATATTAAAATAACTTCAATTGATGACTAAGTAGATATGTTTTTATGTTCTAAATAGAAAACATAATACTAAATAGCAGTTGTCCACCATGTTGATTTTTGTAACTTTATTTGAAGTGTTTAGTTATATGAAAGGTATTTGAATGGAGTTGATAACTTGTCATTTTATATGTCTGGGAGGAGTTAAGCGTTATACTAACCTTCTTAGTTCACCACAGTCCAGTGAAGAGAAACAAAAATGTTGACATTTAACTCAGAAATAAAGGACTGGGAGTTTTTGTGTTGTCTGGGGATTTTTTCCCATTTCAGATTACAGAAGGTGAGTTAGAAATACTGTCTTTCAACAGCTGGATGTTCTACACTTGAAAAACTGAATCCATGAACTTTTATGGACAAAAATCTCTGGTCAGAGGGTAGATGGGATTGTGGACTGAGATTGCTTGAGGATAGATAGTCAGGCTTTCTTCACTGGTTATTTATTTCTGCTGGTTGCCATAACAGTTCTCATGGGGGTCTATTGACACGTACCTCTGGATACTGGAATGTCTTCAAATGCATTTAAAAATAAGCCTAATTATCTGCTGCTGTTCTACAAATAGGTTGCAACTGGTATTTTCAGCACAGGTTCTCATGCTGTTAACAGTGGTGTTCTGCTCTTGCTTCATGGTGGCATTATGCCAGTGTAATGCCACTGCTATGGATTTACTGTAAAGTAGTATAAACAGTTAAGTTTCTTGAAGTTGGATTCCTCTTTAGAGATTTTAATTATTTGTTTAATTTATTTCCAAATGTGCAAAAAAGGAGAGTAAAAATATGGAAGAGATAACTAGAAGGCTACTACATAAACTATGCTAGAAGTACATTATAGATCAGAATGAATGGGTATGTTTAAATACAAGACAAATATCTTTCAAAGCATGAACAGTCTAACAGTTCGCTAATTTCTGTGGGTGTTCTGTGCATTTTACTCATGTATGGGCTAAACCTTACGTACATGCAGTATTTAGAAAAAGCTGCAAAGACGAACTAGTAAAATTTAGAGAAGTGTGGACTAGACAGGTATCCATTTGCTAGTGTAAAGTCCTGGCCGCTGAGACATCTGACTCTTTTGATAAGAGTTCTGTCTGTGCAGCTGGCTTCTTGGAACCATCCTTTTACAGAGTGAATTGAATGGTGCTGCTTAGCTCATTGCTACCTATAGCCCTCAACTTGCCACCTCACAGTTTAAAATGTTTTGCTCTCACAGTGATACAATATCATAATTATTTTATCAGGTAAAAATCAGTGATTGCTTAAGCTCTGTGAAATCTGCTTCCACTTGAATTCAGGGCAAATTTTACCATTGATTTTTCAACAGGAATAGTTGTTGCAGATTATCTTATTCCAGATACGTGTGTTAATAGCGGAAAGGAGGATTTTGCCCAATTGGGAAATAATGGGTGGCCTTGCCAGACCTAGTGCCCTGTGCACACATGAGGCAAAATGCTTTGGGATAACTCTAATATGGTTGTAAATGTAATGAATAAACTGCAGTTATTTGCATTTATGTAGATGCTGATGATTGCTGTGGCAAATAAAGTCAACTTCTAAAACAACTCCTAAAAATTTTTTTTATTCTTCCGGCATTTGCAATCTATTTACAAGGCTTTTCTTTTTTTTTTCTCTTTTCCCTATACAGGTAGTGGCCCAATTTTGGATCCAGACGTTTACGGTATATATTTGATTTCCTTTTTCTTTTCTTTTAATAATAGTAATGAAGGAATTGAAACCATTAAAAGTTCCAATGTTAGTCTCAATTAAATTGAAATGTCACATAGAATAACACAGTTCTAAAAGGTACTTTTTGTTTTTGGTTTTCCTGCCTTGTATTTAACATGTGTGATGACAATATTATCTTTTACTTACTATGCTGCTTTTGATTCTCATTAGGAGAAGCCTAAATCCATGGATACAAATGGGTGCAGTTGATCCTGTAGGATGACAGCTGTGTGATGTGGTTCACAGACATGAGATTTTGTGAACCTTTTGGAGGCATTTATTAGAGGAAAGAGAGTTCATGATTTCTCTTTATACAACTTAATTTATTTTTTCAGGGATGATGCCGTACTTATTTTGCCTCCAAAAATGTACCCCTAAATCCCACTTAGAAATGATATTGGCACAAGTAAGTTTTCCTGTAAGCAATTTATTTTGCTCTGTCTGCTCATTTGTACCTTCCCTTAATCTCTCTTGCATAAGCAGACCATCAATTCAGTGGTAGCTGAGTGTGTGCCAAGAGATTTGATGGCACAGTGTTCACATTAGTTTTTTAGTTAGGCAGAATGTACCAAGTGAAAGCCAGCGTGCACTGAAATAGAAGCTGCAGAATGAAAAGCAACTGTCTAGTTTTAAAAAATATTTCTGGTGTATTTCTGGTGAGTAGAAAAGTTCATCTTAACCAACATACCTGAACAGCTTGAAGCTGGATCCTCTTCGGAGTACTTTTTATTTGGATGAAATGGCCCAAGACTCAAGTTACCTAAAGCTGATCTAAATGTTATTGCTTTGATTCCATTCCATGTCATTAAACTTTAGCAAATGTGCAATTCAAGCATCAATTTGACTTCAAATGCTTAGAAACTCCAAAGGATAGCTTTCCCTCCCTCTCTTTCCAAATTCTCTTTTTTTGGAGGAGGAGGGAGCGTTGGGGATGGGGAAGTGGTGATGGTTTGCACAGTTTCTTCATGTGTTGTATTATATAAGCTGTATGCATGAAGATTTTGATTCAGAGCTGTTTATCAAGGTCCTTATGCTTTAGCCATGTGAGTGCTGTGCTTCAAGTGACTGCGGTGGGTTTCTGCTGAGATACGTGCTTCAAGTTTTGCTAGCAGATCACAAACTGCAAGGCCTAGTCCCGGTGAAGGCAGCCTTCCTCTTTATTCCTGGCTGTTCTTCCTGCTGTTTGCAGCTGTGGTCCTTGTGATGGGAGGCTATTTCCAAATGTTTTGGTTAAGTATTTTGAACATACAACAGAAATTAGAAAATCTGATGAGGTCACATCAGGCTGCATGACACTGAGTTTGCAGAGGGGAGTCCTGCCTGCATGGTGCCCTGCCTGCTGCAAGCATGGACAGTCACTTGTGCCTCTAGCTCACCTCTGTGGCACCTCTTGGAAAAGACAAAGGGGGAATGCTGTCCTGACACCGTCTGGGAAGTACCTGGGAGAAATGATGTGACTCACAGGGGTCTGAGCAGGAAATTGAGTGCAAAGCCATCTCCTTTGGCTCTGAGTTCATATTTTCATGCCACGATGCCTCTTCTAATGTGGTTGTGAACATGAGAGAGACAACCTGCCCCATATCTGCCAAACCCTGGAATGACTGTGCAGAGTGACCCCTCCAGTGCTGCTGTGACTATGCTGTTGCACCTATCCCAGCCGCTGTGCACCTTGTTTGTGAAATGGCTGTAAAATACTGGCCAACATCAGCTGCGATTCACTGCAGCTGTTATAAGACACTGTTATACTCACTGGTGGCTGTGTGAGCACCAGAGAACCTGGCCCTAAAGCAATTTGAACCTTATCTAGCATGAGTCAAGAGGCGTGACCCTATCTGTAAGAGTGCTCAGTGTCTCTGTCAGGATTTCATAGTGAAATGAACAGGAATTTGTTTAACTCGGGATCGTCCGGTTTGGACTGGATAGCTGTTGTGTGTATTTTCCTTGCCTGACTCACCCATTTCAAGTGGCTTTGAAGATCTGGCAGTATTTCAAATGCAAATGATTCACAGTTAGACAGCAAGCAATGTCAGCACACCACGAGTATACCAATGTAGCCTACCTTAGCTCTTGCCCATTTTAATATAAAAGTACATTCAGATGATTCATAGACCAGATCTGAAACACTCCGTGGTTCTTATTAGACCTCCAGGGTGTGATTTCCAGTAGTTTAGAACAGACCTGAGCATAAACAGAACTACAAATAGCATCAGCTGTTATTTACAGTTGAAATCGAGAGCAAAAACTTTCCTTCTTCTAAGTTTGTTTTACAGAGTCAGAGCAGCAAAGACTCTAAATATTTGTTTTATATGTTAGTCTTATAAAACTATAATAAAGACAGGGTTGGCAAAAGCCATCTCTGTGAAAATTTTCCCAGCTAATCGTAAAGGAAGCCCAATTTTTTTTGGCTGAAATACTTGCTATAAAGCTGGCTTTGCCTGGAAATAATGAAGTAGAAGTCTCCTCTTCTGCTCTGGTAAAGCGTGTCCTCATGGTCACAGATGGACTGCAAGGCGCCTTGTCCAAAATTCCAGGCTGTTTGTGCAGGTGAGCCATTCAGCCAGGGATTGTGCTGCCTGGATGAGCAAAGAGTGCTGTTCAGTGCTGTTCATTCTCCTGTTGCTGCTGCTATAACCTTGCTGCGTGGTAAGCTATACACATAGATATGCAGTGCAGAGTTGGAGAATTCAAATGGTAAAAAATCAAGAAATTAATTTTTTTCTCTGGAAAGCTCTGTATATTTAATATGTATTTTGGCTTGAAAGAGTCCTATCCTTTGGCATGCATAGTTTAGAGCCAAAATAGACTATGTGAGTTGTTTAGACATCCTGACTGTGCTGACTGCAGCACTGGTGCCAGAGGTAGCTGACAGCTTCCTGAACCAAAAAAAAAATCTGCAGCCTGGAAGTGCTTTGCAGAAAGCAAATGTGTCCTTGCATGCCTGAAGATCAAAAGCCCAGTGCAACTTCTTGCTAGCAGTGCCAGCAGATCTCTCCAAACTGGCCTTGGGAGCTAAAGGAGAATACTGCTGAGGTCCTAGCCCTCCCTGTGCATGCTCAGCTGGAGCTCCATGCTCAGAAATGCTCCTGCATCTCTAGTTAGCAAGAGGTTTTTCAAATTCACATTTAAGATTTAATCTTCAGGCTTATGGCACTGATTTTAATCAAAACATGTAAAGAAATACCCATTTAATTGCAAACTTTGATGACAATGCTGGAGGTGTATTTTATAATAGATGCAGTTACTGCCCTTTGTTTCTTTCATCTGCATACATTACAGTCATGAAATTAAAATGTTATGTGTGTTTCCAGATGTAATAATAAAGTAAATGCATTTTAAAATTTTCTTTTAATGCATGTTTCTCTTAACTTTATATATGTAATTATTTAATTCTTTTTCTCTCATTTGAATAATTTTGTCTGGAAATCATGGACTGTAAATAACTCTGTTTTATTTTGAAGTAATTATAAATAATTGATCCATGATCATTCTTTGTATGAGATAGTTCTGGTTTTGCCCCTGCAGCCCCATCAGTGGAATTATTTTGATAAATCAATCAAATTTCTTCATACCATCTCAAGCACTTTAATTTTTAAAGGCTTATGTGTATGATAGCAAAGCTAAACTGTAACCTCTCTGCACATAACATGGGTTTTTAAAATTATTTATTAAACAAATAAAAGCAGCCATATCATATTTGATATTAGTAAAATAGCTTGAAACCCATCTGCCAAGTTCTTTTCAGTGAAAAAAAAGTGTTCAAGCTAATTCCTAAGACTGTCCTGTGCTTGACTGAATACGAGGCTGGTGAAGTTCAGTGTAGAGGGCAGTCTTTCATTTTTAATGGGAAGTCAGGAGCGCATAAAAATAGCTCTGTGGATGGAGTTCTCATTTAACTCTAGCATATCCAGTAGGGATACACATTATTATGTAGATTGCTTCTCTTTTCATGTTTGTCAGTCACAGCACATTTGTTCAATTACATGCCATAATGATTTCCCCAATAACCTTCCAGCTTTATTAGCAATTATGAGTTGTGTCCAAAGAGCTCAAATTCCCAAAGCTGATAGTGGTCTTACCACCTTAGAAAAACTTTTCCTCCTCAACGTTTTGAAATTATAAAAGCCATCTTTTTTTCTTTCTTAAGAGTATGAAACCACACCTAATGATCTTGGAGATGCCACAAATAACAGTAATCAAATCACTTCAACGGATGTTTCCAACAAAGAGAATGAAGATAGCATCACTGTAAGTATATGCATTGTTTCCTGGTCTGTGATCTTTGTGGACTTTCTGGTTATACAACTTACAAAACTGCAGACACTGTAATGGAGCTCTGATGTATCAGAAAACTGTAGCTATTACTGTGTTGTGATCAAAACACAGAAAAAATAGGGCAAAAAAGAAAATCAGTGCTCCCCTCTCTTGTCCTTCCCCTCATTTTTTTTTTTTTGAATGAGTGAGTCACTTTTCAGCTAAAACCACTGTTTTATGTCTTGCTTTTTTTAACAACTTAACTGTAATTATTTTTAGCCTAAAACTTTGCATCTAATTTTTAGTCAAGGAGAGCAAATAATGATTTTCAAAACAGGGACATCCAAGATAATTTGGAGACTGTTGTTTGAATACACATCTTGGAGTCACCTCCATCTTAGAGCAGTGATGTGCTGCAATGAATTTTCAAAATCTAATTATATGTTTTTAAAACATGATTTCATGTAGGTTTTTGATTAAATGGTCTGTGATAGGTTTTACTACAAGTGGCTGAACTGGTGGGCCGCCTCCTCCTTTGCTGCCCTGCCTCTCATGCTTTCCTGAACTGAAATGTTGGAAACTGATAGTGGGTTACCAGCCTGGTTGACATTGCAGCCTTCCTCCGTCAGTGACTCTGTAAAGCAGCAAGCAGTGGAGAGTGTGCATTCATGAGCCAGACAGCAGACTGTGAGCTGGGACACTGTCCTAAAAATTGGGAGGAACCAAGACAGACTTGTCTCATCTAATAACGTAGTCATTGAACTGCTGAGGTGGTAAAGGTGGGACCTGTGGAAATCCTCTGGTCCGAGCTCTCCTGATTAAGCAGGGCCAGTATGGTTCCTTATGGTTGTGTCTTCACTGGTTTTGGTATTTCCAGTGATGGAGCCTTTAGAGCCACTCCAGGTAATTTGTACGAGCATTCAACCATTCCCACAGTAAATCTTTTTTCCAATGTGCTTTTCTTATGTGTTTTCTTGTAACATGCCACTCTGCTGGAAGGGAAAAGGGTGATGTACACTCCCTCCCACCTGCCTTGAATGTGTAGGATGTTGAAAAAGTTGTTCTCATAAGTGTCTGAATCTCTGTTCTCTGCAGAATAGAGGAAACCTCAACAAGTGTCAGTTTTTTGTACTCCTTGATCTGAATGCAAATGTTCCCCAAAAGAAATGAATCTATTTTCATAGCTGGTTTAATCTGAATGTATGCTAGATGTCTTTGAAGACAAATGAACAAAACAAATAGGTGTGTTTGTGTCCCCTTTTTTTTTTTTTTTTTTTTTAGGTGTACGTTGTGGTGGGAATTGCAGCACTGGTGTGCACTGGTTTAGTAATAACCCTCATTATCCTGAAGTTTGGAAGACACTCTAAGTTTGGGATGAAAGGTAAGCAGGGTGGGTTTTTATACCTTCCAGAATTATTGTGGGTTGTATGAGCTGAGAAGGTAGGCTGTTGCACTGGGAGCAGTCAAAACAACTACATTAAATACAACCACATTTATTATTTTGTTTATTCATCAGGTAAGTAATGGCAGAGGTGGATGTAGACAGAGTGTAGAATTTTGGATCAAACACTTCTGTTTTCTTCTTAGGCTAAATACCATTTCTCTACTTTTTGCTGCAAAGCCCTCTGAGACACTTCCTGTAGTAAAATATTTCTCAAGTCAGTGTAGGTAGGAAGAAGATAGGAAATGAAATTTATTCTGTTGCAAGTTTGATTATAACAGTTTGATGAGAATCTATGCTGTATGTAGGAGGTACTTTAGACAATATTACAATGTCCTATTAAAGTGATGGAAGGGGAAACAATGAAAAGAGTGGAAGGTGCGTTTGCAGTGGATCCTCTCTACTGGTGCTTTCTGATAGATGCATTTTATGTTCTTCTTGGGAAGCAGCATCTGGAGAGAGTCGCAAGTACTCATATCCCTGTGGAAGGGGAAAATCTCAGCCCTTCATTTATTCATTTATTCATTTTACAGCCAGATGGAGGTATGTGTAACACAGAGGTACCTGCAACAGCTCCATTACCATATTTTACTGGTATCATCATTTTTTGTCTGATGATGTGGGTGAAGTTGTATTTACAAAAAAAAAAGATAAAAGGAGATTTTAAAAATCCATTTGCTATCTTGTTGAGAGACCTAGAAGATGCTTTGCTGTGCACTAAAGGAGATGAGCATTTGCTCTTAAGATATGTAGATAAGGGTCTGTGGAGAACATGGTAAGTAATCTTTTGGTAGACTCCTGTTAATCTCATGTCCTTCTTCTCAAGTATGCTTATGACACAGTACCACTTGGATGTATATTTTGGTAATTCTTACATGATCTTAATAAGTGCCCTTTTCAGAGATACTTACTCTATGTTTTGCATTCCTATATTCTGTTTAGGGTAGATTTCCCAGAAAAAATGTTATTTGAGCAGAACAGAAATGTAGTTGGTGCAGATCAACTGCTGGGGTGGTAATACTGTCTCTCACCTTCTGAAACGACAGAGCCTCTGCTGTTTGGGACAGTATTAGAAAAGAAAAGTTGTTGTGAAATATTGTGAATAGCAACTTTAAGTCAGCAGGATAGAGCTGCAGAGTTTTGGCAGAAGGCTAGTCTGTGACTGAAGAACAGTTCAACGTAAATTTTATTTGTGTTAAAGGCTTTCTGAATTGCATTTAGAGAGCTGAAGTAGGTGGAAGCTGATTTAGAGAAACAGTGAGAATTGCTTTATGTTAGCTCTTTAAAGCTGAATGCTTGTTAGGTTTTTCAAAATATGCATTAAATATTTCAACACAACATTATTGAAAAACCTAGGAAGTAAACTCTGCCCTGAGGGAGAGTGCATGAAGTTCTATTTTCTGTAGTGGTGTTAAGTTACCTTCCAGGAAACAACTTGTTTTTCAGTACCTTCAGATACAGTTCTCACAAAAATAGTGCTCTTGTTTATCAGTAAGTCTGACCTGAGTAGTTCTTTGTAGCAAAATTGCCCATGTAGATCATATTTTAGTAAGAATATAATTTCATGGAAATTAACATGAAATTACAAAAAGGCAACAACTTCATATATGTTATTTTATTTTTAATGGTGAAGTCTCACTGTGAGTTACAAATAACTCTTGAATCTTTCATTAGAAAGGAATGACTTTCATTTTTCCGTTAAGTGGACCTCATACTTCTCCAAAGCATGCATTCATACATCAGCTTCACTGTCTGGATCTATCCATAGTCCAAAGTCCCAGAAACACTCTCTCCCTTTATCATTATCAGTGTTACTGAATTTATATTAAAGCAATATTTAAAGACTTGAGATTAGATGTATATAGATATGTAATACCCAGACTAGGTAGGAAATATTGCCTTCTCTGAAAAGCATGCAGTGTAAGTATATGTTGAGAATTGATGTATGAAAATAAACACCCTGGTATATTTGAACATGAGGAAAATAATGCGGATGTGATGAGAAAGGTTTTTTTCAGTTATTATTGATCAACACATTTAAATGTGTATCTTGGAATTTGTGAACAAAAAGGTTAAGTGAGCTACCTGAGAACTCCTGGAGGCATTTGCATTTTAATTTAGTGACAGCAAAAATAATCCCAATTTTGCATACAGACAATGTGTTATAGTGGTAGTTTAATAAGCATCTCAGTAGGGAGATGGGAAGGAGTTAAATATCCAGATTTCCATGGAAAATATTTACAAAACAAGATTTAAAAATCCTCTCCAAAATTAATGATTATTTTGCATTCATAAGAAGTAACTTCCTGAGTTACATCAGGCAGAAATGCACAAAAGACTGTGCTTCTTTTTTCTGTTACCTTCTGAGAGCACAACACAGTCACCTCAGACACCCTGTCATTAAATGTCTACCCACCCTTCTTTAGCAAGCACTCTGGAAAAAACAAAATAGTCACTCAGTAATTGGAGCAATCAAACTGGCACCAATGGTATTTTTCATGTAACCTTGTATATGGAAAAATGTTCCACTGAAAATCAGAAAAAGAAATATGTATATATGCTAACAGCACTTTGTGTCCTGTAGGAAATACTTTTATGTAAGGGATGACATTTTCATCTCATTTGAGTACAGAGCAGGCATCTGCAGCTTCCATAGGCATTGTTTTATGCCTTCTGCTCTTAAATGCCAGCTTATCCCATCTTTTACATGGGCATCATCTGCCCACTTCTTAGACTGTGTCTTTGCTGCGTCCTGCTTCACTTAAAGAGCTTGAGCATAGTTGGAGTGTGGGACTGACCGTGATAGAGTCCGCAGAAAGAGATGTGGAGCAGGCAGTTAGATGTGTCTGAGCTGTGGCTGCGTAAGAGCTGCCCATACCTGGAAGCATTGCACGTGCTGAGGAGCTGCTGAGCCTGCCACAGAGCTCACCCCTGATGTCTTCTTTCCAATACTATGTGGAGTGGAAAAGTGTCCAGTCTATGTGTTAGGGAGCACCATGTCCTCTGGGAACTTCCATTTCTTTGGCAGTACTGATCAATCTCTTACCAAGATCTGGTGAAGAGTTGTATAAAAAGAAATTAACCTATTTTTTACTTTTCTCTATCCATTTGGTATATCTAAGGTAAGAGAATAACTTGGGATATGTTCGTTTTACTCAGTTACCTTTCCAAACTGTAGTAATAAGAGTGTTTTTAGAGGTGAGGAGGACAAGCAAAGCTCTCTGAAACATTATATTTGGGATGTTCCACGTTCTGGTGGAAGTTGGATTGTACTAATTGAAGCAGTTGTTTTAATTCTTGCCTTAATTATTTTCCTCTGTCTTTTAGAGCTAGAGGAGATAGCAGTTTCTGATGATTGACTTTGGGAACAGTATTAGTACAGAACAGATCTGTGATCTGTGCTAGAAGAGACTTAAAATAGGGTTAGTACAAAAAACTCTAATGTTGTGCTAGACTTCCAGACTTCCATTGCAAAATTCATCAGAATAATTAGTGAAACAGAATTCTCTATTTCACTGCTTGTGTACATTTGAAACACCTTCTTATACAGGGTCTGGTGACAACAGGTTTGTATGAAAATTTGTCTTTGGTTGTTTGAATCTGGAGGTGAGGTTTTTAGACCCTTGCAAGATGCTGTGGCGTAAATGGTGAAAGCTTCAGTTAATTTCGTAAATGCATTTGTTAAGACTTGTGGGTTGCTCTTACGAAACACCTTGGCTTGCTTTCTTGCTTTCTTGCTGTGGGATGTGAAAGTGCTTATGGTGGGAATTCACTGGCGGCTGCCAAGACAGCTCTTACCATTTTGTGTTTATTTCTGACTCCATCTAACCAGCTTATGAAACTGAAAAATAACAAGGAAACTGGAGTAGAGAGGACAAGGGAGCATTTGTGAACGCCCTGAGAGGATTTGTGGAAGAGTAATTCTAGTCCTATTTTATTCTACTTTCCATGTTGAATAATGATGAAAGTTATCAAATGGCTTGCAGCATAATCAGCCCAATACACGGTTTGCAAATGTTAATCATGCTACTAAGCATGAGGAGATTTATAGAGGAAACTGATGGAAGGTAAATTAGTGGATAAACTTCAAAATAACATTGTTCAGTTAAAAGGCTGAAAACGTTTTTGTTTATATCAACTGTTCCTATTCCAGTGACAAGTATTTAGTACTCCTTGCCTCCTAGGGAATCTGAAGGTGGATAGTCATGGACAAGAATATTATTACAGCAGCTTTACTGATAAATAGAGTTTGTGTAAGTTTTACCAAAATCAGAAAGAGAAGCCACTCTTACCCAAAGCAGTGCCTTCTGTCTTTTAAGAAGTTAACAAATAGAACCTGATAGAAGCAGAAGGAAACATGTATGTCCTTAATCCATGTGTGTTGAGAGGGGTTTTTTTCTGTTTGTATGAAGTTTCTGTCAGTGTTTTGAGCTGTGTGCAGTAATGCAAAAATAAGGGAGCAAAGAGTCCCATTGTACTTAAGCGATGCCAGCTATCTTCTCATGTCTGTGGACTTGTGTGTCATGCTTTGAAAGGCGCTTCTCCTTCCTCAAGCACTCTCCAAACTGCCTTCTCTGTCTAAACATATGTCCTGACTGTGAATTCTTCACCTTGTTCAAAGATATGCAAGTCTGTGCAGCTCAGGGTACAGAAATTTACCTTTCTGTGATCAGGTAATGAGACTGCGTGGTTGATCTAAGAGAGGAAACAGTGTCTCTTTTAGAACAAACACTCCGAAATACTACCTTTCCTTCAAGTTCTTGCTAACTGTTTGTTGTCTTTTTTGAGTGTAAGTTTAAAATTTGGACTGGCAATGAGGGTGCTGTGTTCTTCCATCATGCTGATTAAAAGTTAGGAACACACCCATGGATTTTGCCTATCAAAGTCGAAACAACTTCTTCATAGCTTTTTCTCTCAAGTAATTTCTGTAACATTTGTGTTGGGCCATGAACATCCTTAAAAAGTTTTTAAATAGAAGCATTGGTTATTCCAACAGGAGCACATTGATAGTTCAGGAATATGATTTCTTCTTAGTGTGTCACAATTCACTATATAGTATTTGCTCGTAAAGTCCTGTAATGTTTTGAGCTTTGGTCCAAAAGGCAGTACAGAGGAAGGCAGCTTGGAACTCATCTCAATTGCAGCATATTTCTCAGTTGTCTTACCATATTTCAGTTTGAGTAAGAAACAGTGTACAAAAACATGATAGTCTCCTTACAAAGCAGAATTGTCATTCTGACACTATGACATAACATAATGACAGACTTTAACCCTCATTTACCCAAACAATCATATTTATATGACTTTATTAAAACAGTCCAGGTAAAAGTAGAGTGTCTTACCATTCTGTCTGAGACTTTCACATATTCCTTTGGCTGTAACTTAGGGCCTGTCAGGAAATTTCTTTTGTGTCTTATTTGTGTGTAAGCACATAGCAAATGGTCATTGGTTTTTCTGCTTTAGTGCATTTTCCCTGACTTCACCTTGTTGTCGGAGAGGGACTGACTGCAAGGGACTTTAAAAAACCCCTGTGCTTCATTTGCATTAGTGATTGAAGAATTAGGATTTTGGATTGTTTAGATGACTCTGAGTGGTTTGAAGTACGGATGTGGGAAAAGGGAGACCTGTTGTGTTTATTATTAACTCATGCATCACATGTCTTGCTTAAGCAATTGGGTTATTGCTTATAGAGTAGGAGAAAAGTGAAATATAGTTAAAATGGAATACTTCTACTACTTTTAATTCTAAAGCAATGAAAAAAATAAAAGCTTTGCATTTTCAGCAAAGTTCTGCAGTTTGACAAGTATGATCTAACGTTCAAATTGGTCTGCACTAAGCTTATAGCCATAATGGCTACAATTTTGCCTTTTTGGCCAAATCATTAAAAAGATCGAGTTTGTAGCGTGGGAACGGGCTTACTGCTTGACTTTTAGCAAGTCACTGAAATACTGAGCTTTTTGAGTTTCTACTTGTACCTATAGAAGTGGTTTTGTGCTGTGTTGTACCTACTCAAATGCCAGTTCTGTGGGTGTCGATCCTTTAATGTCTTTAGAACATTCCATTATTTAGTCAATGAGCAGAATATAAAGGAGGGATCAATTCATGTGAGTCAGTGTTGTAAGATCAGATGTAGAGAAAAATGAATGTGCTCAAATCTGCAGTATTTTTAGTTAGAATACAGTGTGAAGACAATGCTGATATTGCTCATCTGAACCCCACAGAAGGAAATTTTTTTGTTTGACACTGACATTCCAGCCTCTTCAATCATGGGCTGATCATACAGATTGTCTGTCTTAGGTGCGTCACTTGTTAATTGGACAGTAATACTGCTTTACCTCCTGAGCATTTGGAAGATAAAGTTGTTAATGCATCTAAGTGTTTACAAAGTGTCCTACATGTTGAAGAAGCGAATTGCTGTAAGTAGTACTTCAAAGAATGAGAGTTTGTATTAACTGATCCATGAAGGTAATTTTGTGTAAAGGATTTTACAGAGGTCTGAAAATATTTAAGCCACCATTCTCTTGTGTTTCAATAAATAAAAGAGCATTGTTTCTTAAAGCATTGGTTGGGGTCTGTGTCACCCTATCAAAGCATACTGTTAGACATTATTTTAAAGTTCCATTGTTTTTATTTATATATTATTTGATCTTTAGGTCTCAGATGTCTGTGTTGGTTTGCTATTAGTTTTCCTGAGTCCAGTCCTAAAGTGCAAGATAGCAGAGAGGAACAGGAATGTAACTGTTTCTGTAATAGGAACAAGCAAGTGGATGACATGCCTCGTATGTAACCCAGGATTTGTGAAGACAGCTCAGATCTGAGCCAGGGAATTTTTAATGATGCGGTGGTGCATTTGACTCTGATCTGCTTTGGCTGCAAAACGTAAACTCAGTTGTAATGACTGAGGGAGAAAAGGAGTTATTAACTTGCTTAGAGCTTTTCATGATTCAGACTACTATGGTGGTATTATTATCAATGATACTATTAACAAAGGTAAATTATCTGAGACCTCATGTCCATTACTAGTAAAAAAAAGGAAGGTAAGTGTAAATGAGTACCTGTTGTATCTCATTTCCCCACCCCCTAAAAGAGTATACAAGCAGGTGATGGAATGAAGGAGTATGCATGAAGTGAAATAGAGAACCTGGGAGATGCTGAGTAGAGGACAGCTTGGAGATGAAATGCAAAGAGATTGAAGAGAAGTCTATAAATGGATGCAGTAGAAATGAGGAGAGCTAAAAATTATGGTTGCTAAGGCTCTACCTTGGTATGGGCTGAGGCACACAGAAATAGCAGAGCTCCTGGATCAAGGTGGTGACGGAATAAAAGAGTCAGTGCTAGAGGTGTAAACTGAAGATTTCAAACCCCATGTTCAGTCTACTTTCTACATATGTGCTTCCCGGGTCTTTATTTTACAGGGCCTAGAGTTTCTCCTTTAGTTTTTTGTGTGTGAAGGGGGAAAAATTACCTGTTTTAATATGAATTTTTCACCCATATGCGTGTCACGCTGTTTTGGGAATGCATTACTTTGTGAGGCAAATTGTGGTTTAGTCCATGGAGAATTTTAGAAAAATATGAGACTTGGTGTAGGAGGAAATAAGAGGATGGTAGGAATGGAAAGTGGGGAGAAAGTAAATCATAATAATGGTAAGTTTACCTGTGAGTGAAAAAGTAATCAGATGAAATAGAAATAAATGAATCAAAAAGGAAATAGCCAAAGAATAGCAAAGCTGGCCTGTGTTCATTCTGTCTGTGTATGTACGTATGTATGTATGTATGTATGTATGTATGTATCTGTCTATCTATCTATCTATCTATCCATCTATTTTTGAGTGACCCCAGTTCTCCAGTGATTTAAGCACCATTTACTATGAAGTACAAATGTGCTTTGTTTTGATCACCCTTTGAGGAATTGTCGAGGCTAGGTGCAATGCTAGAAATCCTGATGCTAAAACCCAAGCAGTTATTAAACACTCTAAGCTGGAATATGAGTAATACACAAATAAAAAGTATTCTTGGTAGGGATGAGGTCCATTGTATGATCTCCAGTTAGGAAAAAGGCTAATATGGAAATGACTGCCAGAAGAAGCTTCTCCTGGAGACTGGGCCACCTTGTACTGACTTTCCACAGAATAGCTGAGACTGACAGAGATTCTGGGGGTGTCTGGTCCATTGCTCTGCACAAAAGCAGGGTGAACTGCTGATGTTCATAGTGTGTCTTCTTTCAGAATGATCAAGAAGTGCTGTAAAGCCATTACTGCTGCAATACTGTATCTTAGGAAGCAATGAGGAAGTACAAAAATTAGAAGAATTAAGAAAAATCAAGACAAAAGGTAGCCAAGCTTCTTGAATATCTAGTAAAAGAAAACACTTCAGGTTTTACTTCAATTCTGGGCAAAAGTTCAAGTAAGATTTTATAATTTGAATGAATAGGTCCTTTTTATATCTCTTTTTTTCATGCACACACCCTGATGCATGTTTATAATCTCCCAGAATATCTATAACCTGGAATCAGCATTGCGTATCATATATTAATTCACTGCAGCCAGTGAATTCCCCCAATGGATAGCTGAACACACCTTTTCCAAGTGACTCACAGCTCTCCTCAATCACTGTTTTCCTGGAGATACTGTGTCTCCCCAATGCTTCCTCACTGGTGTAATATGAGTATGTCTCACTGCCTCACAGTGGCCAGTGTTCCAGCCTTTCACATTTATGTATTTAAAACCTAAGGTTTGTGTTCAGTCCTCAGGCTGGATGATAATCCTGTGTAAGGATCAGAATAGTGTATTACCTATTACTTTTTTTCCCCATATATGAATCATTAATGACATAGGAATAGTCTTCATTTTGAAAGAACTTTTTGTGCTGCCCTCAAAGTCCATTTTGTCCTGACACCTCTTCTGTATCTGGCGCAAAAATCAGAATTGCCTCTTTAAAGAAGAGTCTCTCATTCTTTCTGTTTTGTCCTCTGCCATGTTTTGTCCCATTCAGTGCTGTTTGCTTTGCTGATATCAGAAACTAGGAAGACTTGATGGCACTTCTAGTGTGGAAAGGAGAAACCAGATTTAGGAATATGAGATCTGTCTTGAAAAGGAAAGGAAAGGAAAGGAAAGGAAAGGAAAGGAAAGGAAAGGAAAGGAAAGGAAAGGAAAGGAAAGGAAAGGAAAGGAAAGGAAAGGAAAAAGAAAAAAGAAAAAAGAAAAGAAAAGAAAAGAAAAGAAAAGAAAAGAAAAGAAAAGAAAAGAAAAGAAAAGAAAAGAAAAGAAAAAAGAAAAGAAAAGAAAAGAAAAGAAAAGAAAAGAAAAGAAAAGAAAAGAAAAGAAAAGAAAAGAAAAGAAAAGAAAAGAAAGAAAAAATTAATTTAGGGCAGGATTTAGAAGCTTTCTGATTTGCTCTGTTTGATTTTTTGAAGCTTCTTAATAAAGAGATCAGAGAGGGAGCAATGTAACAGGATCCTTTATATTGAAGTAAGATGGGCAAACTATTTAGTTACTATTATTTAGCCTACATCATATTTATTCATGGTGCCAAAGGTTAATGCACTGTTCCTTCAACTGTCTGGCATGATGGAATACCCTGGAGCACAAAGTGGAATAACATAATCATATAAAAAGTTTTTATAAAAAGTTCTTCACCTTCTCCTGATAGATGACAAACATTTGGACTAACTGAAACAGGGTAGCTTTAGGTTAGATATTAGGAAAAAATTCTTCACTTTGAGGGTGCTGAAACATTGGAACAGATTGCCCAGAGAAATTGTGGATACCCCATCCCTGGAAGTGTTCAAGGCTAGATTGGATGGGTCTTTGAGCAGCCTGGTCTAGTACAAGGTTGTCCTTTGCAAATGGGTTGAAACCTGGTGATATTTAAGGTCCCTTCTGGCCCAAGCTAATCTATGACTCTATTTGTCATGAAGTTTCACTTTTTGACACTTTGGCCAGCCAGTCATGACTGTGGTCATCCTCCCTCTATCAGCCCCTTTGGCTCTTGCACGCTGAGAGCATTGATAGTAAGGTAATAGAGAGCTGGCATGTCTGAGAACTCAGGCCTTTTCCCTCATAGCTATTTTGGATTTTAAAAGCATCATTCTCATAAGTAAGAAGAAGATAGCATACAGTAGTGGCACAATTTCTGCACTGCCATAACACTTGTGTAGAGCATATTTGGAAACATCTGCAGCTGGATGGAGTCCATTTGTAGCCCTTGTGAGGAATGCCATTGTTCATGGATTTGCCTCATTTGACAGGGCCAGCCCCAGTGTGGAGATATGCCATGAATGGCCATTAAAGTAGGAGAAATTTTAACTCTGGTTCTGGTTCAGTAGATGTGAGTAATTCAAACTGGGAGAAAAACAAACCTTGAAAATCAGTGAATTGATTTACCAGAACCCTTTGATTTACGTGGAAGCTCTTGGGCATAGGAGCTGATGGCCACAGCTGAAATAATTGTTACCAAAGGTCTTCCAAGAGACATTTGTGCCCCTCTCAGAAAGTTACATTTCTGTGACTTGTTAGTAACAGGCAGCAGCAGAAATGTACCTTGTAAAAATGTTCTTTGAGTGTGAACCAGAATCTGGTGACATTCCTTGGTTTTTTTGGAGAGGGCCATTGCAGTGCTCTCTCACACAACCTCTGAAGCTGCACTCATATCTGTCCTTCTGTGGCATGTGGGGATATGCACTATGAGCAGCCCGTGTTTTCAGTCTCTGGTGGCTCTGTTTCAGGGGGGTCTGATGCAGCTGCACATTTGTTGAATGTGTCTCATGCTCTAGTTACTTGAAGGTCAAATTAAAACCTTCAAATTAAAAGGTCAAATCCTGTGTTTGTGGCTACCACAAGCTAAATAGGTCTGCACATGGCCATCTTGGAGGTCTTTAAGCTCTCACAGCTGTCAGTCACTTTGGAAAGCAGTAGGGAGCCTCCCCTGTTAAATTTCAGTGCTTTTGAGGGCTGGCTTTCCAGCTAGGCAGGTGGTGTAGCTGCTTCTCATGGTGCCTGGAGCTTGTGTATTGCAGCTGCTCCTGCAGTGGCCTCTCCCAATGTGCTCCAGGCAAACAGGAATGCAGACTATTCTGCTGCCATCACAAGAAGGCATGCAACCTGCCAGTGGCACAGTAAAGCCCAGGTGCCTTAAGAGTGCAGGTTGTGAGTCAGGTGGATGGCACTGGGCCTGTTTCTGCTCAGTGGCTGTGAGTTTCAGTGATACAGCTATTAAGCACAAAGACATCACCTCTGGCACGCGCAATCTTTGTAATGTGGTGTGGCAAAGGTGCTCTGGTATGTGCTTGCTCTGTACTAACACAGTCCCTCAGGCAGATGCTTTTGGCTCCTGTCAGTAGCAGGGCAATAGATGTTTCATTTGCTTGGACCAACATGGTTGTTCTTGCATTCTGTACAGAGGAAGGCTGACAAGGAAGGGAAACTTTCTGTTTGTTAAGCACTCTGTTGTTTTGGTAAAGAAAAATGTAAAATAAGTACTCATGGCTTTATTTTAGAAAAGTAATAGTTTGGAATGTCTTATGGTTGGTTTAGGGTGCAGTTCACCAGATAATCTATCACAAAGGCAGAGGAACCAGAGGAAACATTCTTCCTTTCACTCCTTTGCAAAGCAGGCCATACCCGAGTCTTGGACATGGCATATACTACAGGTCCTGTGGCAAGTACCAGAGGAGCATGATAGCAAACCAGCAGAGAAGCTGAGGCATGTTTATGCTTTCAGACTATTGAGCCGTAATGTCTTGAGGCTGTGGAGAGACTTGGATAATTTGCTTTTCCTTTTGGTGTGTTCAGACAGTTCTTCAGGTCAGAGTCTGCACGTTTGTGCAGGGATTGGAAATGTCTGTCCAGTTGCATGGCTCAGGCCCAAGTGTGTCAAATTCAAGCAGTGAGAAGTTGATATTCCTAGGATAAAGATAAGACTTTCTTTTTCTTCCATCCTGCTGTCGTTGCCTGTGGCAGCTCTGAGCTGACAATTGTACCCTCATGGTGCTAAAGGAAGAAGGATTCTGTGTGTTTGCAGTCTTTATGCAATTGGCTGTGACCAATCCATGTTCTTTGAAAAGTGTTCATGCTACAATAGATATTCATATTAATCATGGTGATGTCACCTAGTATTTAAGTGATTAGGTTCTGCGGTGATTCTAATTTTACAAACTTTAATTTACTCCCAGCAGTCAGGACAATGTTTTTGCTAAGTGCAATTATGCTTCTACAAGCAGGTGCTTTGATTGCATGAAATATAAAGCTAGGCGCTGTTCTCACTGACCACCACTGGTAGTAAAAGGATGTTTGTGTGCACTGTTATGTACACCAGCTGGCCTTGGAACAGTGATCCCTGCCACTGAGCTCCCATACTCTGTTCACACCAAATTAATTCCTGTCATTTATTACTTGCTTTTGAAGTACAAGGCACAGAGCTTCTGAGGGTTTTTTAGTCTCTTTTAGGTGTCCTGAGGTCCAAGTTTACTCAAATTTTAATTAGCTACTTCAGCATTAGCTAGTTAGGTACCCTGTCTTTTTCCAACTTATTCCATTGCAGGTGGCTACTGATAACCTTTCTCCTCTGTTACAGTCCTGAAAATGCAATCAGGATTGTAAGCAGTATTATGGAAATGCTTAAACTGAGATGTTTTCTTACAGTTCAACAACTTGGTCACAAATTCATTTTCTTCAGTGTGAGGGGGAAAATTAAAAAAACCAAAACCTCAGCTACAGTGGCAGCTTCAGAATTCAGTCTGTTACCTAGTCAAAGAGATGTCTTGATGTTTAACACTGAAGTAGTATCCTTGCTAAGGCGGGGGGGGGGTTGAAAGAGAAGGAACTACGCTGCATAGAATGCATCATTGGTATATAAAAATGTTGATATGGTTGAAGCATCCTTCATAAATTACCTAAAAAGGTAAGTGAGCGAGAATTTTTTTTACACTATGGCCCCTTATACTTCTCTGCCAGTAAATGAGTGCAGATGGGAATCAGACTCATTTAGATTGACAGGGGTTAGCATTTCTTAGGGAAGAGAAGAGCTGCAGGCAGAGGTCCTGCGGTTGGCTGTGTCAGCTTCCATGTGCATCTGGGAAAGTAACATGGGAAACTAAATCCTCCCAGAGAATAGGTGGAACTTAATCTTGGCCTTTAGCTCCTCAATTAACCTTGACACTTTAACATTGGATTCTGGATGAGTGAGGCATCTTAGAGTGATGCTTAATCAGCTTCTTAAATAGGGGATGAAATATCAGTATTTTGCTCTATTACTGCTTCCAAACAACATGGCAGGACTTAAAAAAAGGTAACAGAGAATAAGGTAATAAGGTACCCAGGTAATAAGGTCTCTTCTGAACCTGCTTTCTTCAAGATATGAATCACCAGGACCAATTCTTGTCTGTCTTAGCTATAAAAAATTTATGGAAGAGGGAGTTCAAGGAACTGAACTACAAGAGGGTGCCCTTTGGTGCACTTCAGAAGCAGCTGACTGCATTGGCTGCTTTGTGTGTAAAGCAGAAAAGGTGCAGCAAAAAGTTTTTTGCCGGTGCCACTAAGAAAACTGCATGAGTCTTGTAGTAGATGCAACACAGGTTGTAGACCGAATGATGAATCCTTTTTACGCAGACTGAAGGGTCCTGTATGCTTGTGTGTCCTTATTTTGCTGTATCACCAGTCAGCTATAGGTAAATAAGTATCGGCCTGAATGTAACTCTGAATAGCTCACTGCTTCATTTAGCAGAATTTTATGGTTTTTATTTGTCCAGTATAGTCATAGTTCAGTCACTTAAAACCCAAGTATGTCAATT
The DNA here is from genome assembly GCF_008360975.1 of Lichenostomus cassidix. Classification (NCBI taxonomy): domain Eukaryota; kingdom Metazoa; phylum Chordata; class Aves; order Passeriformes; family Meliphagidae; genus Lichenostomus; species Lichenostomus cassidix. The sequence goes on along the minus strand of NC_139511.1, from coordinate 38,056,184 downwards.
TTTTAAATACTGCATAGCTTCACTGCTTAGAATTCACATTTTGAAATGTGATTGCTGTTCTGTCACATTTCTCTTGTCACATTTTCTTGTTTAAGTTCACTAAAAGAGGGTGCTAATAATGCAAAAGAGGTCTAAGATATGATAGATCAAGGATGGAAGAATATGAAAAATGAACTTCACATGATTTTGCATGATTATTGCAAGCAGAGCAAACAGATTTAGTTTTCCTTTTCTGCAATATAACGTTTTGTAGTTTTTTGTGTAAACTTCCATCTGTATTAACAGTAGTAGTACATGCAGTTGGAGATTCCATGTACTAGCGTCATCTTGTATCTGTTACTACATTTTCTTCTTTTTGAGACTGACTGTAAGGAATTCAATTATTGTATTGTAAGAGAGTATAGTGTGTGGCAGTTTGGATTGAACAAATAGCTTTGAACAGTGAATCACGCAAAACTCTAAGGAAATAACTGTCATGGGTCAAGACTACACTGAGTAAGGTTTTGGGTACACATAAAGGAGACTGTAGTCAGAAGACTAATAGTCCAAGAATAGGAGCAGGTGAACCTCCTGCAAATCATTAATTGGGCACAGTGATAAACAGTTAATTGTTTGAGAGACAGATGGGATTACTTTAAAAAAAAACCAAACCAAGCTTGTTGTAGAAGATGGGCTGAGAAGTGATGAAGAGAGTGAGAGAGAAGTGAAAATAGTGGCAAGGAAAAACAGAAGAGGAGGACTTAAAGCCCAAGTGAGAAGACTAGAAAAGGTGTGCAGGTACAGAATTTTTTTAGTTGTGATGGGGAAAAACAAAAAGATTGCTGTGTAACTGAGAGAAAGTAAGCCAAAGAAGGTGAAAAATCACACCCTTTTCCAATTTTGTACTGGAAATATTGATCATATTCTAAATAGAAAGAGTGTGAAGGGACTAAGATAGGAGACCAAAGCTGTGTAGGAGTTGCTGGGATTGAAGATGCCATACTTGGTTGTGATGAAAAAGGTGGGACTAACTTCAGTCCATTGGAAGCATGGCAGAAACAGGCATAGTGTGATTTCTTGTGTATCTGGGTAAAGTCCCAATCAGGCTTTGAAAGCATGGTCCCCAGCATTGTGGAGAAAAGCATAAAAATCAGTGAGAAATTGAATGAAGAAAGGAATGAAAGAAAAAAAAAAGCCCAAAACCAAAAAACCCCTGAGGGGAGAGGATTGAGAGCTGTGGAGAGTGTCATCTCTGATGAAATGAGAGATAGGCCAGATGGTGTATTCCAGAATGACAATGTAAGAGTTTTTTCTAGGTGAGGACAGTACTGGAAACGCATCCTTTACAAGTATTTTGCAAACATTGCCAGACTTGGTCCAGTCACCATGACTGGGGCCAGGAGCTGCTCTGAGCTTAGTAACAACAGAATAGAAGTTTGGGAAGCTAGCTCTTCTCTTGTCTCTAAAGGCTGCCAACCTGAAGTGAAGCTCTTACAGTCAGTAGAACTGCATGGCTGTAAGGCTGGTTTGTTAATGTGGAATTTGATACCAGCAGCTATCTATGTTTCAAAATAATATCCTGGAAACAGAGGAAAAAATCTGTGCTTCTGTTTTGAGTGATGTCCTACCGCTTGGTTATTAACAGTGTCCTGCAGTCTCCTGTTTTTTATGGTGCCCCCAACTGAATCTGCACATTCATGAATTCCAGTGCACATTATTAAGAAAATGAAACAAAATAGAAAGAAAAAATTTAAATATTTAACCTTCAATTTGGGATGCACCAAGGCCAGACTAGTGTCAATAAAGATCAAACAGTCAGGGCCAAGAAATGTGCTGCTTCTGCCACAGCCACTGTAGGATCAAAAGGGTAGGAAGACGAAAAAGCAAAGCTCTGTACAGTGGCATTCGGCCACCAGATTGGATGTGAATGTATCCAAGAACACAGTAACAAATGCAATCAGCAGCCAGGCTTTCTTGGACTATTTCAATGAATACAGTGAATTTCAGTGTGTACAATATGTACAGTTATAGTAATGAATGCATAAAAAATGGAGGCCTCTCCCCACCATGTGCAAATCCTTGTGTATGCAGAAGCAGCTGATTAGAGCTGTGGATCAGCTGTGTAAAATTCGAAGGATGGTTCTGTCATGGTATTGGGTGGTGTAGGGTTCAGCCAGCAGTGACAGCAAATCTCTTTGCCCTAGCCTGTCCTATTGCTTTTTCAGCACCACAAACACCACTGATGGAAATAGGTGCTACCTGTCAGTGCAGAATCAGCACTGTGATAGACTCCACAGACAGTAGATTCGTAACATGCATGGAAGGGGACAATTTTACCCTTGGCCTGTAATTGGCTTATACATAGGATTGCGTGCAGATCATTCTTTGCAAATCATTATAAGTCCTCTCTAATGTTAGGTGACTATAGTAGTTATAGCCAAGATTTTAGCCTTTTTTTTGCAGAGGAATGTTCCACTGCCTTTCATTCCTCCTTGATTTTGTATAAAAAGAGCCATGGGTCTGAACAAACAATGTAACCAAGGGAAGGTTTTTAACTTTGAGATGGAATGAGAATGAGATATTTAATAATGGTCTTTTGACCTGGAATATTCTTTTTCTGTTTTTATCAGAAATAACTAATTCATAGGTGTTACAGACCCTTGGACATGGCATTTACATACTGTCCAGTTCATGGCATTGAAACACCTCATTGTTCATTACTCGTATCTTATGGAACAGAGGTAGAGCAAAAATGTAAACTGAACAATAACATAGTGAATTATTCTTCTCTTCCTGTAGAGCACCATGTAACTCCTGTTGTAAAGCTCTTGCTAAACTTACTGTGTTGTCATACAGCAGTTTTGTACTAACACAGAAGGTACATTGATTTCTGGCTCTGCTGTAGAGTAGGTTTGTGCATTTTCCTTCACGTGTTGTACTCATCTCTTTCCCTCTTAATGAGTGTCCGTGTCATTGCCTAGCTCACTTATTTCTTACCTATGCTCTTTTAATCTTTTTTTAAAATGTTTTTTTACTAGTATTCAAAAATGTGTATTTCCACGGTGATAACAGAAGGGTTGTATTTCATAGCTCAGGGCAAAAGGGATAATCTCCTTTTGGATGTGATTATTCCAGAATAGAATTTTTAAACATATATTTACTTGGTATAAGATAATGGTTAGCGTTTTGTCTTAGGATAGTATTTCTGTAATTATGAAGTAAAGAAGCAGCAGTGTTACTATGCTGAGTTTTTATATCCAATTAGTATAAAAGGTACCTGAATATAATTCCAGTAGTATCAATTCCTGTCTTTGTCAATGTTACCATATTATCCTTCGCAAAGATGGCATTTCTAGTCTCTAGATAGCGGAAGTATTGGTAATTAAATAGGCAATTAAAGGGAAACTAATCACATGGGTATTTTGAAAGTAGCCAACTTCTCTCACATGTGAACTCCCTGTCTTGGACAGCACTGAGCTGACTTCGTGCTGACACTGCCTGTACACTTCTGCTAATGCAGTGCTGTGGGACAGTGAGAGCAGACATCATCACATTTTCCTTCTTGTAGTGGATGGTGAACAGAAAAATCTTTTTGTATTTGCACCTTGTAGGTTTTTGTTGAGCAGCATTTCTTTAAGAGGAGATGTCTGCAGTCAATGATCATTTGGCTGTTAGATGTTTTTCTTCAAGTTCTCTTGATTTGATCGCATATAAAAAGAAGTCTTGGCTTTATATTTTTCCGATTTTTAATGTGGTTGATTTGTTTAATAAAGGTATCAGAAAAATATATAAACTAAGTTATGACTGCTGTGTAGAAGCACATTAATAGGGAGTGATTTACTTTTGGACTGCTAAGTGAGCCAAGACCAAAGAAGGAAATACCACTGTAGCTGGACCTACTGAAGAAAAGCTAATGGAGACAACTTGTAGGAAAAGAGGTTTTAGGTGAAAAATTAGGGAACATGTTGAGTAAGAAGGAGGATGTAGTGAAATTTAAGATTAATAAGGATAAAATAATCACATACCTTCCTATTTTTTATCTAATGGTTGGCTTTTGCTCCCTATTTACTTTTCTCTATTGCTTTCAATAATCAATAATCAATACAATAATCAATACAAACCAGCAGTTATTTGAATTTTTCCTGCAACAGAAATTGTAAATTTTCATATAATTTTATTTTGTTCCATTCTACAAAGAGCTTTACTTTAAAAAATCACCAACCTAAGCTTCTCCTTCTTTTAGGGGAAAATTCCTGATAGAAAATATGCTCAAAGGACTTTCAGTCCTAGGAATTATCCAAATACTGGAAAATCACATTCTGCATTAGTAGGTACTAACAAAAACATAGTAGTAGCACAGGCAATCAATAGCATTTTTCGTCATTTACAGTAATTAACATAATATGAGTAAACACGTATATATGTGTATTAAAAAATATATGTAACATTCATGGTGTTATATATTACACAGTCTAACATACAGAAAACTTCTGAGTTGTTGCCTAGAGGTACTTCATGTTGTCTTAAATAAATTTACAGTTTCTTTTCACATATAGGTTGTAAATGGGACTTTTGAAGAAGCCAGAAGAAAAATGCACTTGGATGTATAAAAAACTGGAGTTAGGACCATGCTGTGGGAGCTCATTAATGATTCAGAATGGTTGGTTTCAGTTTCCCCTCCTTCCTTTCACAAGGCAAAATCCAATCAATAGTTTTCTTTCAAGGTCACAATTGCTGCTTGGGCTCTGTCCTTCTTAAAACCCTTGTCCAGTCATAGGAGTGTTTTGGAAGATTTAATTACTATCTTACTTGAGGCTATCATCAATAACTCTTAGTATGGTTGGACTCAGACAGAAAGCTGCATTATTACTGGAGAGGGCTCTGCCCTGCTCCAGCTACAAGGGTGCTGTGCTTGTGAGCAGTGTTGTGTCAGGTATGAAAGGAGCTTTCCCCCACCATCCTGTCCCCAGTAATCCTGTGGTTGCATTGTGGACAGGAAAAAAAAGACATGTGTAAATACATGTTATATCTCAGTTATTAGGTTTTGCAAGGTTTGTGAAACTGAGTTGTGTTTGAGAAAATTAGATTGCCGTCTTTGCAAGGGAAAGGTTTCCATTGCATGGACAATGGTACTTCTTAATGTGTTTTGGCAGTTTGTTTTTCAGAGCAGCAAGTGAAATGTATATTTTAAAAAATATCAATATTCTTTTGGTCTGTTTTTTTCCTACATTCTTGATACTTTTTTTTCCCCTTTATTTAGAAATAAGTACAGTGTAGGCTAAGTAAACTTGTTAGGTGCTCATTAGCTATCCTCACTGCCTATAGTTACATCGTAAATCTTAAGGGGTGTACCAGATCCAGTATTTTAATTTCAGCTGAGGAAACAATGCTCCTTTAATGACATTGGAAATATTTGTCCCTCTAAAATATCTTTTATATCTTGAGAAATACCATAAACAGTCACAAATAGAGAAAGGTATTTTAATATCTTATGTTTAGAACCCTTTTGGAATATTATCTCAGCTAAGCATTTTCTTTTTGAATAAGCTGCCAAAGTAGAAGTTTGATGCTTTGTCAAGAAGCAAGCAAGGATGCTTATCCTTCCTTAAATGCCTCAGTTTTCACAAAGATATCATACTGCTTTACAGTGTCTGCTTCTTGAAAGTTAAATTCTGTGATTTTAGAGTGATATCTAAGATCTGTTAACTTGAGTAGAATGAGCTGAATGTATTTGCAGGAGGTAAAAGTGTTGGTCTAGTATAATCTTTACGTTGACTGAAAAATAACAAGCAAAATTCAGTCCATCATCTCTTCCTTCTCCTGCTTTTTAGGAAAATCTGGACAAGATAAAGGTCTAAAGTCATGACAGACCTCAGAGTTATCATAATAATTTCAGGAGCAAGCTTTTGGAGGTCAGCTTTAGTATAGAATATTAGGAAATTAATCATGCTTGTTGAACGTGGTGAATCCAAATTTGCTGTTGTTCATAATCCCTAATCAGGCACAGAATGTCAACAGTTCACTTTGCTCGTTCTTCTGACATAATATTTAATATGGTCTAAATAAATTTTTTATATATTCTGTTGATTTTATGGTGTTCATAAAATGCTAGTAACAGAAAAATCTATTTCTATTGCTGTTTTTTTTAAGTTACTGTAATTTCCAAGGAAAAACCTCTTCAGTGACTCATATGAAATATGTTGGAGGGAGTTTGTATGTACGCATATATACAAATATGCAGGTACACAGGTTTTCAAATGGTATAATTTAAGTAGATTATTTAAACTGAGCCTTGCCATTTGGCTGAGATTTGCTTTTATATATTTTTTATTTTCAGATGTTTGTCCCTGCTTTGAATTCATAACGTGTGTCCAGGTCTTCTGGCTACACATCTTCTGCCTTTACTTGTGAAGTTAGTTTTTTTTCCATGTTGCAAAGAATACTTAGCCCTGAATTTGCAAATCTTCTGTTTATGTGTGTGTGATGCCACAGGCTGAGGTACCTTGGGGTAGAACGGGAGGAGATATGGATACCTGTTGTTCAGCTCCATTGGTACCTTCTGCCATACAGGAAGCAGCGAGGGAACACCAGGGTCTCTGGCACAACAGAGGGTAGCTTGCAGAAGCATTAGGCAACACAGCTTGGTTACAGGTTACTTTCAGCACTGAGAGGGCAGAGTAGGACCAGGTGCTGAACAAGCTGTTTTGGTGTGAAGTAGTAAGGATTTTGGCCCATGAATGATCCCCAGCAAAAACAAAAGTCCTGGAAAAAACTCATAAGCACCAAACAAAATGTTGCTGCATGCCGTATGACTAGGTATTGATTATGACTTCTGTGCAGACATCAAGTTTGTCTTTGCAGGCCAAGAATATACACCAAGAAGAATTTGGCCAGTGACTGAAGAATATCTCCTCATTGCTTATCATAAATCATGATACTGTAATTTTTCATGAATATTTTTAAGTGGTGCTCATTTTTTTAGCTCTAAAACACATGTGCAAGTTATGTCTGGGAGAGTCCGGTCCAAAAATGCCAATAATGACAATCTTTCTCATGTTATAGATGGTTATGTGTGAAAAATGTGAAATGAGAACAATCTAAAAGTATCACAATGGATGTTTTCTCTTCTGCAGTGTAGAATGAAAAATAAAGCAATTGATGAAGAAACATAAATTGAAAAAAAGAGTAGCATTGGCAATTGCAAACCAAACCCTTGACAATTGCATTAATGGTAATGCATTCCATTCCAGTTCATGGTGAAGTAAAAGGCGTTGGTCTGGTAGATCAAATATGGCTTTCATTGCAAGACTGCGACAATGAAGGTGAGATAATAAAGCTATTCAGACTAACCTGTAAAGAATGTTGTTATTAAATACCCGATGAATTTACAGAATTTATTTATTCTTGGAACAGATAACACTATAAAATACTATGTTTCAGTTCAGGATGTATGTATCCTGTTATGTATATGTGTGTATACATGAATACATACATTTTTGGCTGAAAAAAATATACATGCAGTTAAAATTGTAGAAAATTAATGATATGTGTTAGGTTCCCTTATGAATCTGTGAAATTAGTGTCAGGGCTTTGAAGAGAACTTGAAAGGGATATTTTTCTATTGAAATATTTAAAAAATTGAAATGGTCTAAATAACCATGTGAGAACATAAGTTGCTATCCTGCTTTGCTTATTACAAATAAATTGTGAAGCAACTGTTATGAATCCATTGGTATAAGTAAACACAGCTCTGAATCTAGGGAGGAGTCATAAATCTTGTGTTTAGAGTAGTGTCCTTGTGTGTTTTGGGGGGGGAAGGGTGTTAAGTTTTTTAACATTTTTTCAATCAACACCTATTTTACAGTCCAGGCAAAAGTAAAATCACAGAAGCTCTCAAGTACTTTTAATGCATTTTTCAGACAGAATGTCAAAAAGTGCTTTGTGTTCCATCACTAGTAATTAGTGGCAGCACGCCTAAATAATAATCATTGGCCAAACGCCAGATTTTTGGCCCCTACACTAACAAATACTAGTACAATTACTTTGAAAACTCTAAAACCAGTTGCAATAATAGCATGCATCTCACATAACTGACTCGCCTCTCGTAATTAACTTCAAGTAATCAGAGATAACTCAGTTCTGTATTATCTCTTAAGTGGTCTCTCTGGAGAGTAGGCACAGTGTGTGGTTTGCATATACTATATAATTTGACTTGGTTCTGGGGCAATGCACAGCAGTGTTTGACATTACCAGTTTGATATCAAAGTAAATGGAAGTGGGGTGGGTTCTCTGGCCCGTAGCGAAAGGCATAGATTGAGTCCACAGGTTTAAAACTCTCTTCTCCCTCATTCCTCAAATAGGATGACCCCATATGTACTTGAAAATAATTTTTGACATGTGCTGTCCTTTAAAATGTACTGGAAAATTATCTTGGACAGTGCTGTTTGTCTTAGGCCAAGCTTCCTTTAACATAAATTAAATGTGTGGATAAAAAAAGAAGATAAACCCTTGTGTATGGCTGGGATCTTGATGTATTTTTATTTACTGACACAAATGTGCCCTGAGTCTCTGTGTCTTTGAAGTCTTTACCTTAGCACCTGGGCCCTGGAGCAAGTAGGCTTGCACATCCCATTTACACCAAAGAGTTTTTGGCTTAAGTACTGTTTGCATCTTCTTTTGTGTCTGTTCCACATTTGAATTCATACAATTAGTCAGGTATGGAGGGGTCATTCAAGCTATAGTTTGCAGCAGCCTTACTCCATAAAAGTCTTGAGTTTATGGAGTAAACTGGAGGGAGGCTGGGGAGATAGGGATGAGTTGGGAACCCCATCTTATGAAAGGAAGGCAGGTGTTGGCACTGTTGCTTTTTTTGCACTGGGTTTTTTTGCAGTGGCTGTAGCAGAAGTGGAGAGGATCACCTTGGCCAGCACTGGCAGCATCATGGCCAAAGCATTGCCAGGTTTCATGGACTCCTGACCTGCAATTGTTGCAGGCTAGGACCTACTCAGTTTCTGGAGCCCAAAAGTAGGCATTCTGTTTGCCTGATCAAAGGTGTATTGGTATGGCTACTTATTGATTGAAAAGACAAGAGAATTTGACTATGAAGACTGAGGATTCTGCTTTTCTTAAACTGTGCCTTTTCGTGGGGATTGTCACCAAAGAAAGCATCAAGCTGTCTTCTTTCAGAAGAAATATTGCTTATTTCAAATGCATTTCAAGCATTTTGTTAACCTCAATACATTTACAAGACCATTCTTTCTGTAGAAAGAGGGAAATTCAGAAGGCTCATTTCAGCAATGCTACAGTGATAACAGAAAATTACACTATTCATCTCCTGGTTCTATCTCTGTAAAGTTATATGACAGTAATATGTTGAAGAGTGGTTTTACTTGACTGGGTAACAGGACAGAGTTTGTTTCGCTTGCATGGAGAGGGAAAGAATATTTCTGTTAATCTATAAACATCTTGGAAGTTTCTGTTCATCAGTGGTAGCAGACAGAGTATTCACACAGAAAATCAAATTCTTATAACATACATGGCATACTGTGTGCCAGATGTGGATGAGAAACCCATGCACTCCATTTGCAGGAATACAGTTTCAAATAAGAGAACAGTCTTATTCACAGATTTACTAGTAGCCTGCTCTGGCAGCTATGGCAGTTACACATGGTAGCCATTATAGATTCAAGCCTCATTTATTTGATGCTAACTAATTTGTAATTATAAAGTATCACTTAGTAGCATTGTTTACTTTCACCTATAATGTGCCTGGGTGTACAGGTGGGTCTTTTTGGCTGTAATTTAGGTGGAATTAGCATATTAAATGTGTGTGATTTTTTGCATCAAAAGGGTGCTGGAAGAGGTAGCATTCATAAATAAAAAGAGTGGACAAGGCCATTTTCCTTCTCCATTCCTTGGTGTATCCTGTGAAGAGTGCTCCTTTAAATGGGGATCCATTTTGTGTCCATGTAAGACTGAGAACAGAGTGAAGCAAACCAAGGCTAGGCTGGAGTAAGTGCACATTGTTTTCACAATGGTTCCATGTACCTGTGATTTAGAAGATTCAAATTGCTTCATTTAGTACTGTTTTGTGCCGTATTTTTCTTTGCAAATATTCTCCATCTTCTGTGCTGGGGAAGAATTCCAACTTGCTGCAATATCTAGAGAGAAAAAAATAGACTGTGGAGCCTGAAAATAAGTGCAGGACCTGAATGCATATTCTTCAAACTGCCAGCAGAATGTGCGCAAAACTTTGAGGTGACTTCTCAGGAATGTGAATCCAGGCCACAGGGTTCATGAGGAAACATGCTGTGCCTCATCTTTCACCTCTCTCAAAGCTCACATGTTACTGTGGAGGAGGACTAGTTTAGTAAAGGTTCAGTGGATGGCAACTCAAAGGTTGTTTGTTTCCTGTTCTGTGACACTGGATTTGTGGTAAGAGATAACTAGCAGTGTTTTTTCAGTGAAAACCACTGATGACTGGCCACCAACTGGATGTAACTCTATTCACCAACACTCTCTGGGCCTGGTCATCCAGACATCATTTAACCCTGGAACAGTGCACCCATCCAAGCCATGGGCAGCCAGTTTGTCCAGGTGAATGCTAGAGAACTGGGAAAAGGTTTTAAAGGCTTTACTGAAGTGCAGGCAGACAAAATCCGTAGTCCTTCTCTCATCCACTGTGTTGCCTCGTCACAGAAGTGCACCAGGTTTGTCAAGAAGAACCAGCCTCTCATAAGCCCATGCTGTCTGGACCTGATCACCTAGGGGACCTACATACTAGATTTTCTATCCGGAGAGAATTTGTGGGATGAAATACTTGAGCCAAGATTCTATCAAAGTGGGGCAGTAATCTCTGATCCAGGAGCTAAAAGTCTTCAGAGGATGGAGGAAGAAGAGATGCACAGAAATTAAGTAGTTTGTCTTCTCAGAGCATAACATTAATGGGACTAGCTGGAATTCGGCTCTTGGTTGCTTGCTGTCAGTCCATTATCTTGATCACTGACCATGCACAGATGAGTTTTTTTAAGGAAGATCATTAATTGCCATGTGGAAGTATTTGATTAGTAGTAACTGTAAAGGAAAGCAGTTGAAATTAATGAAATAAACCCCACAGCTCTTTTACTAGAGGTACTGAGTGATTATGAGATGCATCTTTTAAGAAGTATTCAGGTTTCACAGACTTGAGGTAAAATACAGCATTGCAAGGAAGCTGGAGAATTGCTCAATAACAACTATGAGGACTGTAATGACCAAGGGTATTAATACTGGTGTAAGGCTACAGTAAGCAAAATAATCCCATTTTAAATGAACATATGTGGTACAGTTACATAACGCCTATTGCGCTGTAATGAGCAATGTTATTTCCTTAATTTGTATATAAAAACTGGCTTGCCAGGTCTTGTTGAAAGGTCATGTATTGAAAATATGGAATATTTGGAATTACTCAAGCTAACTGGATGGAAGAGTTGTCGTCAATATTTGGGTGGAGACAGTATGGTTTCAAAGTTGACAGTGATTCTCTTTTTCAAAGGGACAAGACATAATTATGCTGTGTCCTTCAAATGCTCTGATCTTCTTTCTTGTGGTTGTACACTGACACCTGTCAAAACTGTAGCTGTGCAGCAGCATTTCTGTATTTTACATGCATACCAATGAGTGCATTAAAGAAAAATTCTAGGGATGTCATAAGGTAAACAGCCTTCTTTTTTAACGGCTTTGACTTTTCAAGTATTTGCATGAAGCTTTGAGAAAGCATTCCTTGATTTATTGATTGATCTCTCAAGCATACAGTGTTTCATGCAAATGAAGTGTAAAACAACCCGCAGATATCCATGTTTTAAAATGCATATGCAGATAGTAAATGCTATGCTCTTTCCTATGAACTGGGTTTCTACTAATGCACATTTTCTGTGGTTCTGCAGGGAGCTGCTGTTAATGCCGGGTTCTGTTTCAGTTTCTGAACAGTTGCTTATTCACACTCTCTTTTTTGATTTAACTGTCCCTGAATTAGAAGCTCTGCAAAATATACGTACTGACTATCTCTGAACAATGGTGGTTTGAGCTTCAGCTCTTAATGTCCTTGACTCTCACTAACCAATAGGGAGCCAAACAACTACAGCATGAGCAGCTGTACTGTAAAAGGAAATTGCTGTTGGATATTGTGCTGGAAATCATGAGGGTAATGACTCTTATTGAGAAAGATACAATATTTTCTCCTTAAGAGTGCAGAACACAAATGTTTTGTTTTCTGCTGCCTGCTTGGAAAATGAGCATGTCTTCTAATGCATCATACTGGGAAATAAAATCAAAACTCCAAATCAAACAAAGGAAAAACAGATTAAAACATTAAATGATCCTTGTTAGCAGTGCAGGGGACTGTTAACCCAAAACATTTTTGGCCTCTAAAATACTAAGTACAAAAGTCCAGTTTTAGCATCTCTGAGTTCTAACTTCTTTCACACTGAGAATAGCTTTATGGGGTTCTATAGTTAAGTATTTATAATTCTGTTTTACACCCAGTCTCATTTCATGAACCTGTGGATTAATGAAACAAACCATTAAATAGTTTGAATACCAGCAGCAATACTGATATTGATGACTCCAATTTTGTTATGCCTATCTGATTGAAATTAAATGGAAATCTAATACTGGTGGAAGTGGCCATAAAATTACAAACTATGTATTATTATCTGTGGAGCATAAATTTAAAACTTAGAGGAAAAGATAGTGATAGTGGAAAAGAAATATTTATAAGATACTGGATATTTTTAAGAATTGTAAAGAAGAACAAAAACTTTTTAGTTTTGGATTGCTGTAAGTAGTCCTGAGTTTAATTTGATACTGTACTGTGTGTTTCCTTCCTGTTGCAAGCAATTGGAGCATGTAAGGGGGTCAAAACTCTTTATCTTGATGTATAACTTCATGGGTCAGACTATTTAGTCTGTTCTGTTCCTAGTTTTTGCCATTTATTAAGTAAACTCAGTTGTAGGGAAGTTTGATAAGAAAATAGAGACTAATGTGAAATTCAGATACAGAATTTTCTGTGACTCCCTCATCTCTAATAAGTTGATTTGTTTGTTTTCTATACATGCTTTTATTCTTAGATAAAAAAGTAATATTTATGTTTGTCATTTGAGCTCTTAATTATATGAATTAAAAATATGGTCTTAGTACTTCATGAGGTAAAAACAAAGTTTAGAAATAAAAAAAATTACAATGATTGTTTATGTTTTTGTGGTCTGAAACAAAAGGCAGTATTGATCCCGGTGCATGCAAAGTCCTAAGAAAAGGTAGGGATTTCTTCAGAGAACTTTGTCTTCTGCTGCTGAGTAGCGATTGCTCTGTAAGACAAGACATTATTCTTTCTTGTGCAACAAAAATTCTCCAGAAACCCATCCAGAAGCCTCTTCTTGCTTTCTGACATTTTGTCCTGATTTTGCTACAGCATTAGCCTGCACTGTTCTTTGAAGCAGTGGCTCGGATCCAAGAAGCAAATAATACTAGGAATAAATAGTTTCATTTTCTTTCCTTTTTGAAACAAGAAACTGACAAATTTGATAAGAATACTTTTTTAGGTAATACAACTACATCTTGCTTTTGCCTTCCTCCTTTCCAGTCATCGGTTTGAATTTTCTCCATGTAAATCAGAGTTCGTTTAAAAAGAATAAAGAGATACTTGCCATGTATGCTCAATTTCCTCCGCACTAGAAACAGTAAAAATGTAAATTGGTTTTTGATTCAAAATGGTCTTTTGGGATTAAGGTCCCAAATAACATTCTGTTTAGAATTAGAAATAAGAATTTATGCACTTGATGAAGAGATAAGATGGAATGAGACTTAATATCATGGAAAGTTTCAGTTTTTCAGCACTTCTTTTGCTTGTACTTTCCCATGAATGATGGGGGTTTACATACAAGGTCTCCAAATTTTTGCCATTTACATGTAGAGACATAATTGGTAAGTGGGATGTGTGTACATAAAACTTAGTTTTGTATTCAGTTAAGTCATTACTACTGGAACTTATTTACTTTAACAGAGTGTAGGTCACGTTGGTAATGATCAGGAAATCTGACTTCAGACTTCCAGTTTATGTACAACTCATTGAAATATATTATTTCAAATCCTGTTGGAGCAAAAACGATTTTAGAGAACTAAAATTTAGCATCTTGCTTTGTGAAAAAAGTTCAGAAGATGACCATCGTGTAATGTTTTCCTTCCTGAATGACTTAGGTGAAAGCTTCTAGAGAACATAACCAAACCAGTGAGAAGTGTGATCGAGATTGTTGGGACTGGTAAAAAGTGAGTTCATGAATGTGTGACTATCCCAAGAACAGTGATTTCCCCAAATATGGCAAATATATGTTATGATGCATAAGATGTTATGATGCCAATGACTGCTCAGCTTTTTGTTGTGTGCTGGTTGAAGAAGGAAAAGAGTTGGCTTCTTTACATATAAAAGGGGTCATGTTTATGAAAGGCTCTTCTTTCAAAATCAGTTCAGTAGGTATAAAGTTAGGGCGGTTGCTATTAGAGTTTTCTTTTTATGCTTTCCTCTCTAATGAATAGAAAATCTAGGAACAGTTGGTTGGTGACATTTTATCTGGGTGCCAATCAGAGTAAACTCTTAGAACACTTCAGATCATCTGGTATCTGGGATGCAGATCCGCAAAGCTCATGAGATAGTGAGCTGTGGTACTTCTAGAAAGTGGGATTAAAAGAAAGTCCTCACTGGTGGCTCAACCGGATCCATATAAGTAACATAATTCAAGCTACACTTTCTATTAAGCAGTTAGGCTTAAATTTGATGTTCTCAAAATAGTGTACTCCAGATTCTTTATGATGTTTCTTTTAAGACTAATAATTAATACAGTGCTGATTTCAAAGCTCTTTGAATGAAGAGCTGTTATTGGAAATAAAGTCATTACCAGGTAACATTTTAAACTACTTATTATTATCTTTACTGTCTTGGACAAATTTGCATTTGAGAGAGACAGATACATAATGTTTTTTTGAAGGATGAATGAAGCTCCGTCATTCCTTGTACAGGGAAGATGAATAGTTTTTTTCTGTCTTCCACTTTCACGTTGGGTTTTTTTAATTTTTATTCTTTAGTGTACTTTCCTCTGCAAGTCTGAGTGGCAGCTTATGTAACAGCAATGTTATTTTAAAACTAATATTAAACTTGGAATCCAGTGCCTGGGCAGCAACTCAAGCCAAAATCAGGCTTTGCCTCAACCTGCCTTACTGACTCCATTAGAACTCTCAGAAGCCAAATGGGAAGCTGGCAGTTAGGACATGAGAAATCATTCTCTAAATATCTACTGCCTTTGTTAGCTCAATGCCTCCAAATAGTCAGAGATCCTGTGTACAAGGGAAGTTCCAATTTTTTGAAAGCACTTCTGTTCAGTTTCTTCATCTTTATATTTCAGTCCTGTTTCCTTCCTCCATTGTCCCCCACTGCCCTACTCCCCACAATTATTTTGCATTCATGTATCCTTTTCATTTTTACATACTGCACCTGGTTTCTTTCCATGTTTCAGTGATTAAAGTTAATAGACTCATGTCTTTTTTCACCTTTTTCTTTCTTCCACCTTTTTCCTTCCTTTTTTTTAAACTCCTTTCTGTTAACCATTTTCTTCTTCAAAAGATGTTTTTATTGTGATCGATTCTTCTGCCTTCAATAGGACTTGCAGGACTCCCTTGTGGACTTCTTTACTGCTGTAGACTGCTCAGTTGTAGGTCTGAGGCTTCTTTCATGAAGGTTGTTTTAGAAGCCACTGTTGACTACCAGGGTTACTAATACACTTGCAAATGCAACTAAGAATGTAGAATAATAGAATCATTTTGTTTGGAAAATACCCTCAAGATCATCAAGTCCAACCATTAACTGAACGCTACCAAGTCCACCACTAAGCCATGTCGCTAAGCACTTCTGGTGGTTTACAAGAACACATTAGCTTACTTACCTTCCTTAAAATAGTTGTGCCATCTTCCTCCTCACCCACCCCCCCATCATGACTTACCATCTGAAGTTTGCAGGAGTAGCAGCAGATCTGTTTTCCACCTGTGTTTTGCCTGTGTACTGTACACTAAATAGTAGTCCATCAGTTGACAACTTCTGAAATCAAAATTCAGAGGTGATTTAAAGTGCAACAATGTGATTTCACTGTGATTGCAGCAGACCAGGTAAGGAATAAACTAAAAGTCAAAAAAAAGCTTTTCCTCACAATTATTTTCTCCAGTGTTAAAAGTATGGTATAGATTTGTGGTTTTGTGTAAATACATGTATGTGCCCTTTGCCTTAAGTTGCCAAGAATGTATGCAATCTCCCACATTTAAGAAAACAAAATTCCAGAGGAAGTCTGAATTACTTAGGAAGTGCAAGGAGAAAGTAGCAACCATGAGGTAGCTTTCAATGTTAGACTACCAAAAACCCTGATGATATTTCTCCTGTCTAACCTATAACTTCTAAATAAACTTGAGAAAATTGCTTACTGTTTCAAGATGAGGCTGTCTTAAACTGACACTACATTTTTGTCTGTGAATTAGCAGAGCCCTTTGGGGCTCAAAAAACCCCACTAAACCTTAATAACTGTTTCAAAGAAAAGGCATTTTGCCACACACTTTTGTAAATGTGGCATTGAACACAGTTAGCAAGTTCAGCTTCTGTGTGTGTGATTACCTATTTCCAGGGTAGAAACAAACAAGAAAATGCAATGTAAATGAATTAGTCATTGTTACTAACAGCCAAATTCAACTTCTCTTGAAACTGATGGCGTAAGTCCCATTAATTGAAAACAAATCAAGATTTGGTTCTGAATTGTTTGGATTTCTGTGGAATATGAATAAGCTTTCAGTCTTTACAGACACTGAGAACTTATTAAAGCAAAAAACCCCTACTACTGAAGTTTATATTTGCTGACTAATAGTACAACTCTCACATGTGTTTTTTTTAAATGTCATTAGAACAAGTAATGGTGACTGTCAACAGTGATGTACATAATAACTCAACTGCATCAGATAACAACAGACTGGGTAAGACAATTGTGTTCCAGGAAGTATTCTTGCCATAAAGTCAGCTGGTTGAATTTCACACAGGGCCATACATAATCTTTTAAAAAATTTCTTAGCCTTAGATGGTCAGGTAAGGTTGGGGGAATAAGTTTTTCCTTCATCTCACAGCAAAACACATCCCAGGGATTGTTATGTATTTCAGTGTGCCATCATATTTGGTTGTTCATTTTTAAGTTCCTGTTGATATTTAAAAACAATTTCAAGATAGTTGACTAATATTTCCCCCAGCTCCACTCTTTTCTGCCATTACAGAGGCAGTTAATGATGTTAATAAGGGCAGCAACCTGTATGGAGCTGGCAGAAAGGATGATATACACAGTGCTAAGGCGTGAAACAAAACTTACAGAGGATCCTGGTGTTGATCTTAGAGTAACTCTGTGGCATAGTGGGGTACCCTTCATTTAGTTGGTGTACCAAACTAAAGGCAGGGGACTTGATTGTGCATTTTGGGCTTGTTCATCACAAGCCTTGGCACAAGGCAGGACCCCATCACTGAGGCTTTTCTAACCCATGCATGGCACAGTCCCTGGCTGGAGAATTCTAGACTTACAGCACAGTAAGAGTATGTTGATATGTTGAAGACAAACAACTACTGTACTACTGTATATTTTTAGTTAACAAATAAAATCTTTAGCCACAAAAGAGAGCTAATGTTTTCATTTTCATAAATTCATGTTCTGTGTTAATGTTAACATTTTATGTATACTTTAAATGCATTTTATGTGTATGTTTTTGATTGTCAAGTATTCATTTGAGTTTGGTCTTTTATATTAATTTTTCTTCAATTTTTTTTTCAAGCATGATTTCTCACATTTTATTTTGTTTCTTTTAGGTTTTGTTTTATTTCATAAGATCCCACTGGATGGGTAAATGAAATAAGGAAAAGATGAGAGAGGGGCTGTTGAGCTTGTGGAATCTGTGTGCTGCACTGTAGGGAGTGGACAGTGTTCTTGCCCAGTGAACTGCCACCTCCCTTGGATTTCTCTTTTAAACATTGGTTGTGTTTGGAGAACTATAGAAGTACATTCAAATCAGTAGCTGATTTTCCAAGAGCAGGGAAAAGCGAAGCCCTGAGGCAGCTAAAAAAACTCAAGAAAGTCCAGAAATAAGCTACCACACTCCTTATTGCCTTGTCCTCCCTGTGTCTCCCAAAATGACATTGAGAAGAAATTACATTATATTGTTTCCTCTGTCAATTTTTTTTCTGTTTGAACTTAACTGGAAAGATGTTGTTTTTATAAATAATATTTATCAAAGGTGAACTGCAAAGCTGCTTTTATTTTATTACATCAATGCCTCTGCAACACTTCTACACTGCTTAACTTGAGAGTGTGTGCAAGCTCACTGATCTCAGTGGGAATGCTCACATCCTTGAAGTTAAGTTCTTGTATATTTGCAGGATATGGCCTTAAATCCTGAAGCAGTAAATTGCAGAGCTGGCCCTCCAAATCTTATTATGTATGTAGTTCCACTGACTTTACCAGGAAGATGGGGAGTCTAAGCTGTGTACAGAAAGGTGGCAATACTGTTTGGTGCGTTTGGGTATTGAACCAGCGCCATCACTTAGACATTCAGTTAGGCTGTGCTTATGCAAGACAGTCCCTAAGTTCAGATAAGTGTACAAATCTGTAGTAGGCCAGAATGCTGATTCTGAGCCAGAATAACAACAGTATGTGGCTGGTCCTTCAGACCATAGGTTTAGAAGCTTGTTTAACTGTCCGTATTTTACTGTGAAGTATATTTCAGAATGTGCTTCCCTACACTTCAGAGAAGAGTCTGCTGTAACAAGTAAAGCTAAGTGGAGGTAAGAGCATATTGCAATAGCAGGACTACATTTAGATATAGTACTGGAAATTAATTTTCATTTGAGTTACGTATCAAATCCTGAGGGTCTATTTTGATCCTTTCAGTTTAGGGAATTGTAAGAAATATGAAGTTTCAGGGTTTTTTTTAACTGAGAGTTAGCTACAAGGACTAGCAGTGAAAGACTGAGGTAGATGCTTACATTTCTGTGTATTCTGGTTAAATTTTTGAGATATGGTTTGAATTTAATTCCTTCCAGTTATGTTTAGTGAAAAAGAAGGGATGGTATTATTTTCTTCCTCCTGTATTTACTTTTCATTTTTACCTGGTTTTAATTTCATCAGTTTTCACTCCTCCATTGTAACCCTATTGCTTTTTCCTTTATTGTAGTCTTTTACAGCCATACACCATCCCTCTCTTTCTACAATAGTGGCTTGACTCTTTCATTCTATCTGTGTGTATTTAATTACTTTTTTGCCTTTTAAGGCTCTTAATCCTTCAACTTTTTTGTGTTCTCTTGAGTCTCTTGCATCCAACTTCTTTATTCCTGCTGTGCTCAAGTTTCAGAAATATCCAGAAATATCCTTATTAGTCAAGAAATGTGTCCACATTTGCATTCTTCTAGGCCTATGGAGGGAGATACTTTCTTTCCCTTTCCATTGGTTAGGGAAGGGGAGATGCAGTTGGTAAAAATCTGTCCCAAAGATGTATTCTGCTCCCCACATTAAAGAAGAGGACCGAGCTGGAAGTCTACTGATGACCTAGGAATCGTGTTGTCTTTGTCGCCCTGCACATACTGTGGTGATTTGGGGAGGGATGGCAGCAATTAAGGATATCCATCATGGTTCCTGTTTGAAGTTAGATGTCAGCAAGTGTTCTGCTGTTCGTCAGAAAGAGTATTAGGAATGTCTGCCTTTTTTACTCTCTAAGTCTATGTGAACATGGTCTTATTTTTCCAGAGATCTTAACTTTCTCTTCTGCTTACTGCTTCACTTTTAACTTCCTTTTAATTATTTTCTTCTCAGATTTCTTGCTTATTCATACATCTGTCCTGTTGAAATAATATCTGATGTTATTGAGATGGTTCTAAATCAGCAGAGAATCATCTAGCAGCAATATTTGAACTAAAGTCAGTGGACATACATCAAACACATGTTGGATCATGAGCAAAGCTTGACCCAGTAGCCCAAATTCCAGTTTGAAGTTTTGCTAGGATAAAGTCAGCATGTTTCAGTTATGTGTTCACAATTTATTGCCAAATAATTGAGGTGAGAATCTGAACCCTTTTCTTTTGGCAGGGAAAAAGCAGACTTGCAAAGCTGGAATTTGGCAGTTGATTTTTGAAATATTTAATTTTAAAAGGTAGCTCTTTCTGATTAATAATATTTATATGCATAAATATGCACAGTTCTTGATTGGGGATTTTACATCATTTTTTTGTAATTTATTTTGTAGCACTTTGCAGTTCATCTTTATTGGATAGGGGTAGGTTTGACCTTCAAATGATTCAGAATGTACTGACACAGTATTTTGGATTTTATGTAATCATGGAGGTAACTTTAATAAACAACAACTGATCTATGCACCACTGAAATATATATATATTTTTATATCTGTATTGTAGAATATCCTTCTTACATATTTTGTACTACATTATGTTAGCCACTCAGTGCATTATTACTTGATGCAGATATTCGCAGAACATTATGGATTACAGCACGTGATTTGTTACTAATAATGTCTTAGCACAGATGTTTAATGCTTGATGGAAAAAGACTACATGTTCCTAAAATGGTTTTTCAGTATGTGGGCAGAGCCTCTTAAAGCTAAGGGAGCTAAACTTTTAACATGGAAATTATGATACCCACTAGCTTCTGTCTTTCAGCTTGATTGTGACATTGCTTGTAACTGTAGAGATTCTGATCTGCCCAAATGGTGTTGGTTTACAAAGGGCTCACTTAATTACAAATTCTTGACCTCCTTAAAATAAAGTGAGACTGAAACTAAGAATCATACAGAAGCCATTAACATGGTACAAATTGATGAACATCCAGGATTTGACATTAAAAAGCTTTTATATTGTTTCACTGAGCAATAAAAAAGGCCATGAAATGTCTAAAGGCAGAGTTGCTATTTTTTTCACTGTGCCAGACACGAAACTAAAATAAAAGCATATTTCTAATGTTCTGCTAGAAGGGGTTTATTTGTACTAGAATTTATTTTAAATAGGCATTTAATATACTCAGAGACAAACTGAGATAAACTGTTGAGCAGTTTGATGGGCAGATTAGCTGGGAGCCTGGAGAGGAAGCACTGCTGGAGGTGTTTTAGTGTGAGGCAAGTCATGTCATCCAGTCTGTTAAATAACCTGTTTCTGTTGAATTTGTTGGAAGTTTGACCAGTGGCCAGGTCTATGTTGCAAAGCAGTGCATTGTTCCCAGGCAGAGCTGGGCTTGCTGCAGCTGCCTGTCATGAAAGGCAAGGTGGGAGCAGTTGCAAAGTCTGTTCCTGAAGAAGGATTTCTAGGGACCATCTCTTTTTTTATGGGAGTCATGGAAGTTCACAGCCAGGGCAGACTGAGGCTGCTATGACACAATATGTGTCTTGAGTACCCTAACCTGTGAAAGGCAGTCTTCATCCTTTCCACTGCCTTTGTCTACCAGCTGGATCTTTCCCAGGCAGCAACGAAGAAAAACATGCATTTCAGTGGAAGCCAGGTCAAGATCCTTGGCAACAGCAGACAGTGCCAAGAAAACCTGTGGACAGCTACAATTTTATTTCAAATAGTTCTTGCGGGAATTGCTTTTTCTTTTTTGACTGTCAGCAAAAGCACTAAAAATCAAATTTTTCCTAAGAAAGTCAATTCCTAAGCAAGGTTTTCCAAAAACTATAAAACTTATGGAATTTTGCCATGTAGAAATTACCAGTACACTTCCAAGTGGGTCTTTACTCAATAGCCTTCATACAAAGTTCGTCTATCCCTCTACCAGCTGTCCATGTTAAGTTGACAATCATCACCATAAAGACTATCACTTTGCATCTATTTAAATGCATAAAAGCTTGCAAATGCTTTGTAAAGTGGGAAGCTATTATCATGCGGATAAAAACCCCCACCCTTTCTGCACTCTCTTTAATTCAGCCATCCTTTTGCAGTTAATAATTAATAATAATAATAATTTATTATTTCAAATTATTCAAATGATAGTGGGCCAAGCAGCTAAGTGTTTTGTTCTTGTTTATTTCAAAAGAAAATCCCAAAAGATTATGTAAAGGTTGTTAGTATTTACTTCTTTTCTGTCATTCTCTCTGGCTTCTTCTCTTCCTTCCAGTTTTCAGCAGTTCTGTTTTCTGTTCTTCAGAGAGCTCAGGGTCCTCCTTTGTGAGTTGTGGTAACCTCTCTACTTCATAGGGCACAAATGTATAGGGTCATGGAATATCGTTTTGAAGGACTTTGCCATCATTATGTGGCGGTGTAAAGTATTCCAGATTATAATGTAGGTCCATGTTGTGTCAGATTTTTTGTTCTCTGATTCCCAGGGCAAGAGTTTGTGGGTGGTTGGAAGTATTGAGTATGAATACAGCACTATAGGGTGCAACAGAGAATGCTGGTGCTGTGTATTTCGTATGTCACAGTCCATTTCATTGTCCCTCTTCGATAGGAATGTGTATCCCCAGACTTTTGAAGCTGGCTTCCATTTCAGCTTTTCTTTTGTTCATACAAATTAAATCTGCTCTGAAAAACGGAAATGATGCAGTGATTGGAAATAAATATAGCTGTTCAGTTCTACAAGCATGTATGTGACTGAACTTGCAGAACAATGGTATTGTCTTTTAATCAACTTCAAGAGTAACTGGTAGGCTTATTTTCATCCCAAAATAAGCAATCGATTGAAAGAGCCCACATTAGAGTGTGTATTGTTTTGGTATGGACATGCTATATCTTTCTAATTTTAATAGCAGCCTTGCATGACTAGCTGTATTTTTGCAGCTGCAAGGAGTGTGGTGGGTGAGTTCGTGTCCTGGCCTGGAGCAGAGTTGCTGGCAGCATAGAGCCTAACTGCTTTCATTTTGAAGAGGGCCATTCCTGCATAGTCTCTAGAGGCAGCAAGTCACAGCAGTGTTACTAAGCAGATTATGTCTTCATATAGGAGGAAACTTGTCCCCTTGCATGCATATTTTCACTGTTACTTTGTTCCTCAGCTGGAATGACAAGAACAACCATATAAAACTTCAGGGAACTATCTCATATTCAAGCAAGTAAAGGGTAAAGTCATGGCTTTCTTCTGATGGCATTGATTTTTCTTTGATGTAGGCAGAGTCGGGCTCCCTTGTCAGTCATGTCCACCAAACAGGAACGAAATCCTGATTTTTTTCCTGAGGCTTTTTTTTAACACAGTTATTTCATTGGTATTACTGGCTTCACTACTGTGTGAGCAGGACTGGGCTGCCACACCACTGCACAAATCCAAGACCAGAGTCTTTGACAAATGCATTTTAAATATCTTTCATTGCCATTCAGAGCTCTCTGTTCCTGGATCTTTTTTGATATTTCAGGCTCAGTTTAAAAATAGGAAGAGTAATTTGGCTGACATCAAAGTATAGAACTTTATAATTATTTTCTAAAATATTTTTCTCACACATGGAAAAAAGTAATTTTACAAATTACAGCACAAAATTCCATTCTACCAAAGAGTTACATGGAAGCCAAGCAGTGGGACAAGAGGCAATGGGCAGAAACTGTTGCTCAGGAAATTTCACCTGAACATGAGCAAGAACTTCCTTACTGTGCAGGTGACTGAGCACTGCCGCAGGTCACCCAGAGAGGCCGTGGAGTCTCCCTCACAGGAGATATTCAAGAACCATCTGGATACAATCCTGTGCTGTGTGCTCTAAGATTAGCCTGCTTGAGCAGAGGCTGGAGGTTGGGAGGTTGGGCCAGAGGACCCACTGTGGTCCCTTTCAACCTGACCCATTCTTTGATTTTGTGGTTAAAAAATTGCTTGCTGTGATCCATCGGCAAGCTGTGGGTCTCTTCTTCACCTCAACCCTCTAATTCTTCCTGTTGAAACTGCTTCATATTTCTTGGAAGTAACAGACAACCACTGTTTTTATTCCCAAATACTACCATAACAATTTGGACAAAAAAATGTATTAGATGAATTTACTTTTAAGAGGCCAATAAAGTTTAATAATTTTGTGTCATGGTGTTTTTCACTATCTGTAACTTGATCACATCTTGTATTTCATTAGTAACAGTGCAGTGCATTGAAAAATATGTAAATCCTTGAGTTCAACACCTATTATCTGTTGTTAGGAAAGTGCTATTGTTGTCTTTGTTTTCTGATAGTGAGATTCAACTCCTTAATTATATTTTTACAGCACTTTAATAGTTACCCTGTTTATAAAGCACCCCTCACACTGTTTGCAGTAGTTTTATTTCTATTTAATTTAATTTAAATGCGTGTATGTTTAACATGTACATTCAATCAAATGTGTGTGTATTCAGGTCAAAGAACTACACATTCAGCTGTTGGGTATAAGACAGCAAGTTTTTACATGTCAGGCCATGCTTTATGTATTCAGAACTTATCTCAAAAAAAGTTGGTTGGTTAAATACTCAAGTAAGCTGTGATTTTCCAAACTATTTTGAGGAAACATCAGAGCTATGATTTGAAGGGTATGCTTTGCTTTTGGACTTCTGTTTATTGGCCCAGACCATCTGGATTTCTTGATAGACCTAATGAAATGGAATACACAAGAATTTTGAAATGGTTGTATCACAGTTTATGTCCAAGTTTTTCTCTTTTTTGCTTTTTACTGTGGTATGTCATATTTTCCCATTAATGTGATTGCTGTGTTTGGACTACAGCAGATTATATAGTCCATGTTCATTTTCTTGCTTCCGAAATGTTTTGTCACATTTTTCTTCTCTGGGATCTTACCAGATCTCTAAATATTGTACCAAATCTGCTTTGTATACCCACAGGCAGTTCTGAAATTTTTCACCTATTTGAACAATTGTGATGTTATGTAGTGTATTTTACACATATGCTCTTGTATCATCATCCATTTAAAATATGATTTTGGAACTGATTTGATGTATCCTGAGTATCTGGAAGAAGAAGTCTCAATATAAAGGTAATTTCTTTTTATAGGAGAAGCTTTCAGTAAGACATCTGTTACAGGTAAATTCTGATGTTGATTAACCTGGTAGATACAACTATTTTAAAGAAATTATTCGAACAATAAAAAATGTTAGATT
The DNA here is from genome assembly GCF_008360975.1 of Lichenostomus cassidix. NCBI lineage: Eukaryota > Metazoa > Chordata > Aves > Passeriformes > Meliphagidae > Lichenostomus > Lichenostomus cassidix. The sequence goes on along the minus strand of NC_139511.1, from coordinate 38,031,064 downwards.
CTTGAAAATGCCAAATAGAGGAACATGCTGAGCTTGTGATGTGTTTGATTTTTTTTTTTTGAGTGGTAGCAAGCTTGCCATTGAAATACTGTAGCTTAAGGTTTTCAGACGCAGCAGACCAGGAAGTTATTATCTAGGGAGAAGAATCAGAAATGGAGCTGAATAAAGGCAAAAATGAAAATAGCCATTTACACTGCCTGGGAAACTAGAATGTCAACACTATAAGAAATAAAAAAGTCTCAATATTCTGGATAATCCAAATTAGTGTAAAACTGAAAACAAGGGTTTATTTTTAATTAATATAAATTACAACTTAACAGTATTGTTGTAGAAATTTTTATTTTGTTCTTTTAAATGAGACAAAAAGATATAGCTTGTATTGGAAATGTGTATCTTCAGATACTGTAATTTTAATTTACTGTGATAATTAAAATACTCCAAGAATAAAAAGTTAATTTCACAGGTTAGTTTATAGTTGTTTTACTATTTTAAAACTTAAATTAATTCAAATATCACTTTTCAGCTTGAGTAATTAATATTTCTTCCTTAATTATATTAGTAATCAGGCTCTAAAGCAAAAATACAGAGTACATAATAATCAGTTCTTTGTGTTTTGCAGTTTCATGTGAAGGTTGCAAAACATCACAAAATGCTGAGTGATGATATATGTGTATTGCCTTTCAATTATACTGAAAGAATTTTTGGCAATGTGTTTTTACCTATTAGAGGCAAATACACTGTGCAGTTTTCTTAAATAAATGTAAGTAAAGAGAATAGAAAGGTGTATGTGAAAGACAGATTAAAAATTATTTGGATTGGAGTTCTTGCTCTGGTAATTTAAAAAATTTACTTTAAAGAGTACGTGTTTGTTTTATTTATGCAATTTGCTTTTCTACTGTAATTTTCAAATTCATACTTTATTCACATTATGCCATTTTCTTATGCCATTATTGTGTCTTCAGTTGTCTGCGTAGCAAACTTCAGATCTAGTTCCCTAATACATTGTGACTTTAATCAGTAAAATCCCAAATAGTATCTCATAGTAAGTTAGAATATGAATGTGGCTGTGTCTTTTATTACCTGTATTTACTGCCGCTGCATAGAAGTACTGTTTTATTTATGTGCTCAGAAGGAGAAAAGTATTTAACTGGTTGTTCTAGCCACAACACCTTCCCAAGGTAGCTGATATGCAGAACAAAAATATGCAAATGTGTGTTGGGAACCACGTATCGATGACAGCTTGGCCTGGGGCAGGGAGGGATGCACAACCACAGCCACAGATCGTATTTCCATAATAACCCCTAATAGCTCATGTTAGATACTAGAACCCAGGGGGCGGAAGGTGGTGAAACTGCAGATGGGCAGTTGGCTGTGCAGTTTCTTGATGACTAGTGTGTTCCACTGAAGAGTCACCATGTTTTCCTGTTGAAGGGTTTTAGCAAAATTTCACTGTCTATGGTACTAAAGTAGATGATGCCTCAGGAATGGATGCGTCATCCCTGCCTCAGGGAACAAGATCTAAGAAAACAGTTAGTTCTAAATAAACTTCTGTCTGAGGGCTGGGTGGCCTTTCTTTCCTTTTTTTCTCAACCCATGCTGAGTATTTATGATGTCTTTAGTCCAGGAAACATACCAGCATAGACCCTGCTGCCTAAACCAGAATCTCACTCTCTTTTTCTAGAAATCAGCCATACAATCAATTTTAATGCTTCCTTATGAGACCTAGCCTGATGCTGAGGTCAGAGCTTGTAAATTAGCTCACAATTTTCATACCCAGATGTCTCAGAGAGAGGATCAGTAGGGTAAGCCGTGTCAGAGATTCCTGATGCACTTTTTTCTATGCAATCAGTGCATAGTCATAAAAAAGTTGCTTCATCTGTGTTTGATGTCTTAAAAATCCTAGGAAAAATCCAAGGGCTGTATGTACCTGTACAGATTAACTATCAGAACTAGAAAAAATTTTGAAATCTTGGTAAGTCTATGCTTTGTAGACAAAAGCATTTATGTAATATTTCCATTTTCATTCAGATTCAAAACTCTGTATGCTGCTGTAAATATGAAAGTAAGAAAGAATATCATCAATGTTGGCTTCCTCCTGGTAAGCCCCACTCATTGAGTTTTCCATTAATGTCAGGTGATTAGGTGATCTAGGAAGTCAGTTTCACTCTTAGTTTTCTTTTCTATGAGTCAAAAGTAATTTTTTGGCAATCTGAGGTACTACCTGTGTGTTGTAATGTAACTGACTGTCTTGGTGAAGTCTGTCTCTGGGTACCAAGTAGCCCATTGACAGATCTCTCAGTCTCTGATGGGTATTGTGAAGGCTTCTGCATGCAACTCTGTTATTACTAATTGCTTAGGTGGATAATTTTTAAGTGCATTAAGTGTTTTTTAAATGGAACCCAGACCATCAACTCTGCATTTGTCTGCTTATGAGAGCATGAATCAAAATAAGGTAAGTTGGCTGTGATTTGCCTGAGCATTTCCTTTCTCCAGGCATTCAAGTTACAGTTTTTGAAGCAGAACATGCTAAGACCAATCTTCTACTTTCTATGTGGTATAACAGGTTACCTTTTCCCATATGTCGGCATTGTTTTTCCCTTGGGAGTTTGCACAATCTCTTTCCAGGTAAAGAATCACACTTTATCAGACTTCATCAATGTCTCAAAAAAAGTGTGAAGAGCCACATCCCTCTTCAAGAGAAAGGCAAAGATTTACTGTGCTTTTTCTTTCTGATGAAGATGCCAAGTTTTTTTTGCCAAGCAGTTTCCATTGCTTGCTGCAACTTCACACTTTGTTGGAATCCTAACGTGTATATAATGCTGTTGTTCTTGAACTCAACTGCCTTGGGACCCAGGTGAAGTTGTCACCTGTCATTAGGAGGTGATGGTATGGCCTCTGGAATCAGTTGCTCCTAACTGTGAGGGTCTAACATGGTTTTGCTCCTGGGTTCTGGTCTGAACATGGTGGGAGTAGCTGTAACCCCTAGTGATGTGTAGATGGCCCACATGACAACAGTTTGATCAGTGATTGCCAGGGGACAGCTACTCATGCCAGGAAAGGGTCACCATTGGCAGAGGAAGATGAGAGGCTGAAGACTCATGGCAGAGAGACAGTTACCCTGTCATCAACCAAATCAGAAAGAGTTTGATTGTCTCTCAGAGCAGGGTGAAAATTCCAAAAGCCATTTTTTTCCATTTGGAGACATGCAGGTGTCACTTCAGGTGCCATAAATCAGGCACTATGAGATTTATTTTTCACGTACAGAGTATGAATGTAAGTTTAACTCTCTCCATTCATAAGGTTTTCCACCTGTTACAGAATGTAAAGGGTCTGTGCCAATGCTTGTCTGGTTACACTAGAGCCCTGCCTCTCACCCCAGACAGAGCACAGCACAGTATTCCAGTGTAAAACAAATCAGAGGTGTTTATTCAGCTGAGGTTTTTGTCATCACTGCAGTTATGGATGAGAGAAGTATGCATGTGTGTGTGGTCTTACCTGAAGTCACATCTTGCTCTTACTCAAATTATGTTATCTGTTTCAGGATCCTAGGAAGGCCTGCTAGAGGACCACATTAAATTGTCCCTGAGTAATGTGTAACTGCTTTCTTTAGCATCCCTAAAATGTTTTGTCGTTGCTGCCTACACATCACAGTTGCAAGTACGGAGTTTGTGCAGCCCGATTCTCCCATGTCTTTCCTTGCATGTCATTTCTGTTTATACCATGTAGCTGTAAAACATTGACAGATCTATCTGTCCTGCAATGAGTGTATCTGCATTGGATGCAAAACCATGAGGTATACAAAATCAATAGGGACTGAGAAAAGTATGAGTCAGATCCTTTAACCAATTCACATCAGCTAAGGGACTAAGTTACATAGTCATTTGTAGGTACTACTACTTCCTACTGTTTGGGAATCGTAAATTTTAAGGCTTGAAATTCACTGTTAACATTTGAAGGAGTAAACATCCATTTTAGGTCCTGCCAGACACTTAACATGAAAAGGAAATGCAAGCTAATTGAAGCAACGCAATTTTAATTCCAAAACTGTAAGGTGTTTGTGGTGTTTAATCCATTATATCCAGATTTCACGTAAGATCTGTATTTATGTATAGTTTCAATTTTTTTCTACAAAATCATTTTAGGAGATTATGTAGGTGTAAAATAGTGCTATATATTGCAGTTTTAGTCATGTGTTACTAACACGGTTGATAAAGTAACTAATTTTTTTACTACTAGTATTGAATTAATTTATGTGTGTTATATACTTGGAAACTTGCTTTCGAATCCAGATCAGTAAGTTTAATTCAGCAGGGTTGTCTTATTTCAAATTCAGGACTCCAGTGTCTCTATGCTGGTAAATGAATCTCTATTGATCTTTATTTTGCAAGGGATGGTGGTCTCTAGACCACCATGTATTTTTTTCATTAAGAATTTTAAGAAATGTCCCTAAGTGTGAATATTAGGTAATTTTTTAGCTTGGAAGTCTGAAACTAAATTGATGCCAGATGGCATTGCTAGTGAGACAAAAGGTCAGAAATCTGTTGTAATCATACTCTTAAAAATGAGGTTTCATTTAAAAAATGAATCCATAGTGACATGTTGTTTTGTCATAAAAATTTAAATAGGTGAGTAGCTCAGGACTTAATATTTGCATCATTTTTGTGGACAGGTTAGATAACTTAGCTAGTTTAGGTTGTTATATCTTTGTTCCTTGGGTACTGCTGCTGCATCATGAAAACACGAAGAAATTGGTTTGTAAACTAAGAAAAGTTATTATTGTTTTAACAAATCAAAATCTAATGCCTCTGGAAACTCCTGGCAAACAAAACCATCCCAAATGCTCAATTGAGAAACCATGTCCTTTTTTTTGAAAGAGTTTCTGTATCCATTTAAGGTAATATGACCAAGTGGAGGCCAGTAAAACCTGAGAACCCCCAAGAAAGGGCAGCATCCCCTCCCTGCAGAGACAGGAACTCTCCTAGAGAACAGCAGGCTCCTCTGGTTGCTGGCCTGGTCCAGCCACCCCTGGCAGAACCTCAGTGAAGCTGTTATGTGTTGACTGCTCCCTGCCATCTACCTTTAGAGTTGTCTTACCTGTGGCACAGAGTCTAACTTAAAGTCTCCCAAAGGCACATGTGCCCAGGCATGCTCCAGGTGCTCGAATGGAGTTTATAAGGCCACTTTTTTGTGGTGATGAGCTTGCTACACTCCGTCCAGCTTGTGCTGTTTGCTAGGGATCCGGGCTTGCTGCCCTGCTATTTCCTGCCTCTTACTGGGCCTTACAGAGGAGAAGGGAAGGGATATATTGCAGGAGGGATTCACTTCTTCTGGCTTCCAGACCAGCATTAAGCACCCTCCAGCAAGATGGCTTGTTTGCCTCACATCTATCTCTTCCCTGCAAGTGCATGTGACTGCATGACTGAAAGGTGAAAGAACAATATCTTTCTAATTTTAATAGTCCCAGAAGCATAATAATGAAAATCTAGCTCTGTAGCTTTTACATGTCTGATAGCATGCAGCAAATCACATTGTCTTTAATTCTCTTCCTGTCAAAACTCCCACTGACTTCCGTGCAAGTTTTGTCTGAGCATGACCATTTCTCGGCAAGAAACAGGAATGGATATTACAGATTTTCAGTTAAACATTAGGAAGACATGAAACTAACATTCTCTATCATCTAGTAGTACAAATGTGGACAATTACCTTTTTGGCATTGTCTTGTGGGAATAGTACAGATTAATTGCTTTAACCCATTCCTAACATAATTCATGTACAGCCATGTATTATAGATGCTACCTTTCAGTGACATAACTAAGTGCCACAAATAAGTGCCACAGCAACAGAAGACTGCATTTGCCAAAAAGGTTGCAATCATTCTTAATAAAAAGACAGCAGTCTTAATTCCACTCTCATTCATAGGAATTTTAAACCATTGTCAATATAATAACTTACTCCTGGTTGATATTAAGGGGAAGGGAATTAGACTCTTGGTATTGCTACTTCACTTTATCTGTTCAAAGGCTTTCATGCTTCATGTTTGGTTTGACTCTTTCACCCTATCTCTGCATTTGCTTTTCTTTACGTTTGTGATGAACTACCTCATTGGAGTGCAGCACATTATATTGGGGTTAAAGAAAAAAGAAAACCTACATCATCTGGCAAAGAGATGTAAGGTGTATAAAAATCATTGTGGGAAAACGGATTCTTTCTAAAGACTGTGAAAATTAAGAACTTGGAGTTTACTGAAATTATAGTACAAATGTGGCAATATACAGATAGATGGATAAATCGGTTAGATAGATAGACAGGGAGACAGAGAGATATGGTACAGATCTCTGGTGACTCCAGAGCCTGAAATACTAATTATACTCCTTCACTGAAATACAGTTCTTGGTTATCTAGTACTGGTGTGATTGAATTGAGCGTGGGCATTTTTCATGCACATGGGAAGTGCACGTGTCTGCCTTTTGCAGCTTGGTCCTGTGAGACCTGTTTGTGTGTTACTATTGCAGATGCCAATTTTTAATGTAGTCCAGTGAACAGAGGATGTGGCTGTGCATGGTTTGCGCTTTTGGTTTTGTTTTTTCATTTTCTCTGAGGGCAAGAAGATTTTTGCAGATCAGTTCAGCGATACACTAGTTAGGAAAGTTTATAAGGTTATCTACTTCAATTGGTGCCAGTATTCTACATGTGTTCATTAGATTTCATGTGGAATTGCAAAACCATTTTCTTCTGCTTTATGGTATTTGCTTTTAATGGTGATCAGGAATAAGGCTGTGCTTTAGCAGTTCCTTTTTGAGAGTATTTGATTTTCATGCAAATCTGTTCTGATAAATCTGTTGCTAAGAAACAACCATGACTGAATTTTTGATAAAAGAGGAAGCTAGACTGAAAATAAATGAATGTCATCCTAAAATACTTGAATTTAACAGGTACTAATGCTGTTTAATTCTAACATAAAAATTACAACATCATAGGAGACCATGTTGGTTTTGTAAAAAGAGAGGATAGATTTACCAGGTGGTCAAGAGAGAATCACTTAGGAGATAGTGAAACTTTTTATAGAAGAAGTGAGTAAATAAACAGAGGACACCCATCAGAAAAATGCTAAGAGATATTGGTAAAATATTCAGAAGCAGTAGAAGAAGCAGAAGTAATTTATAAAAATGTTATGGATAAAGAGAAATGCTGCTTCATTCAGAGCCCTGAAGAACAGAAGTAGTGATGCTTCCAGTGTTTCAGCAAAACCCCATTGTGGTGTCCTGACCAATTTCAGAATTAATGCATCCATTTTCAAATCAACAAAACTGCCAGAGTTTGTAGCATGGCTGGTTTTGAGATGGCTGATCCAGCTGATATGTTGCAAATAGATTTGAGTATGCAGCATTTTTCTGCTTTCCATAACAGCAATTTCAAGGAAAGCTGGCAGGAGAGAGGTGACAGGAGGAATCTCCAACAGATGAGACATCATGTGGCAGGGAGGAGGAGGTGTCTGTAAATGGTGGTAGAGGTTTATCATAGAGAAGCAAGACAGTCAATTTGTGCAGCTAATCCTATAGCTTGTGAGTGATACGCTGGGACAGAAATTTGACATGTTCCCTTTCTATGTATGAGTGTCATTTGCTCCACTGTATTAATTTTGAATCTTCATTTGAAGAGGATTTTGAGTATGTAAACTTCACTGCCTTAGGAATTGTGCTTGGGGAAAGAAAGGTGCTGTTGGAAGGCAATTCTGCATCTTTGATTTGAAGATGTTTTGGCAAGGATATTCCTCTAAACAGCCTGTTCAGCTTCCTACCATCTCCAAAGGTGAACTGTTCCTTAAACAGTGTCCCAAAAAGGCTAATCGAGCATAATCCAGAAATTTATGAAAATGGAAAATGATTGCTTTTCTTTCCCTTGTGATTTCTTAGATGTGCACAGAACAACCAAGTACTAGAGTGGGTCTGCTGGTAAGACTGTTCCAAATACTTCACCTGTGTATCACATGTATTTTTCATGACATGTGAATGCTAGGTACCAAAATCTTCACAGAAGAAGATCCTTGCTAGTCTCTTAGTGGCCAGCAAGGTTTTCTGAGCATGGCCTGTGATATGTTTAAAGGCCTGGGGTGTGTATAGTCGCTGAGTGCTTTGGGGACAGGCTCCTGCTGAAATGGCTGCTGTTGTACAGACACAAAAAGAATCAGTTTCACTGTTGCTAAGTAATCTAATAGAAATTTGAATAAAATGTTAGGCATTAATATTCAGGAGGGAAAGTTAACTCTCTCTTGATTTGTGCTCACTCGGGGCTAGTTTTGGACAACCTGTCTTCTGTGCCGAAGTCCTCTGCCCTTCCAGCAGCTCTTTTCCAAAGGCCAGCTACTACCTTTGCAATACATACAAAATTTGGGCCATCATTGCCCAAAGCCTGTTCACCTAAGGAGAGAGCAAAATACTTGACAAAGAATAGATGATAGAGTGGTAGTTCACCAGCTTCTCATGCCCTCCTCTTCACATGTAGGTAGACCTCTGTGTTTCATTTTTAAGACCTGTTTTCCCAGATGGGAAGTGTTTGGAGATGAAGAGGAGGCAGTCCACATCAGTGCGAGTTCCAAACAGCTCTAGCTGGGCTGAAAGAGCATCTCAGTGGGAGCTTAGTAAACAGCAAAACCAAACTTCTGCAGATGTTGTTTACAATTTGAGCATGATGTTTGGCTTGATTTAGTTTTGCTTCTTTCTAGATTGTCAGCTTTAAGGTTAGCTAATGTGGTTGTAAATTATTTGGAAGCTGTTATGGCGGAATGCTTGTTGAGAACAAATTCAGAGGTATATTTCACTGTAGTGTTGACTTCATAACTCATGCAAATTTAGGGTCCTGTAATAATCTTGCACTGATAGAAAGTAAGAAATTATACAAGACTTTGTGTTACTGTGTCATGTAATTAACACTTCCCCTAATGAAAGTTGTTCAGAAACAATGAAGAGAAATATCCCAGTGAAATAAATTGTATGTAAAGAATGCTGTTAACTGATGTGTGCTCCAGTAGAATAACCCACTGTGTAGTAGAGCACTGATGTTCTCGCCCAACTAAACTTGTCTTTATTCTGCAAGCTGGAAAAGTGGCCTGCTAGATATATTGAAATATATGTATTTCATTGAGATAGGATGTGTATTTGTTGAGCTCTGGGCTTCCTTCTGTTCTGAATAGGCATAAATTAACATTTGAAGGTGTTTCCCATAAGATCACTCAAGGTCTACCTTTTTGTCATTATGGAAGGTTAGGGATGAAAGAAGGCCTGGGAGATTCCTCCCTATCCTAAATCTTTATCAACTATACCTGTGCATTTTCCAAGATACGTTTTTCCTCATGTGGTCAGAAGTGGAGATTTCTGAGTCTTTTATGAGCAAGTCCAGTGCCTGAGGAGGCAAAGTTTTTACCTTAGTCTTTCTTAATGCACTTCTGTCAGTGAAGCTTTTGTTCCTGTTCAGCAAAAGCATGCAACAAAAATTGTACCCATGCAGTGGAAGGCTATCCTTGTGTACCTCCTCAGACCTTGGTTATGGAAAAAACGAATCTTAATTCTTCAGCTTTTTGTTGGGTCTTTGAGTATTTCTAGATTTTTCCATATTATATTTTCATCTGATGTGCTTGAATGGAAGAGGCCTGTAGATAGTATATTTGTGCTTCAAAGAAATAATCATTGAGGCTTAAAAAAAATTGAATAGCGTCATTAGTAATGCTCTTTTTTTTTCCTTGAAAAAAAAAAGCACACAGTCAAATACAAGTTTAAAATCTGGGAGCTTTTCTCCACAATCTAGTGTGTCTGCCATACCATCTAACTATGTTGAACTAAACAGACTTTGGAAAATTATTCCAGTTAACTACTCTAAATAGCTTCATTGTTCTCCCAGGTAAAGACTGACAACCAAAGCAAAATGTGGAAAATTTTATTGCTTCTGTACACTTTGTGTCTTTTAGACAACAGACAACCTCATTCCCAGTCCTAGGAATGGGAATGCTAACACTTAGACTATTTATGAGAATTCTGGAAGGAAGCAGTTGTTAATTAAATAGTTCTTAAACGAAACAAAAGGCAACAAGGATTTAATATGAGTTGAATTTTTTTTTTGCTTGATGCCAACAAGTACATTCCTGCTGATCTTTTTTATTATTGTGGTGATTTTTCATGGTAGTATTTTTGAAGGATTGTAATTTTACCCATATTTCCAAGATATCCAAGCCTGCAGGTGACTATAATGAATAGACCTGATGATCTATATTAAGAAAAAGATAAATAATTTTTCTTACATTCTTTTACATATTCTGCTGCCATGTATCTTTAATTCTCTGGCTGATGGATTCATATTGATTAATATGCTGCATCCCAGATAGATTTTTTTCTTAGGTCTGTGTTTCATTTGACTACCAACAATGAGAGGCCATAAATTCCTCATTCGTCATCATAGAGCACATCATCTGAGCTGCAGATACTGCAAATGTGTCCATGAAACAGTGGACAGTTGCATAGCTACCATTCATCCCATATCCAGAGGAAGGCTATGAGTCCCAAAGGGCTCCATGGTTCAACAGCTGGGGCTGCCAGTTCCTCCCTGGTTCAGGTTGTGACTTTGACAGAGATCCCACCTGAAGTGCGGGGTTATTCAGTGCCAGAATGCTCTTCCTGTTGCCTCCAAATGGGAAATAATAGTAGCACATAGCTCATAGTGGATGATCTGTGAGGATTTATTGGTTATGGTGCATATGAATGTGACAATGCATGCCAGATTGCAGTGGTTAGATCTGCAACACAAATGCCTTCCATTCTGACTCAGAGGGAAAAAGAAATAGGCAATCTTTGTGATGCAGGCTGAGGTTTTGCTGAGGTTTTGCTGCAGGTGTCCCAGGGGAGAGCTGGCCCTGGAGTGAAGGCAGGGCAGAGGGGTTAGGCACCTTTCATCATGTACAGACAATACTAGCAAATTCAGTATATATTAGAGACCTCATTCTGTTTCCTACAGGGCTTTGTGGTGCTGCAAAGGAGGTTTCTTGGGTGAACTGTCTTGCCAGTCTGCCCCAGACCAAGATACCAGTGACTTTATCCCTGCACTCTGTGGATTGCATGACTTTCAAGAGTGACTTACATTATGAAGGGGTCCCCTAGGCTATTCTAGAGAGTCCTCCCTTGCAAAAACAATTGCTCTAGGCTTGTGTGGGAAGGGATGCAGGAATACACGCATACAGGGAAATATATTTGAGGTTGTGAGGAGAAAGGCAGCTGAAAGGAAGACTGGGATTTTTTCACAGTCACGCACCAGAATGAAACCCAAGCAAACAAATATGCAGCTGTGGTTCTTAGATTCAAAGCCACAACAAAAAGCCCTGATGAAATATTGAGTAGCTAAAATCTGTGCATAGTCATGTCAGTGGAAATTACCCAGATTGTGTGTTTGTTCCTCTCTAGAGTAGCTAGGCATTTGAAATAAGTTTTCCTGCAAGATAAACAAGTGTTTTAAGGCAAAGGCATCTTGACACCTAGCAACACTGAAAATTTGGTACTGTAAAGCCAAATGACATACCTGTTATTTCATTAGACTCAAAGGTATGTATTACTTAAATTATTCCATGTGGGAGCAAAGATAATCCAATGCTGTAGATCTTTCATCTTCTTGTGAAGCTGCAATAAAGGAGAAAAAACTAAACATTGATTTTTTAGATGAAAACAAAGGCAAACTACCTTTTATCCTTGATCACCCAAATGAAACAGTACATTGAATTGGTGTGGTTTGACCATGATTTTCAAACTAATGTCTTCACTTTGTTTTGCAATATTTGTAAGTGAACAGACTCGTAAGGACTGCTTCTTGAATTTAAACTCTGATTTTCAGCTCTCCTTTGAGAGGCCTTCAACGAGCCTACTTCTGTTACTCAGAGGATGTTAGAAGTGCATGCTGATAGGGAACAGAGATATTTGTCTGCTGGATGGGAGGATGTTCCCCAGCTCTCTGTTAGGGTTCTCCTAACTTCCTGGGAGCATTGTCTTGGATGGGAACTGAACTTCTTGGGCAGCGTCAAAAGGTTTTTCTCATCTCATATGTCAAGAAGCAACCAAGTACAAGCTTAAACAAGCACTCGTGGGTGTAAATCAGTTAAACAGATTGATGATACCTGTCAGAAGATGTGAAATTATTTATCCACTAAACACCAAAGCCTGGCAAGTCTCTGTTTTCTGAGTCACAGGCTTAATGTGTAACAGTGTGGTTTCTGGCTCAGTGTGCTGTTCTGGCGTAGAAACGTGCACTCTGCTCTGTGAGGAGCAATATGCTTTAGCAGGATGGACTTGGGTTTAATGCTGTTTAGAGTGATCTTGTAGGTTTTTTCCACCACAAACAAAGGAGGTTTGACCCCCTAATATCCATTCTGCGACTGAGTATGACAGTGGCTGTAGACATGACTGCACAAAGGCCAAGATTAATGGCTGTTTTCTGGGTAGCTGGCAGGGATGGGCATGTGAGACAGGAAAGGTCAGTTGGAAGGTGAGTAGAGGCAAGATGTGCTATTGCTCCACACAGCTGGACTGCTGACAAAACATGGGAGTGCTTTGCCTTGAGCTTTCCCCCTCATTACAAGCATTGGAAGCTGCAAAGCAAAGACCATAGTTTTAATAAGTCCATTCTAGATTTGCAGAACAATCTGACTTGACTTTGAACAGCTCCACCAAGCAAAACAAGTCTGAACTTGTTTCTCTTTGGAAGCTTGTGCAGTATTTTGGTTGGTTGGTTGGTTGGTTGGTTGGTTGGTTGATTTTTGGGCTTTTTTTCTCTTGTGTTCTATTTACACCTTTTAATTCAATTCCCTATATTCAACATGATGCATTTTAAGAGACCAATGGTATAAAATAGTGTTTCTATAACTGCATTGCTTTCTGTTGTGCTGGCTTTCATATCCGGTCCAATAGAATTGTAGGAGCATGATTTGCTACTGCAGTTGCATACAGCTGCTGAACTTGGGAATACAAAGGAATATTTGAAGTAAAACTTAGCACCTTAGTCAGAAAAAAAGTGTGCCAAGCTGTGATTGATTAGTTGTCTTCCTGAGGGAGTAAAAGATAAGATCGCAATTTTTAAAGTAAAGCTAAAAACGTACCTGTTCTGGTGAGAGAGTTGGATCTTGCCTTGATAACATGAAGAACTGAATATCTACTCTTGCTGAAGCATAGTTCATTTTAATCATGCAGAAAATAGTATCTAAATATCTACAGCAAATATGGGAATCTCACGTGACAAGAAATCTTGTGTAACGGCTTTTCAGAACAATGTATTTAACTAAAGAAAAAGTACACCCCTCCCTAAAGGAAGAAGAGAGTAGATTCAGTATGGCCTTGTAATTTAGCAGAGGTGATGCTGACTGATGTGACATACATTCACTATCCTGCTTTTAACTTGATGGTGTGCTGTTGCCATGTCTTGGCACAGACTAGTCCTTGTTCCTAGGGTAACTAAGAGCCAGTGCTAGTGAAAGGTCCATTGAGAAACCATCCTAGCAGTCAGCATAATTTTTCATGGAAGGAACGATGTTTATTATGGCATCACAGAACAAAATCATCTCTATAAATGCTGCATTTTATATGGGCTGCCTCCTAACAGTTGGTTAAATGGATGCATCCTTGGAAATACACAACTCCAACAACAAAGCTAAAATCAGGGGGGGTTTTGTGGTATTTATTATTCCTATTGTCTTCCAGTGTGCCTGAGCCATTAGTAGTGACTTCAGGGATAATTGGAGTGATGTGTGTTGCATAGGTGTTGTGCAAATGTAGCCCCAACAAACAGCAGTGTAGATAGGTCTTGGTAACATGCATGTTAAAACTGCATTAACTCTGATGGTGATAGGGGTATAATGACCCATAGAATGCAGTCACTGAATGGCTTGGGTTGGAAGGGACCTTAAAGGGACCTTAAAGTCACCTAGTTCCAACACTCCCTTACTGCGGGCAGGGACACCTTTTATTAGACCAGGCTGTTCAGAGATCCATCCAGGATCCATCTTGGACACTGTGAAGGATGGGGCATCCATACCTTCTCTGTGCTAGTGTTTTGCCACCCTCACAGTAAAGAGTTGCTTCCTAATATCTAATTTAATCATACTGTCTTTCTGTTTGAAGCCATTGCCCCTTTTCCTATCACTACATACTCTTGTAAAGAGTTTTGCTCCATCTTTCTTGTAGGCTCCCTTCAGGTACTGAAAAGATGCAATTAAGTCACCCTGAAGCCTTCTCTTTTGCAGGCTGCACAATCCAGATTTTCTTAGCTTTTCTACCTGTCATGAAAGGCTGTATATAATAATTATGAATCTCCTTTGCTTGTCCAAAAATGTCAGCACACCTTGAAAACAATAACATAAATTTTATTTCTTAACCTAAGGAAACTCACTTTTTTTTGGCATCACCAAGGCCAAGGACACACACTGTTGAAGAGATAGCACAGTTCTCCTTGGGATATGCAGTAGAAGAAGTTTGCTGTTTCTGCTTGTCCCCATATTATGTGCCAAGGGTAATTCCCCACCTAGTTCTTGGAGGAATTTTGATTTCATTACAGTTCATCAGTTTCAAATATAATTGATTTTCTTACATGCCACAATTTTTTTAGAGAGCTGCTGGGGTTTTTTGTACACAAAAGGATTTTTTCTTGAGCCTAGGTGATGCTGAATGGACAAGTCTTTAGCTGAATATCAAATAGAAGTGGAATTCGTCCCTGTGGTGTATAGTCCACATCTTCCCCAAAGCAGGCCACAGTTTCTTGTCTGGCTCCAACTTCTGTCTTCTTAAGAAAAATTGTCTAAAAATGAAACCAAGGGAAGATTCTGGGCAGCACACTGGAAGGTGGAGAAGGTCCCTGGAATTTTCTTAAAAGCTTAACCCAACTGTGAGTCTGCTCTTGGCAATACCTAATGACTGCTGATAAGCCATGATTTTCACTCCAATCTATTACATTTTGGCTAAGATTTCCAGATTTCAGGTGTAAAACAAGAGTGTATTTTATAAAAACCAGAGGCAGTAATCAGTGACTGAGTGTAATTACCATACTTGTTCTGCCTTTGACAAGTAATTCAGTGACCGCATTTCATGTGAATGAAACCACACGCCAAGGTGCTCCAAGAAATTACCCCTCATTTTGAGCACAGAGCCCATTCACAAAAGGGCAGCTCTCACTTCTTCTCAGCACAAGTGATAGTCTCATCTTGCATCCCAGAAATGGCATTGCATTACTTGGATATCATAGCCAGCTGCAGGGCTGGTCTGTAACTGGAACGTGGAGTAGTGCATTCGAAAAATGAAATGTAACTTTCTGATGAGTAGATAGTCCAACAAATAAACAAATATGGAAATAGTCTATGTGCAAGTTTGCTCACATTGACAAAAAGGTCCCAGCAAAGCGGAAGTGTGAAAGGATATGAGCTCAGCTGCCTCTGATACACAAAAATTTCCATCTGATGAATTCTAATTGTCTTAATTAGAGAAGAAATAGACAGGAAATAGGATTTTTGAATGCAAACAGCTATTCACAAAGACCATGGCGTGAGATGTTTACTTGCCAATAAGTGAGAAGGATTGCAGAGTGATACAGCAGCAAAGCTCCTAGGGCTGAATTTTTCTTGATGTGTTTTGTACTGCCAGAGATTGGTCTGAAAATCACCTGATGTTCCAGGTTTTCCTTACCTACGTCAGAGAGCTGAATACACTTGGAACCTGCTTCATACCACAGAGAAGGCTAGCTTTTACCAGTTAGCCTAAATGAGTAGATTTACAGAACAATTGTCTGCTTTTCACCTGCAGCACTTTGCAGTTTATACTGGTTGAAAATAGTAGTTCACCACACAAAATTGCATCTTGAAGTACTGCAGAAATTATTCAATGAATGGACTGAGTTCCTAGTCATTATCCCACTTTAACGGCTAGTAATGGTCACTTTTCCTTGCCATCACTGCATGTATGCTGGAAGCAAACAATGACAAAAGAGCTGCCTCCTGTGTAGCAGAGAACAGCAGGACTGAAAAGGATGTAAAGACATGCCTCTATTAAGTTTCAGAGCCAAGAGAATTTGCCTGTTTGCTGTGAGAGAAGCGATTTGATCCTCACACTAAAGCTATATTAGTGTAAAAGGTTTTTGTTTTCCCAAGCAAGTGTGTATTAGTCAGCCTGCTTTTTTGGAGCAACAAGTTGAGACTCAAAAAGTTTTGAGATGTAAGAATGGCATCTACCAAAACCTGAATGCAGTTTTAAATGTGCTGCACTCTAATGCCTGTGCAAACAGCTCTCCTGCATCTAAAAAATGTGTTGTGACTTAACATAAATATCTTCTGTGCCATCTGAGTGACCCATGCCCACAATTTTTTAGGCTCTGCCTTCATTAGAGAAATCTTCACCAAAAACTCTTAATCCTGGCATCTTTCCCAGTGAAGTCAATCATGTGGGGATCTGGATGATCAGTAATGACAAAACCAGCCTTGGTATGAGTATTTCCCTTGATAAATTGCAGAGATCTAGGCTTTACTTACATTTGTTAACAGTGACTTTCCAGTGAAGTGCCAGGTATTTGAAAAATTACTTCTAGTGTTTCAGGCTGGGGGGGAAGTACTTTTTCAAACTATGAGAACATTTCCCTCATGCACCATTAAACCAACTGAGGAGAAAAAAAAGCAGGACAGGGGTGTGAATATGCTTGTGTCTCAGGATATAGGGTTGAATAGCCACATGCCAGAATATTTTATTGCTGTGTGCCATTCCATGTAATGATAAAGAAATTTTGTTAATGATACAGCAAGCCACAGAAGAGTAGGAGTTTCTTTAAAGCTGCCCTTTCTTTGCTGTGCTTGGGACTGTCCTTTTTTTCATCTTGTTTTTTAATTTTATGTCTGCTGCAGTGGATCCTGGTTGTCTTCTCCCGTGTCCTCAGTAATGTGCATTGAGAACCTGCTGGTGATCCCCATTCTCGCTCTCTCCTCCGCATTCCCTGTCTGTTCTGCAGACACAGATGCCATCTACGGGGCAGGTTACTCAGCTGTCTTACCTCTGCAGTGCTCCTTCTGTCCAGCCTAAAACTCAGTCTGGAACTCCAACATGTTGCAATGGGGTGACATGGAGTAAACACAGCTTTTTTTTGTCCTCAAGGTCTTCTCTGCTGCCCCCTTCTTTGGGAGGACATTTGCTCAACTTGTCACTGCTGCCCACAGGGTAAAGGCAGTTGTTTGTCTAAAGATGCCATTTCAGGACAGGCACTTCCACAAGGTGGTTTTTTCTATCTGTTTCTAACATAATCTTTTGATTGTTACAATTAAAAGATGTAAATGTCATCCCAAAACCCTTAGTTAATGTGGATGGAAAATGAAGTGAAATATGGTATGTGTGATCTCTCATGGCTCTTCAGTCAGGAGATTAGGCAAAATGTCTTTGTTGCTAAGTGGTGCTTCTGGTTTTCTATGAATACTGGATATAAACTGAAAGAAGTGAAGGGGAATTTAAGTGGCAAGGTTAGATGTCAAGAGTTCGAATGTCATCTGTGCTGATTTTGCAGTTAGTTCAAAGGCTTCTGCAGTTCACAGAAGTGGGACACTGTGCTAAGCAGGAATTTTTTTTTAAAATCCATTTACAAGGTTTTACCTCTGTGGCACTTTCATTAAAAATACAAAGCATAGAGTGAAAACAAAACAAAAACTGTCACTGAATTACTGCTCACAACAGACCTTTTTCTGGAAGGTGACTAGGTGGAAGTATGGGCTGGGGAGCCAGTGGGATGTACCCCTGGGTGGGATGAGCCTCACTGCAGCAACTCCAGATTTTACTGAACTACTCTTCACAGCATCCTCTCTGTGCCTATATGACTATGCAAATTGTCCCCTGGATTTTGGCCCTGAACCATGTTTCTTTCAGAAATTAGCAGCTTCCCACATCATGCCAGCTTCCCCACCTCCTCTGTGTCTTTTGTCTTGTTATAATGCCAGGTGGAGCAGGTATTCCCTGGATTTGTGCTGTTACTGCTGTGATTCAAGCAGGGCATAAGGTAAAAAAGTTAATATGTGTATTCTATAGCTTGTTTCTGAGAATGACAGAATGAGTTCAGAAAATTCTGAGATCTTTCACTGTGACAGACTGTGCTGGACCCTGATGTATTTAGTCTAGGTGATGTACCAGTACAAAAATTTGTTTCAATTCCAGTTCCTAATGGAAAAAACCCCACTGTTCTCCATCTGCACCCAGACATATAAAATTTCTGAGGTAAGGTCAACCAGGCACACAAAGAGAGCTGTTGACGATAGAAATGGAGGACAACTGGTCAAAATAAAAAAAAAAAAAATTTAAAAAATCTATATAAATTACTCATCTGAGGGAAGGGTACCATACAAGTTACAAGAAAATCTTTATTTCTAACTCCAGGTCCTTCTTCAGTCATCAGCAATGACGACGATTCAGCCAGTCCCCTCCACCACATCTCAAATGGCAGTAACACCCCGTCTTCTTCTGAGGGGGGTCCTGATGCAGTCATCATTGGGATGACAAAGATTCCTGTCATTGAAAATCCACAGTATTTTGGAATTACCAACAGTCAGCTCAAGCCAGATACCTGTAAGTACAAACCATTGTATGTGTTTCAGTCATTCATTTTACCTGTGTTGTGGCTCCTTAACAGAACTAGCATAACAAAATACTCTAAATTCCTGGGAGTGGAATGGTGGGGTTAAAACATGTGCTATTTATTAAAGGTACATGAGATGAACTGCTTTACCTCTGTCTAAGCCAAATCCAGCCCTTTTGATGAGTCAATGAAGTCAGCAGTGTTATGTTCAAAGCCCAATCCATATTTCATCAAAGTCACTGGTAGACTTTCCATTGATTTCAGTGGTCTTTGGCCAGTCTGGTGCACTGAATGTATTCTTGGGAGAAAACAAAACTTGGATCAGAAGCAAAAGTCGGTATTGTTACATATGCACTGCTTTTAAATTGATCATATTGGCAATTAACATAACCTAATTTTCAAATCTGAGTATTTGCAAAATTATAAACAATCAGGGTTAAAACTTCAATTCTTGTAATTTCATTGTATAATTCAACCTTGACAGAAATTATTTTGAATATTTAAAAGTAGAGCAGAAGAGCAGAAGGTTGCATGATGGACAATGCATTCACATACAAATTCTTTCATGTTCAGTTACTAGCAAGTGGAATGTGAAAAAATATGAAGAGCTAAACAATTTACCTATCAAGAGTTAAAAAAGAATATCGCTTCAGATGCTACTTACTTCAGAGGCTACTTTCCAAACCTAGTAACTGTTTCAGAATTGAACATGTGAAATGTTGACTTTTGAACCAGTCATTAACATTAATGCACATAACTGAAAAAATACCTAAAGGATATTATGATAAATAGCAACTGCACTGCTTACTATTTCTCATCAGGACACTATGTTCTCCAAGTGTTTCAGAGAAAATTATTCTGAAGTGTCACTGGAAGGCTGAATTGTTTCTCTGGGATGTCACTCTAGAGATTCCCAGATTAGTGAGCACTGGGCTTGCAACTAAGGGACACTACATCCTGTCTATATCCTGCCCTGAAAGATATCACTTCCTAGCACAAGCTGTAGTATAGAGGCTTACTGGCAAGATTGGAAGCCTTTGCCCCCAACTTTGCAAGCTTAAATGCTGTTACAGAAATTCTTCTTCACCTGTGCATAAGGGCATGCATGCGTGACACAAATATGTAGCAGACTGATGCTGAACTACCCACTTATATTGAGAAAATTAGTGGTTATTTAGATCCAGATTGTTGCCCTAAGAGCAGTCCAGAAGGATGTTCCAGCAACACCAGGTCTTTTTCTGCCTTTATATTGTACATCCCTGATATTCACAATTACTTATAACTTTCTTGTGTAGCGCTATTTTGTGACTAGAATTGCTGCATTATCTCTTCTACCAGCAGATAATAATGATAATAATCTGAGTACTCTGACCCAGCGTATGCAGTGGGATCACAAGGAAATCACTGAGTTGGTGATACTTGATCAGCATGAGAAAAATGTTATACAGATGTGTTATGATTAGAACATTAATTCTTGTGAAAAATAGAAGCCACTAGAGAATCATAAATGGGCAACATGCCCACTAGTGCTCCCTAATGTTATATAAAAGGCTGTGCTTTTAAATATGAGGCTACTGTACCTCTGTTCCCAGCTGCATTAGACAACTTTTAATTCTTCAAATAAACATCAGTAACTGCAGAGTTTTTAACTTCAGTGTTAATGTTGAAACAACATACATGCTGTTCTGGGGAAAAAACCAAACTCTACCAAAATACAGAATTCTCTCACATTTAGTAAGCTGCACATTAAGTACAGACATATTAAATCACGGCTGACTTGTGTTAAGTATGTCCTGATCCTAAAAATACGTAAGTCTGTGTTTAGTTTTATGTTTTGCAATGAAACCCACATGGTGTCAGGGAAATTAATCACAGTACATGAAGTTCAGTTGATGTATAAATGCTTGCAGGATATGTTCCAGGGCTTTGCTGTGGTGCTCTGGGGAGGTTTGTGGGGCTGATGCTCTGCATTCTGCCACGCTGTCTCTGTGGTGTCAGTGTTTGTGGTTTGGGGGGCTGGTGCTGGGGGTCATGGTGGTGGTGGTTTTGTTTTAGCAGAGAGAATCAAGTACACTATGGCAGTGTATAAACCACAGCAGATTTCTTCTACCACACTGAGCATCTGTCCAATAAAAAGAGTAAATGAAATTGTCTTTCAAAAATGGGCTTCCCAGATATAATTTCACATATGCTCTTTCCATCTTTCTTGTTTATTATTACAGAGCTGTGGTTCTCCTTTCTTAACCTGCTAGCCTCCTCCTCATGTGTATATCTGGTGTTTATAAACTTCTAACCCAAGCAGCTTTTGCTTTTGCACCTTGTTCCTGTTTGGAATAATGCCAGCTCCAGATGTCATCTGGTTTCTCATCTCCAAAAAGATAGTTAACATTTATGTTTATTTCCTATCTGGTCTAAGTTCCATTGTGCATCAGCATTAAACACAACAATCACTGACAGTAATGCTGGAAAAGGTACTTCTGTATTTAGCCTATATTGGTCTATGGAAGGAGGTGAGACATCAAGCTAGGCAGAACTGTACACGGATTTTATTTCAGTTTTTACAGAAATGGAAGAAATACTTTTGCTGTAAGTAGCAAGTGGATTTTTTTTTAATTATCTACTTAGGCCATATTTCGACTTATCAACAGAAAACCATTTCTGAATACAGTGCATCAAGCTTCATTGCAAAGTATTAGAAATTCATGTGTTTAAAAGAAAATAAATAGTTGATTACCCTCAGTTTCATTTGAAATTCCATCACTCTATCTGTAATTTAGTCCTTTCACTACTGAATAACTAAATACAAAGACTGATGACTTCTCAGGAGTCTATCTCAGGCTAACAGTTACAGCACTTTCCTCCTCTTAAGATACAGCCTTCAGGGTGGGAAAAGCAAACTGGTGAAGACCAAAGACCCATCAACTCCAGTCATCACTCAGAAGGACTGCATTCCTGTGATTTCATCACAACATTCATCTCTACCCTTAATTGATGTAAGAGTAGAGGATCACATCTTCCAATTGGGATTGGCTGATATTTCCTGCTTAACTACCAGTATTTCTCACCAGCTCCTTCAGCATATGTCTGTCTGACATGCTATCCCAGTGCTCCTGGCTTTTCCTTCCCGTGTCATGTCCTGTTGGTTGCTGCTGGCTGGTGAGTTTATCTGCCACTCCAATATCTTGAATATTTTCCCCTTGAAAGGATACAGGCTGAGGTGCACAGACATGTTTCAGACACCTACCAAACTCCTTGGCTCCTTTTTGCATGAAAGTAGAAGTTATTTCTCATTCGTCAGTTCTTTTCTAATAGTAACAACTCTGATTTCAGGTGGGTGAGAGAGAGCCACAAGCCTGGATATGCTGCAATGGTCTTTTCAATTATGGCACTATAAACCAGGTGCTGTGTTAGTGTCCATCTGCAAACCTCTTGCCTGGGAATCACTAACAAAGTTCAGTAGTTGCTGTTGAAATTTGAGCCGTAAATTTTTAGTAAAGTAATACTACCAGCTCCATAAACCGTGTGTGGATGGCAAACCTTGCAAGAATTTTGTCCCCTGAAATCAGCAGGACAGTGTAATATCTTGTGGGCAAACCTTTACTAGATGGTTAGCTTCACTAATCTTATGACCTGACACAGGCCCTAAGATATTTGATATTTTCAATAAAATTATAGTATTTCAAAAATTAGTCTTCTACATCTTCTGCTCAGAAATTGTAGTTGGTATAGTTATCAACTGAGCCTACCAGACCTGTTGAAATAGGATGGAAGGAACTTTGTGTGCCTTTCTTCAAGGAACAGCTATGGACTTTCTTCAACTCTTAGCTTGCAGCCCAGCACTTGGAATATATCAGTCCATGACTGTGAGATTTCCATGATAAATGCTGGAAATGCAGTCAGTAAATAACATTACTGTGTTGGTAAAAATATGGAAAGCCAGACCTGAGGAGAGGTCATAAAACATCAGTGGAAGTGCCCAGGTTTTGATTCTCCAGGCAGAATTTGGTTAAGAAATTTCTTGCAAGTGTTTTTGGCATTTTACCCCAGTAACTCCCACCCCTGCCACCAGGAAGTCACTGTGGTTGTTTGGGTGCTACTGAAAGGAAGGTTGGAGCTTTGCCCTTTATTGAAGAGGTTTGCAAGCTTGAGATGTCAGGCCCCCTATAGTGGAGAAATAGCTGCACTGACATCAGTTTGCACTTCCCAGCTAGTCTGTACTTGCAACTCACTCAGTTTTGTCAATTTCATTGATTTCAGTGTTGGAAAAGAGCGTACTGTACTGGGCAGGCTTATTGATTAGCCAGTGGATGGTTTAGGGGAAAGCTGTTTTCAGTGACTGGCCATATAAATAACCATTGCATTTCAGATGATGTGGTGTGGATTGTGACTTTGATATTAGAAATTTGGGTATATTCTTGAGATTGTCTTAATATTTCATCTGTATTTCTACTTTTTCAGATTCTGTTCTTTCAAGTGTAGGAGTCTGAATATGCAATTTAGATTCCAGTTGGCCTCCATTAGGGAAAGTCTAAGGCTGATTACAAGCTGGCAGAAATTATTTTTCTAAATTAATTTTTATTTGTTTTGCTGATCTGAAAAAAAGAATTTAGCCTATAGCACCAGTTCCAGAGTAAATTGCTAATTGCGTGTGCAGTGCTAATTTTAAAGGCAGATGTTTTGAGAGCAACCATTTTCTAGCCTCTTCTGAGCACTGAACTTTTCAATTCATGCTTAGGGATTTTCATTTTCATTTTTGGGATTGCTACATCATTTGGTTAAAGGTGATCTCAATCTTTATCTGAGTTTCCTTGTTCTTTAACTACGTATTTCTTTTTAACATATGCAGAACCAGATTTTG
This sequence comes from Lichenostomus cassidix, assembly GCF_008360975.1. Taxonomy (NCBI): domain Eukaryota; kingdom Metazoa; phylum Chordata; class Aves; order Passeriformes; family Meliphagidae; genus Lichenostomus; species Lichenostomus cassidix. Next base: position 38,007,594 of record NC_139511.1, on the reverse strand, counting down.
GGTGTCCACATTAGTCAGGAAAGTTGCAACAATGTTCTGCTTCAGTCAACCACCTTCTTGAATGACTTTTAAGGGAGAAAAGAAATAGGACAGCTATTCTTACCATTTTGTCAGGACTCCCATAGTACAGGACTTTTGTCTTTATAGCCATAGGTCTTGGAGTCTGGTGATGATGTCAGGTTTCATTTTAGAATTAAAAAAATGTGAAGAAAAGTTTCAGAATATGAGGCAGACCCCAGAAGCCTGAGGAAACAGGAAAAAAATCTTGATTTTTTTTTGTCTTTCATATATTTATTGTTTTTTATTTTATGCATTAAACTGTTTTTAAATTCTGTTTCATGACTTGGGAGTATTTGGACAGGGCAGAAGCATGTGAGTGTGCAGAGTTGGCCCTGCTGTGCCAATGTGGGGACACAGCCCTGTCATGGCCACCACAGAAAACAGAGGGGAGCAGCCAGGCACGAGGGCCTGCTGAGCTGCATTTCCTCTACCAGGCTGTTTGCAGAAGGGAGCAGCTATTTGCAGTGCAACACCATGTTGTTTTTACATCTCTGACCATTCACACCTTGCAAGGCAGTCTGGCTTCTCTTAATTTTGTAGTATGTTGACAACCTTCTTCCCAACCCTTGAATCAATGTCAATGGGTCATTCCATATGAATAAAGAAGAGGTTGTCTATATTTCCAGAGTAGGTGCAACAGAAGGAGGAATTGTGATCATCCGATCTGTATTTCTCAGGCATCCTTGTCCCAGGAGACCCACAGCAGAGCCTGACCCCAGCACTTGCATTCCTTTGCTGAGTGCACAAGCTCTCACTGCCAAGTGGGGACATGACACTCTGGTGAAATGAAAGCTGCTGGCAAAAATAAAATTCACCAGAAGAGTCTCTGTGCTGCAGGGATCTGACAGGCCTCTGACCCAGAGCAGCAGATTTGTCTGTTTCTGGGTGCTGCTCATCCTGCACCTAGTGTCCTTTAGAAAATAGCCATGCACAAAGAGCAGACTGCCTGCAGCAGGTAGTCTCCATTTGACTTTATTCCAGATTGTGTGACCCTACAGTCCTGAGGAGTAGGGAAGTTTTTGATAGACATTATAAGGTAAAAATTCAATCGAGTTCTGTACTCAGAAGATGGATCACCCAAGACAAACACTCTGTAAGCATTTCCATCTCTTTTGAAAGGCTTTTCTATTTGAGTGACTGCGAAAAAAAGGGCTGCTGAAGTGTTTTCTTAGCCAGCTAAGCCCTAAGGCTGGGGATTTTCCGTCGACTCCCAAAGCTTGCAGAGCTGAAAATTTATAAGCAGCTCATTTTCCTATAAAAGACACCATGACCTCAGCAGCTAGAGGAGCAAAACTCTAGTTTTTGCAGAGGAGCAAAACTGATGAATCTTAGTGAAATCCAGACTGGGAGGAAAAACTGCTCTGTCCAAGCTGAGCTTGTCATTCCTGACATTCACTGTTAGTTGGGATTGTGAGGTTTAGCAGGGCACTCACTTTGGGATCTTCAGATGCTGAAAACTAAAAAAAGTTTATGTGCTGAAATATGAACATGGATGAGGTTGAGATTACAAGGAGGGATATAAAAATTGTATTTACTTCTTGTCCTGATCCTACTTTTTGCTTTACTCTGGAGATATTTTATTGGCTGAATAAGGACATAAAGATATATGAAGGTATATTTTATTATCTTGGCTAAATACTTTTGTAGTTTGATTGTGTGTTTTAATCCCTGATTGCAGTCACCATTTAAAATGTTTCTTTACAGTTGTTCATCAAGTCACAGGCATGTCAGAAATGACAGCTGTATATATCAGTGGTGTATTTTCATTAGTTGCATTTGACATTTTCTTAATTGGACAAAAGATTTGTCTCCCAGTCCACAGCATTCTGAGACTCAAGTATTTTCCTGACAATGTGGTCACTTATTTCCTTTGCCCAACTAATAAAATGTAATAGGGAATAAATACTTTTATGGGAGATTAGATACTTTTATTACTGCTGCTCATTCTGAGACTCAGTAGAACTGCATTTTTTTGTTTTCCAATCAGATGGAAGAAATTCTCCCAAAGGCAGAAGGCTTCAAATTGAAAAGTGTGGGATTCTACCTCATCAAAAATTCAGAATTTGAAAGAAAAGCTTTTAAATTTTCTCATTTAGTGTTGAGGTGAACCCACGGAATCATTTTTTCCCCAGGATGTTACCTGTGTTGCAGTCTTTATCAGTCCTTGAAGTCCATTTACATCTAAGATATCAGCTTTCTGCAAAATATTTTCATTTCATCACACAGAATATTGTTCTGTGACCCAGATTATTCAGTAAAATATTTGCACTGAAGCCCAAATGCTGGAAAAGCAACTGCAAGAAACAACAGCTTTGACTCTGATCTCTGTTTCGTGGATAGCTCTAGCATTTTACCACCTGGAAATAATAGCATGTGGAACATCCTTCAGGGTAAATAGCAGATGTTATAAGGACACCTGAGCAGAGAAGATGCAGAGTATGCATTTCAAGGCAAGACAGTATGAAACATGCAATCTCAAGCAAGTGTCCAGTGTCAAAATTAAGGTAAAGTGTGCACCTTCTTATTTAAATTTGTCAGGTAAACTTCTGATAAGAATGCTGTTCTCCCTTGGCAGCGCATTGAAGTGCATTGTCTACATCAAGGCCAACTATGGGCTTCAGTCAAAGAGAACATTTTATGAAAGATAAATGAAATTAAACATATGTTCAAACATTCTCTGCAATTAGAGTGTTAATCAGGGTGAAAAAGCCCAATGTGGTGCTTTTAGAAAAGGTGTAATCTCCATGGCATTGCTAAATTCAGTTTGTCATTTGATAATATGTCTCTATGAGAAATCCATATAGTGTTTTGTCACCAAAACACCTATCTAAGTCAGTAGCATATAAATGACTAATAGCATCACTTATATTTTAACGATTAAATTATGCCTTTGAGGCTCTGCAAACTAGGTTCTATGGATGTTGATTTTATGTACAGAAATCTGCATGGATAGTACTGATATTTAAGCTGAACTGGGGAAAAAGAAAAGGTAATCCATTCTGAAAGCCTCGCTATCATAAGACTATGCATAGGAGTAGCATTTGGCCTTGGATGTATTTCTTTGTCTCAGTGAAAATTTTGGCTAAATGAGGAATACACATCCCAGGGAAATAAGAATAAAATGAGAAATTTTAAGTCTGAGAAATACTAAAGTACAAGAAAGTTAGAAATAAATAACTTTGTAGCAAAAATTATTTCATAAACCCCATTTCTATTTTCTTGAATTCACCACCAAGCAAGTTTCATCATTATTCAGAAACATGATTGTGTAAAAATGCAGTTAGTCCTGAGCACAAACTCAACTAAAGGTAAATTTTGGGAGATTATCAGGAATACAGCTGCCCACACTACTCATTGATTAAAACAGAGTAGTGTTTATTGCAGTTGCAGTGCGATGAGCCATGTTGTTTTTCAGCTGTAACATTTTCACTGCTCTCACCAGCAGCTGTCTCTGAGGAATTAAGGCTGTCAGTGCTTTTAGACTGACATTTGAGAGAAGTTTAGCAGTTTGTGTCTTGCAGAACCATGTGGTTGGCTTTGCAAGTCTACAGATCTGCTGCAGGCAGGGAGGCTCTGGATGGCCTGTTGTGCTTGAAGCCATCAGAACCCTGTTGTGCTTGAAGCCATCAGAACCCTGAATATATGCATGCCCTTCATGCTTCTGTGTGCAAATGGGGGTGTACTGGCAGGGCAGCCCACACCTAGCAGGAGTTCACCTGCTCTGTGTTGTCCATCTCTTTCCTACATCATTTATACTCTGGCAACAGATTCTGCCAAAGAGAGCTTTCCCCACTGCATCCCACAAGATGAATGTGAGGGTTGGAATGCAGAAAGCTCAAGTTTTCAGCTGCTCTTGGGTGGTTCAGATCCCAAACCCCTTTTTTTATTCTGCAGCCTGTGTTGCTTGATTATCACCTGTCTCAAGGAACCTTTCCCAGCAAAAATGCCACTGAGGTTCATGAGGTTTGAGCTCATTAGATTTGGGTTTTACAGGTTTTTGCTGGGGAGCTCCTCAATGTCTCAGGCTTTTCTGCATGTGATTTACAAGCACAGGGTAAACCAGCAACAAGTCAAATCTAAGAGGCATTTTAAATGTTGTCAGACATAAAAGAAACACAGCTGGTAATATTATTAAATACTCTGTAATGTTCTTTAAATATTTTTTGTCAGCATTAGCTTGTTAATAAAACTTCCAAACCAGCTTCTCATGTTCTACAACATCAGTTGGGGAAAAATGAGAAGATTATGTTTTTCTCAGTGGAAGGTGTTTAATTAATATGCTGATTTTAATTTAGACATATATTCTATATAATAAAATACCTGAGTTCAGCTTTTTTTGAGTCATATAAAAGCTAGGATTATGTGAGTAGACAATTCCAGGAACATGCCTCCATCATGAATCAGCAAGTGTAAAACCTCAATAGTTGAAATGTATTTTATGATCTTTTTTTAGAGACCTCCCTTTCTCACTTGCCCTTAAGCTAGTTTTCTTCTTTTTACCATCTGCTTTCTTGGTTAAGGATGCTGAAGGGACTTCTGCTTAGTGGGACAACATCTGAGGGACACAAGGAGAGACAGGCAGTCCTTGAGCTCAGTCGCACTTGGCGGTGAGGGTTGCAGTAGCTTTCTCAGCCTGTGACATTGAGCAGGATATTCCACAGGGAATGGGTTATTGCTCTTCAAAGGTCAGAATGTGGATTGAATGATGAAGCATACAGATCTGGTATGAGGTGAACGCTGGCTTGGTCTTATCTGTAGTCCATCCATGCCCACAACAATTGAAGGTTATTATTTGCAGATTGAGAGGGACTCACTGTGATTGAAGTACAAAACTCCTGAAGGGGAAAATACACATCAGATAAGCTAAGTGAAAACCCTGCAACAAGGCCTGAAATTCTTAAAAGTTATCCAGATGAAAAGTTGTTCTGTACCTGCGACCAGCAATACACCTGTTAGTTTTAGGGGGAAATTAAACAATTAAATGGAAAACATATTACATGGGGGTTTTGTTTGCATTTATAAAAAATATGTGCTGCATGCATGTAATTTATTCCCTGTTTCTCTAAATTGCAGTATATCTCTATGTAACTAATTCTCTGGGGAATGTTTTTCTTTTAGTTTCTGCAGTTGGAGAATCTAAATTCCATTCTCAGGTGTCAGCTAGTCCATTGAAACAGCATTCAGGTGCTAAATAAAACTAAGTAACTGGTTTTCTAAAAAGGCCTAAACAGCTTCAAAGTGTTAAGCCTGGTCAATAGAATTCAGCAGTTTAGTCAGCTTAGTACTTTGTGACATTCCGGTAAATGATTGCTTCACCTTTAGCTACCTAAATGCCTTTGAAAACTGGTTGTTGGAAACTGTTGAAAGTCAGTAGTTGCACAGGGTGCACAAAAAGGCTGCAAGAGCAGCTCTGAGCTGTATTGGACAGTTGGAATCAGCATTAAGAAGATGGGAAGCAAAACTGTTTTCAGAGCTTCCTTCCCTTCTTTCCTCCTCCCACCTTGGTTTGTTTCCCACAGAACTGGGAAGAAGGAATGGAAAACGGAGTGGTTGTCTCTATTATGTGATTATTTATTCTCAAGATCGGATAGTGAGAAGCTAAATCTAACTTCAAACAATCTCCAGTTTATATAATTTTGAAGGAAAGACTGATTTGACAGAATTTTCAACTGCCATTATGAATACTTCCTTTAGCCACAGTTTCAGTTAGAAACTTTCTGAAGTGAAGCCATTCCCACACAGCAACACTGATTTCTAAGTGTTGCTGAGGATTTCTCTAGATTTGGGTTCTTAGGTTCTTAGGGTTTCTTTCAAGGATGTGCTCACTTTTTTTTTTTTGTTCTGTTTTGTTTTTTTATATTTCTATTTTTGGGGGTTTTTTGTTTGTTTGTTTTTTTTGGGAGTTTTTTGGGTATTTTTATTTTTGGTGCCCATAGCTTGGAAGGCCTGTGGCTGCCTTAACAAAAAAACCCAAGAAATAGCTGTAAACCATACCCATGAAAAGGAACATGTCCCACACAAAGTAGAAACAAAAAAAGGGAGAAACAAATGGAAAAGAAGCAAGAACCTCAGTCTCAGCTTTTGGCCAAGAAAACAATAAATACATGTCTGATTTGCTCCAACCACTTGCAGCAGGACATGATTTATCTTGTCCCTGTTATATTCTCATGAGAAGTGAAGCCACCATTTTGCAGTATTTGCAGACTCCACTCAAGAGGCTGTTGAGACTGAAATAGCAATGGGATTGCCTGCAGACAGAAATGCTTTGACCTGCCCTATGTAGGAAAGCTTGAAAAGCTCCTTCTTGAGTGGTAAAAAACAAGAGAAAAGCTAATAGGCTAATTCTCCATCCTCTGATTTTGAAGTGGAAATACCCTGTTACACAGTGTTGTGTTCTAAGGGGTTTTTGATGCTTTGGTCCACGAGGTTTATTTGTGCAATGGCAGGTGCTCAAATGTGCTGTATAATCAGGTGAGAATGAAATTATTTGTGTTACCATTGTCCAGCAATGCCTTTCCCACTTACATTGATGGTAAATTCTCACTTTATCTTGCATACGGTATCTGCTTAGTTCAGGAATGGACAAATTGCTACAGTAGATTGTGATACTAACTCTTTAGTACCTTAAAATTGCAGTACCTATTGGGAACCTTTCTTCAAATAAGTAGCAAATAAACCTTAAGGTGTGTATTTCTTTCAAGTCTTCTAACACCTAAAGATTGGCTTATGCTCAGTGACACAATGATGTCCTTTTGTAAATACTAACCCTGTCTAATAAACGAGCAGATACTCCTTGAACAGTATGTAGCAGCTTCCCTGACATTATCAGCTACATATTTATATCCTCCTATGGCTGAAACGCTCTGAACCAGGAGAGCAGAAGAGAAGAGAGATCAGAAGCAGCTAAAAGGCCAGAGGCTCACAGCTCACCCCCAGCCACTGCAGGAGAGAGCTGATGCTCATCTGTCCTGGCAGGTAATGACGTGAAACAGTGTTAGCAGCAGCAGAGATGCATTAGTGTTCTGCACTCAGTGTGATCACACGGCTGAGCCTTTCATTCTTCCCTGAGGGCTCTGATCTCCTGCAGCATTCACAAAGTGCCTGCAGAAGGGCACCCCGTCTGGAGCAGGACAGGTAGAGGCAAGTTTGTGGTCCCTCAACTTCTGCAGTGCATGGCTGATTGCAGCTGTGAACTGCTTGTGACTTCAAGTCACATCAGTTCTGTGGCCGCTACTGGGCAGGGTGAATTCGTGGGCTGGACTCTTTCAGCTGACAAACACTGCCAAAGCCTCAGCAGGCATCGGACATGAAGCTCAAAAGCTCTGTGTTCCATTCACCCTTTCAGGAAAGGTGAAAAGCCCCAGCAAGCATCAGACATGAAGCTCAAAAGCTCTGTGGCCCATTCAGCCTTTCAGGAAAGGGCCTTTCATTCTTGAGCCTGACCTTGAGAGAAGATATCGGGGGCATGTTTTCAGTGAGGTGTAGTTTCAGACACAGTAAAATACAGTTCTCGTCCCGAAGATGTGGTATTGGAGCACAGACTTATAGACTTAAATTCACAGAGAACTTCTTGGAGGACATATTTCCTTTTTGTCTTAACTTTTTTACCTGAAGAGGAAGATGACTCTTTCCCAACTTGCTAAAAGCTTTTTCATTACTCAGTCTGATGGAGCACATTTCCTTGATGGGAATGGTTTCCTTCATTCACCCCAATCTTGTATTGAACTTTAAAGTTACAATTTTTTGCTTCTTTTAATGACTGCATTTTAGAGAACCCTGAAATTGTACCTCACTGAGGAGTAAACACAGTGCAACATAAAGTATATATCTCAGAAACCACAGAACCATTAAGACTGGAAAAAAACCTCCAAGATCACCAAGTCCAACTTTTGACTGACTGAGGAAGATGAGAATGTTCAACTTTCCTTTGCAGTGATACCTTTCCTCTCAAGGCCCAATCCAGAATTGATTTCCCACTTTAACCGACATGAGTCTTTCCTGCCTATTGATCTCTGTGTGTTTTGAGATTGGCCTCAACACTGAAACAGGGCTGTGGTAAATGGCAGCACTAAATAAACTGGTAAGAGATTTATTTTGGACTGGTAGGTTGGTTTTTTTCACTGCAAGATAGGGTGTTTTCAAGACAGAACAAAGCACACAGGTGTTCACTGCTCCTGTAGAAGACAGCTTTGCCATTACAGCTTTGCATCTTCTGTTTATTGACAGAATATGTATACAGAAATATATAGAGCGCTTTCTATGGGAAAAACACAGAAAATCGTTGTGTTTTTCATAATAATGGAGAGAAAATATACGGAGAAATGCTTGATTTTTTTTTCTAGTTTTGGGTTGCAGTTTTTGCCTGAGTGTGCCAAAGTTATTTTTCATCACACAGAAAGGACTGTGCCCACCCACAGCGAGCTCTTGGCCTGATCAGACCAGTCATCCATCCCATCTAGATGTCTGTAAAACCTTTTAAAAAACATTTTGTTATGCTTTCTGTGGTGTTTCTCTATGGGTATACTGTATACAATCATACATGTTAAAATCCACACTGTTCATTAGCTAAAGCATCTCAAGAGATAAGTTTTCCTTTTTAAGAAAGAAGAGCAATTATTTAAATGAAAATGAGCTCTTAGGAAAGATCTCAATCCTGGGTTTAAATCTTTCCTAGATTTCCACACTCTTGTAATAAGGCAAAGAAATACTAGTTCACAAGCTAGGATATAAACTCTGTGGTCACAAGCTGCCCATTACTCCCTGCCCTTGCTGGTTGAAATTCTGAGAGGCTGTGTCAGTGCTGAGCTGGACTTGGAGCTTTGCATGGCATATTAACTCCCTGGGTAACCAGGCTAAAAAGGCCATAGATCAAAGACTATTCAAACATATTCAAACCAAACCCAGCTTCTACTGTTTTCCTTGTATTTGGAATTAGCTTTTGTATTGTTGCTTTTAAGTAAATTAATGAGCCATTTAATACTGTGCAAGCTAAGCATTTCTGCATTCTGATACACTTGAATTATTCAGGTTCTTTGTGTGTGTTGTTAAGTTGTGCAAGCTGTAAGGGTGACTGTAAGTAAAATCATGCTTTTGAGCAGTTAGTACTCACTCAGCCTGCTCTACAAAAGGTTGATAGTTTGACTCATAGAATACAATAGTTTCTTCTCCCTTCCTCTTCAGCCCAATGAAAGATGGTGGCGCAAAGCATCAGGGAAAAATAATGTGAAGACTTAAGAAGTGCACCCCCTACATGAATGCAAAAAAATATGAAGTGTATTATTACATTTTATAGCAAGATTGTGGAACAAAGGAAAGTCAGTGTGAACTCTTTAACATTTTGCTTATTAACTTTAACAGGCAGCTGCTCTGTATGGGCAGAACACCATGTGTGTCCTTAGGCTTTGCTACAGGGAATAATGCCTGTGTTGTAAACATGGAGAAGAAATCTTATCTTCAGGTGCTGTTTAAGCCAGAAAGCGTGTTAAGGGTGACCCTGGTGTCATAAATACAAACTGTGAGAAACAGTTACTGAGGAAACTAATTAGACTGGACAAAACTGAACCAACATCACAAAGATGAAGCAGATATAAATCATGCTCAGACAATGGGGAAAGGAAAATACAAAAGCCTGTGACTTGCACGCACCCAAGCAATAACCAAAGACGGCTCCAGTAAGAAGTGGCACTGTGGGAGACAGAGGAGTGTACAGCTCTCCCTCTTCCAAACAAAGAGAAGGAAGGAGGGAAGGGGGGGGGAAAAGGGAAATAAAAGATAAGCAAGACAAAAGGCCTTTCACTAGGCCAATGTGTTCATTAAGTTTTCCCATTTTCCTGTTTCATCCTGACAGCCAGCTAGGCTGGTCAGGTTGAGAAGGGAATTTTACCCACACTCCTCTGTAGCACCAGTGAAGAGAACTGGAGGTTGGTGTGGCAGGGCCTTGTAACTGTGGTTTTAACTGTTTGTTGATTTGGTTTTATAGTTTTAAGCTGAAGTTTATTGCTTCTCTAGATGTTCAGGAGGGAAATCTTCTTGAATCCCTGATGGCATTTCATTATGGTCATAACTATAAAATATCTTGGATCTTTGAGAAGTGTAAAAGGATCAATAGAGTGCAAGATGAAGAACAAAAACCTCCTTTAGGTCATTTTTTATTTCTGTATCAGTCTGTGCCCTGCACCCTGAGGTCCCCACTGCTGCTTGTGCTGCTGGAGATACAAGGAGGAACATTATTAGGATGCTTGAAGAAGGGAAATTTAACAGCTGTGTTTGTGATTATCAAAGGGTCTGAGTATTTAAGAGATATCAACTTACACTGGCTGCTGAAAAGCAGAGTAGCTATTCTTCAGATTTTCTTTGTATTAGGAATATTGGTATAATAGCACCATCCTTTCTGAAGATGACATGACCCATCTTAATCCAAATGCTGGGTTCTAACACAAAAATACCATTGTATGCAAAACTTTTGCTGTTCCAAAGGATTGGTACCTAGACAAGTCTTTAGAGTAAACATAGGAATTAAAATGCAGAATCCCTCTTTCATTTTTTTCATTTTGTTCAGTCTGGGAGAGATTTTCAGAGCAATTGCTTTTAACTTACAGAATTCAGGTCAGAATGTAAAGTTTGTCGAAAGTACATTGTATTCAAATCTTGGATTTTGGTTCAAACTTCTATAACTTCATTAGATCTAGCTTACAACCTTGCTGTGCTTAGGACTGAATTTTAACTTCCATTCTTAGCATCTTTTTGGCTTGCACATGAATTTTATTGGATATGTTTCCTGGGAGTCAGAATTGGTAGTATGAGGAAAATAATCAGTGGAGCCATGTGCTGGTATGCAGGGATCCTGCACAGGCTTCTGAATGAGGCTGGCAACCAGTTCCTCATCTGGTGGCAGCCTTGGAAGAGTGGTGCCTCCATCATCATGCAAAGTGAGATGGGAATGTCCTGCTGCCTTCACCAATCACCTTGTACAGCTAGAATAATGCAGCCTTTACTGAACTATTCCATCTTCAGTACAACTCCTCCCCCTCCAGAGTTACAGGGTAGTAGCTGAGATTTTAAATGCACAGAAGTAAAGCTGTTCAAAAATAGAATCTTCCTCCCAGGGGAGATTTCAGCATTTCAAAATCACTCGCTGCTTTAAAACATTTGAGAAAGCAGAGGGCACTTGGTTCAATTTTGTCTCAAGTTTCAACTTGAAATGCTGAAATGGAAAAAAAAATGTGCGTCTTGGATAAAATTTAAATAAGTATGGTATTTTAAAATTAAATACTTTTTTAAAAAACATTTCAATTTGGGAAAATATTTCAAAAATATGAGTAAGAGTGGTTTTTGTGTATTTGTCTGAGGGGAGGGGAAGGATTTTCCCACTTTGAAATGTTAAAATTTATTTTTTGCTTTAGGAAGCAAAAAAGTAACTGAAAATCAGTATTTTTCTGCCGCCAAATATTTGAAACTTTATTTTACATCATTAACATTTTTCAGTGAGACTTTTGACTACCTTTGTGCTGAAATTAATGCTATGGCAATCAAAATCTTGAATGCCCTGACTCATGTTTAATTAATATTAGTACATTTTCTTTCATTCTGATACCAGTTTCCATTAATTTTCTTGGTGAACTTATCTGGTAAGTGACTCTAAAAGACAAAAACGGTTGTATGTTACTGCAAGTGATATCCAACAAGTCCAATCCTGCTTGGATTAAAAGGTGAAACTCCACTGAAGTCAATGGAGCTTTAAATATTGGCATCATCAGAAAATTTGTCCTTTGGAGTGCACCTGCATTGTCATATTTTGAATGCTCTTCATTCTCATGATGGACATTACTGAAGAAATCTCTTTTCAAACACTTATGCATTTATAATTTTCAAAACTCATTTCCTCAGAGAGGTCAAAAGCTCTTCTCACCACGATAGGGAGTCAATGGAAATTTCAGCATTCTGAAGTACTGCAGGTATCCAGATGCATTAAAATATTAATGCTTTTTTTTAGTTTTTCTTTTTAACCATGCTTTGTTTTTGTCATGAATCAAAAGTGGTAGAATCTAATTATTTTTTGATAGGAGGGGTGAACATTCCAGCAGGAAAAATGTCACATTAAAATCGGATTGCTTCCAACTAGTCCATAACAGAAATTCCCCCAGTGAAAAGGCCTGATCCCTGATTGCTTTGTATCACTAGTGTGATGCTATAATGCCATTTTTATACTGGGTTTTTTTGGCAATTTTCAGTACTATCTATGCAGAAAATAGATTGCAGATCTCCCCCAAAAGCCTAATGTTTTTCCTATTTGGCTGTACAGTAAAGCTGGAGTTTTTCCTCCTTACCTATGTTGATATTTTTCCTTAAAAAACAGAGAACAATTAAATTACTTAGTATTATTTCCATGCATTACTTTAGAGCCCCATGGTCCAAAGAAGACCTCACTGTGCAAAGCACTGGGGACTCTGCGGGTGCACATAACCCTTGCCTGAAGAGCTTTTGGGCTATGGCCCCACTCCTGTAACCTGGAGCTACTTGGTTGTCCTGTGGGAAGGTTACAGACCTGGGGCTTCACATACACTCAGTGAAGAACGGGGAAAGGATGCTTGGTTGTCCTGCCTGTGTGAGCAGGGAGTCCCAGTGATTAAATCCTTTGCCCCATATTACACAGGAAATCTGTGTCTGACTTGGAGGTGGAAGCCAGATCTCCTGTGTGGCACCCTTGTCCCCTGACCTATCTGTCCTTGCTCCCCACTGTCATGTTGGCCTCCAGCGCAGAAACTTCTAACCAGGGAATTTTCCATTGAGTTCTGCTGCTGATGAGTTTCTTTCTCACCAATAGGTGGAAACTGACAGCCCGGTTTCTCAGGTGACACAAGGAACGGTTCTGCCATCCCAAATGAGGCAGGAAAAACATCACGCAGAACAAGGAATTTTCCATAAGAAACTGTACCATAGCAACTGAAAAAGACGTTGAAGCACATTACACTTTCTCAGCTTGTTGCAACCTGTGCTTTGATGCAACAGGACATCAGAAAAGTGAAGACTTGGGTTTTTTGTTTTCTTTTCCTCACTTATTTCTTTGGCCAGGAGAGTGATTGCTTTAACTGGTACTGCTTGATCATAATGAATTTATTGCAAAATTGTATAACCTTTCCACATCCATCTCCAAAGTCTGTGCCAGAGCTTATGTTCTGGCATGCATTGTCATGCTATAGCTGGGGAGGGAGAGGGAACTACATCTGCACACTTCCATATGAGATCACATGCTTCTGAAATTGTAGGACAGCTAAGCAAATAGGACGCAGAAATATTTCCAACAGGCTGGTAGCTGTGCAATATAATGGCATTAAAATAAAGTTGAGTCACTAAGAAGTAGTGATATAGAAGCCAGCAAAAGTTCCTGTCTTTTTTTCTTAAGCTATCCCAAATATGATCGGCTAGTGTAACAGGAAAAACAAAATCACTGTGCAGAAATAAGTGGCTTGTGTCAGTTTGGATATAGACAAATACTTTCTGTACTAGGCATAGCATTTATTTAAAACTTTAAGGGAAATCTTTACAGGACAGATATTTATCTTCCTGAGCAGCTGCAAATTGATGTTCAGAATGAAGAAACATGAATTAACGTGATCTAAAATGCTTAAGTGAGAAAACATGGGGAAATCTGTTTAGCACTACTAATCAGCTGAGGTCTGGAGATCCCCTTTCTTTTGAATGGAAGCAGTTTAGTCATCTTCCTTTTCTTTCAATTTTTTAGAGTTGATGCTGTATCCTGCCCGTATTTTATCTCTCCCCTGTGTTCCTTCTCAATAAACTCCACAGTGTGGATCATCCTCCTCTCCTGTATACCTGCAGATATTAATTACTGGGTGGAGAACTGCAGCAAGGAACACATTTTCTATGTGTGCAATGTCTTTTCATTCAAACTCACAACCTGTTCAGTTTCTGAAGCATTTCTGTGGTAATATGCTCCTCATTTCTTTGAGACTGTTGGTTTCGGGTTCCTCTCAATGTCAGTGACAAGTCTGTCACTGCTTTGGTAAAGTTATATCAGAATCATGCTGAACTGGACTTGAATTAAAAATGCTGTACTGGAGCAGGATTTGTTACAGCTGTCCTTAACTAGAACTTCCAGCAGGATCTATAAGTGAAAGCACAGCTCCATTTGGACAGTAGCAAGGATAATGCAGATTTTTCAAACTTCTTGCTCGTGGCTACTGTCTAGCTTTCAACTTAGCTAATTATGGGTTAAAATACCTTTTAAAATAGTCTTGAGATTTTTCATAATGGCATTGTTCCAGTGCTTAGCTAGAATAGACCTCATTAGGATGCAATTTACAATTTTTCCCAGTTTCCACAACAATTGGCATTTCAAAAGCCTACTTGGCCCAATATGAAGGCAAATGATACTAGTAGCTCCTGTTCAGAAATCATTATTTGTTTACATCTGTGAAGGTGTGGAAAGAGAGCTACTGCAAGTAGGTTTGAAGTGCTGGTTGTGGTATGCTAATGCCTGAGGGCCTGTCTATTTTTATGGAGGACAGTACATAAAATACTGTAAACTAACAACATCTAACAACATACAGACTGGAATAAGCAAAGAATTAGAGCACAGGTAGCAGCAGACCTCACATTTTCCTTTGTTCATGGCAAGTTTGGTTTTCTGGGTTTTTTTTTAATGTGTCTTAAATTAGAGGATGCTGTGAGTTTCTTAATCACTTTCTTCGGCAGTTTCTCATTGTGACAGTTAATCTGGAAGAACTCCACTTGTTTTCCCAGCTCACATTTTGTGAGTGAGGATTGCTTTCATGGCATACAAGAGAGCACTGAATGCAAAGCAAGAGAAGCAGTGGTTTTGAATCTTTTTTTCTGAATATATTCTTTCTGATTTATTTTATTTTTGAGTGCACTTTAAGGAGGTCAGAATCAGTAAAATTACATGAAAGACCTTTTTGCAGCCAAATTCATATCTGAAGAGTTTCCACTTGAGATTTTGAAATTAAGAAAGTGATGGCAGCTAGGCAGCTAGGAGTTTGTGCCATTGTTTTCAAAATATACCAAATAAGAACCTTGATGAATCCATAATTTACACTTTATAGCTTTGTGACACTGTTCAAGTAGAAAGTAACTAAAGTATTAAAAATCCTCACCACTATTATGAAATAACTAGGTATGCATTTCTGGCCTTATTTTCTAGGTGGGGAGAGCAGTCATAAAGGGATTCACTCAGCAGAAGCCTCATAAGAGTTGTTTGCCAAAACCCTGATGACAAATACCTTTTCATGTGTGTGTGTGTGTGTGTGTGTGTATCTAGGTTTCAGAAGCAAACAGTGTTATCTCTCTGTAGTCTCTGTGTAAGGAAAAATGCAAATCAGTGATGGTTATTTTTGCAGTTAGAGCCTGCTATATTCTTGGCACATGTGGCTGAATTACTGTTCTCTTACTGAAGAAAATGTTGCAAGAATGGAAGAATAAATACGGCAAGCAATGTTGAAAGCAATGCACTGGTCTATAGGTTAGTTGAGAGTTGTATGTGGGAAAACACTAGAAAAACTACCCAGAAAATCTTGACATTGGTTTATAAATAATTATGCTAGCTTCCGACCCTTCCTTCTCATTAGAATTCTGAAGGACAGGCTAGAAACACAGAGCCTTGGAAATTGCCTATGAGCCATTTTGTGGATGTTGGACTACTAAAGGCAAAGCATCCCTCCAGCCTGACAACAGACTTCAGCCAAGTCCCTCCTAAAAGCAAGTGTGCAGCTGCCCTCCTGCTGGCGGTGGTCTCGCAGGAGGCAGCATTAATAAACGCTGCCTGCAAAGAGGTCTGTCAAGGTACCCTGCTGACATCTTGGCGTAACAACACCTCGGTGTTTTGGCTAAGTGCGGATCAGGGCGGATCAAAGGACAACACCCAGTTCCTTAGCCGCAAATGTCAGTTCGAGCGGCTCCAGACAAGAATGCATCATTTTCACTAGTAACAGTAAAAATCATGGTAATTTTTACTGTTTCCTTTACTGATAAGCACTCGGGGTACTCTGCTATTACAGTGCAACAAATGTAGCAGCTGTTTGTGTTGGGTACTGCTGCTTAAAATGTTTCCCCAAGTATCTGAGTATGTAGGTAACTTTGTTATTTGTTGCTCTGGGAGAGGACTTGAACTTCAGGAGGAAGGGGAAAAAACACGCACATTTCGCCTGTCTTAGTCGTGTGCAGATTAAAGTTGCTGTAAATATCATGGTGTGCAGTAGTTGGAACAAAAGAGTTTTGTTTTTTTTAAGAGCAGTAGTCATGTAGATGCTGGGTGAGAAAACAACTTTTCTGGTCCATGCATTTTTGGTGTCTTACAGAGACTGCTAGAATTACATTTGCATTGATTTCAGTCTACAACCAGTATTAAAGAAGATTCAACTGAAAGTACTTTCCAAATATAAAGAGCACAGGGGACAAAGAGACTATGATTTATGGTGACATCTATTAAGCTTTTACAGAATATCGTGTGTATACTAGCTATCAACATAAAATGAACTGGTACTAATTGGTCAAAGTTGCCAACGCAGTCTGGTTATGAGTGTAACAATCTTCTTTAGGTCACATTCATTATGCTGACATTGTATGTCAGATCCTGAATAAAGTTCATTCAGCCATTTCTGCCGTTCTTCTTGTTTGCCCTGCTATGTATGCGTGCTGCCATCTGTGAGAGTTCATGTTTTGGCCAAGACTGGGTCTGTGTGCTTTGGGAAATGTATGTCTCGGGTATCTGCCCAGTGGCCACTTCTCCAGCAACAGTGTGACTGTGGGAGGGCATCCTTTGATTGAATCATGCCTGGTGTTTTCCTCATTCTTGGACACTGACTGGAACAAAGTGTTCAAAGCTCTTTCTTCCTCCCTTTCCTCTTCTTTTTTTTTTTTCTCTCTCTCTCTCTCTCTTTCTGTCTTTCAGTTCCATGCTTCAGAAGGCTGTTAACTGGGTTCATTACTGTGTGATAAATCAGCACTAAACTTTTATGCATTTTGCTTCGTTTGGGCAGCTCCTGTTCCTTAGTGACAGCTGGTTGGCTCAGCACACTATAATTAGTCAAAACCAAGATACTTTAAGGTAGGAAAAGCATATTGGCAGACTGAATTTGTCCTCAAAAGTCATCATGGGCCACAGCTTTAAAAGATCCATTTTGTGGTGGTTGTTTTGTCACTGTTGGTACTGGGGCTCTGACAGTTCACTATCACACCGGGTCCTGTGGGAAGCTGTTGTTATCCTAAAGGAGTACAGGTCTTTGTTTTTCATTAGCTGCTGACATACTGTATAGTTAACTTTTGATTAATGTATCTGTGTTCATTCTCTTTCTCTAAAATAAAATTGTATTGATATGTGGGAGGGGATTTGTAGTTGTTAGTGAGAATTTACAAAGGCCTTATTTAAACAGAGTCTGAAGGAAACCTTGCTGAGAAACAGACCTGTGAGTTTGCTGTCTGCAGCGGAACCAAGGCACTTGCTGATGCTGCTTTAGTCATACCTCCATTTGACAGAGTGTCTGCATGCTGACTGAGTGACTGGTGCCTGGCTGTCCGCAGCCACGGGGGCATACAGGGCAAGGTAGAGCCTCTGATCCACTGAAGGGCAAGTGGCCCTGGGCTGCATGTTGTGCAGGTCTGTCGCAAGGATCTGGACATTATGGAGTCTTCTGCTCCCTCACTAAATTTATTTCAGCAAGCTATAGAATTCGTCCTTACTTATCTGAAATGTAGAGAAACATAATTTCAACTGACAGTTAACACAATCCAGAGCTTAAGTGAGTGAAAGGAGATTTCATATACTCTTTGCTGCATCTGTTAGTTAGGTGTGTCAATTTTCATGTTACATGAAAATAACATGCAGAGAGAAGAGAAGAGAAGAGAAGAGAAGAGAAGAGAAGAGAAGAGAAGAGAAGAGAAGAGAAGAGAAGAGAAGAGAAGAGAAGAGAAGAGAAGAGAAGAAGAGAAGAGAAGAGAAAGAAGAGAAAATATGTGACTTTTCTTTTGCAAGAGAAATGGTCTGGGAAGGTACTCCTGTTCCCACTGACAAGTCACAGTTTTCTTTTCTCACTTTATCGTGGGGCAGGGTGGGTTTTCTATTAGGGCAATTAGAATAGGCACTCATCTTGCTGCAAATATGGCTGGACTATAGTTTAGTGTAGTTTGCAGATAATTTCCAAGTAGGAGTACCACTGTTTGCTTAACTAAAGCTCAGTGCAAGAAACGTGGCACAGTTTAATTTGCATCCTTCCCTAGGATTTGGGGGAGGTTGTCAGACCTTGAAGAATGATGAGAAGTCACCCAAACTGTAGAAACCTCATGGCCTTTACACACGGAATAATTCTTTTGCATAAACATATACTTTATGATATTAGTCCTTTGAATGATGCAGGACAGAAGAGCCAGGTCAGCAGAGGAGGTGATGAGTGGTCTGCAATAAGCAATAAAATCTTTTCAAACCTGAAAAATTAAGCACGTTTGTGTGGAAACAGAGAAAGGGTTTTTTTTCCCAGCACATTTGTGTTGGGAAGACAAAAGAAAAGTCATCTTTTCTTTGCAATTGTTTAGGCTCTGATCCTGAAAAGCCCTCAGCATGTCCAGTCTTGCAAACTCTTTGTGACTCCATTTGGTTGACCTAAAAGTGAAATCTTGCAGGTCTTTTTGTTCGAAGGTAGTACAATCTAAATAATCTTCTGACTGCATTGTGGCTGCTGTAGAGGTATCTGTCACAGTCCAGTGGTAAAGATGAATTTTCTGGGTGTGCCCTGCATGCATGTACTGCCAATTACA
The DNA here is from genome assembly GCF_008360975.1 of Lichenostomus cassidix. Lineage (NCBI taxonomy): Eukaryota > Metazoa > Chordata > Aves > Passeriformes > Meliphagidae > Lichenostomus > Lichenostomus cassidix. The sequence goes on along the minus strand of NC_139511.1, from coordinate 37,988,748 downwards.
TCATAAGCACTGGAATTCTGGAATAGTAGCAGGGCCAAGGGGAAAATGCCCTCTGGGGACATAAGCCTCTGTATATGGCATGTCCTAACAAAAAGGTGTGCCAGCCTGGCAGGGAAACAAAAGCAGTGCAAGTGCCTCACCATGGAAGAAGGCAGAAATGCTGAAGGACGGCAAGTCTGTAAAAGGGAATAGCTGCTTGTCCAGGTTTGTTCACCTTTTGTGATGCTTTGGTCTTCTCTGCTGTCACATGGATCTGGGGCAGTATAATGGTTGGTGCTAACCCCTTCTGTGTCCCCATAGGACAGGGCAAACTGATGTTCTTTCCCATGTCAGTGTGTTGGAAGACTTGAGACTTGTTTTTTCTTCTTCCTGATGAGTTTGTTTTTCAGTAAATAATGCAGGGTGAGGAAGATTTTAAAATTTTGTTTGTTTGCAGTGTCCAGTGTCTTTATGAGTCATTTGGGGGTCCTCCTTAGAGATGGCTAAACGCTTCATTTTCTTTGTGTTTAAAGACCACTTTTGGCAAAACCCAGGAAAGAGGGAGGTATGCACAGAATCAGAAGAACAAATAACCATGTAGCAGCAAAGCTCTAACTGTGTGCAGTTAAGGAAGCAGGCAGAGACTGACTGAGCCTTCTGCTTAGAGGACGCGTTTATTTCAATTGGCTCAAAGAAAGCAAAGCATAAGATAAAAATGCATAAAATTCAGCTTTCCTCACAGAAGGACACACAGTGCATTGCAAGTCTGATAGAACTGTAAAAGGAACTGGGGAAAAAAATTAGGAAAAGGGTGAATAATATATTCAAAAGTGATCTATAAGACTGGGTTCTGTCATGCTCCTCTAATGTTTTCTCTAATGTTCCCTTTTCTTTCTATGCTCAATTAGCTGCAGCAGGGCAGACCTACTCACTTAACATGGCTGATCAGATGCTATGCTATCTTTCAGAAAGATAGTTCGGCAAAAGGTAAAGACTGAGTATGTGCTTAACTTTTAAATAAGGGGATAGAATTCCAACTGTGAGCCAAGCATATGGTTTATTCCTTCACAAGCTTGAAAGCTCTGTTTACTTTTCTTAGTTCCTTTTGAAAGACCACCAGTAAAACACTTCTGTACTCACTCATGTAGAGCTATGAAATTATTTCCTTTTTCTTTTAAAACTAGAAGAGAAAAGGCAAAGCAGAGAAATGTACATCAAAAATGGTGCAATCTCCTTTGAATTTCATCTAAATACCCAATTACACCATGCTTGAATACAGCTCAGTCTCTGGATGTAAGTTTCTCTCAGGTCCTGCTTCTCAGACTGGCACCCTGGGATGCTTTTCAGACTATGTCTATATCTGAAAACAGAGATAGAAAAGAGTTAATGTTTAGAAGACAGTATATTTATTAGCCCTTTCCCCTCTGCAAGTGTCTATGATATGAGATATGCTACATGGTATTTCTCCATCCTTTGCCAAGTACTTCTATTTCTGTAGCACAGATTTCTAAAGATTAGCATACTATGGAGGGAAAGGATTTCTGTGTCTGAACTAAGAGAAGGCTGGTCATGGTGAAATCATTGTCTCCTGTTAAACATGGAAGATACACCAGATTTTCCACCATAAAACAATACTAACAGGTTTCGTACAGCAGCTCACACAAAATAGCCTCTAAGCTGTATGATCATTAACCTTTTGGAAGAAGTGAATTGAGATTGGCATTTATAAATTAAGTGTATACATCCCTGCAAAGGCAGTGTTTGGTCAAAATTCCAGCACAGTTTTCTGCTTAAAGCTGGTTTACCATGCTGTGCTGGAAAGCTTTTAATAGGCTGGAAGCATCATAGAATGAGAAATGCAGCATGATTACTATATGCTACTTTTTCTGAAAATAGAATGCCAAATTCAGCTTTCAGCTATCCTGATATATCCCAATTGTTTTAGGATGTAAAAGATCAGTTTTATGTTGGTAGAGCTTGAAGGTCTTGTGCATCTTAGTTTTAATATGCAAAGCCAAGTTCATGTGTGGATAAACTGTTGACTTCTTTTTTTTTTTTTTTCCTGAAGGGTGAATTTAGTTCATAAGACTCATGCATTTAAAACAATGATAGCATTTTCATCAGAATTTATTCTTAAGTAATGCTTATTTAAGTATGAGGATCTAATTAAGTATGGCATCATGGCTATCTGTATCCAAGCTGAGAGGATCTTGGCCAACTAAACCAAGTCAATTGCTGTGAAAAAAAAAGAGTAAAGTAAAATTCCTCATCAGGAATCAAATAGTAACGCCAAAAGACAGCAAACACTCACATTTCAGACAGAGAAGAGCCATGCCAGCTACAGCAAAATGAATTTACAGTGGACAAGAGCTGTGGTCCCTGTGCTGCTTTGGGCAGGTGGGAGAGAGCTGGGTACTCTCCAAAGAGTTGCAGCACTGTGTCACAAAAGGAAGCCAAATTCTAACATGGGAAAATAGAAATTCTGGGGTTTAAATACAGATCCTGTGAGGACCGAAATTGTAAATAAAGCAACTGAAAGGTTAAGCTGTAGCAATCACGTATTTATTTGATTTTCCAGATGTAGCTCCAGACAAGTAGGAAGTAAGTGCCTGGGAATTATGCCATTCCTGTGACAGTCACTTGTTTGCCTTTCATAAATGCCTCCAGTTCTTCCAGGAAGATCACTTCCTATTCAACTTGGCCATCAAATGTCTCCTTAAGGCCCACTTAGGATCCGATGTCAGTGAGAAACCAGACAAATCACCCAAGGATAACTGTTTTACAGCTGTTGAATTAAACTCCGTTTTTTTCAAAGATGCAAAATCAGACTCCAAGTGCTTCAGGAGCTGTACTTGCACAGGTAATGCGACAAGGCCCAAGCACCTTTCTGGCCTTGCTCTTCTGTGAATACTCCCTAATCAGTTTTCTATAGCCTGTACCAGCACCTTTCATTTAGAGCAGGGTACCTGAGGTACTGACAGGAGATTTTCTGTCACCTTATTTTACTTCTGTTGAAGAGGTGTGAGTTGATTCTCATCTGTGGACTATTATGTATGTATATAGAGATATACACACACATTTATATATACACATACATATATAAAGAAAAATTATATATGTATATGAAAACATTGTTTGTTTGCACCAACACCTGGGCACAATTGTTGCTGATATATGGTAAAAAGCACACAACAATAGCACTACAAAAAAACTTTAAATTTAAATAGGTCAAATAATCAGAAATATACCACTGAGCTTCACCGATTTCTGCACCCAGGCAAGGCTGACAAGTTAAAAGGTTAAAAAAAAAAATTCTTGGCTCTTATTGCCATGTTAGAGAGTAGATATCTCAATATGCCAAAATTTCTATTCTGGCAATAGCTTGTAGAAACTGTAGATGTGCTGCTATTGCAAAATCCAATGGCCATCAATCTAGACTTGCTGCTTGCTCTTTTTAGTGAATTTGTATCTTTTTAGTGAATTTGTATCCTTCTGCTCTAGGATTCCAATAGAAATTCCACTCCTCCTTTTATGTCAATGGCAAATACTGTATAAATTTGATATACTATCTAAACAATCATTTGGCCATTTACACCTGTTTTTTCCTAGCAAGGTCTTAGGAATAGTTCAGTCCACAATTGTAATAGAAATAGTGGGAAAAGGAATGAAGAAATTTGCAAAACAGCTTTCTGTGGGACTTCACATTAGATTGCAAGTTGAGTCTTTTCTGTGACTGCCTTTTTCTTATGCACTGGTGAGTATGTTTATAATAGCACCTTGCATGTTTTCTTGGCATCTTGAAGGTTCTCATTCTCTTCTCAAGAGTCCTGTCACAACAAATTTCATCAGGACTGTCCCACATGTGTACCACTAGTGGTATTTTGAGCAGTATCCTCAGAAGCAGACTCAGCAGCATTTGGAACCTACAGCATTTCTGATATTTTAATGGGCTGAGGTCTTCAAGATGAGACACTCACATGCATACCACATAATGTAATTTTTGCACTCCTTAGGAAATCCAGCCTTAAATGGACTAGTGTAACCTATGGACGTGCAGAGATACAGGGAACTGATTCTATGTTTTTATCACATCCTTGAGGCGAGTGGCTTTTAGCTGGGAAAAAACAACTGGAAACAACTTTATTCCAAAGGACATTGGAAAGTTTTCCATAGAAAAGTCGTGAAAATTACTGGTGAACTGGAGAAAGTGTTTTCCAGGGGGGAAGAGCTTCTGTATTTTTGCCTAACCAAGCAATAAGGGTGTTGATTACACATATTTAATACCAGACCTTAAAAGGCGGCTCAAACTATCAGAGAAAGTCTCCTAAACCCAAGGGAGGGAGATGCAAGCCAGACAAGTTAATGACTGAGTCAAAGAAAAAGGCAGGCATTTTTATTGGCAATGAAATTATTACACATGAAAGCCAGTGGATAGTTCAGACTTTCAAATCAGGACTGGCACAGTCTCTTTCTGGAGGCAGTCTTTTGCCATGTACAAGTCATTTAGCTCAATATTATGCTCCATGCAGTTTAGAAGGTCAGCTTAGATGGTGTAATGGCCACATGGGGTGGTAAAATGTTAAGACGTATTGTTTGTGACTGAGGGGAAGCACTTTCACTCTGTCACACTTCATTTTTTAATTATGGGCAAAAAATCATAATAATTTATCCTGCTATCCATGGCTGGATTCACTTGCATCCAACTCAGGGAATTCCATGTGGTGAGGTGATCCTGAGTTGCCTGTTCCGCTGGAACCCATTCCAGAATGTGGTGTGACCCTCTCTGTTCAGCATCACCATCAAAGGTAAGTTAGCTGGGGAGGGCAGTGCCATGCCTGCAGAATTGCATCATTTCCAGTGTGACGTGATGTCTGCTAGTGAGTGAAATATCTAGAAATCTAACTCTGTTGGTCAGATGCCTCTGAGACCATGAGATGAGAAAGGAGAGTTTTTCTGCCATTGTGCTCCCTGTTGCTCTCTGGTTCCCTGAGGTCATTGATGGGAGACCCCTGCTTCTGAGGGTAGGGCTGTGTGGGTATTATTTTAACATAACAGCCTCTTTTCAGCATTTACCCTTATTTAATTCGCTTTGTCTTGCTTTGTATTTTATATGTCATTTTTCCTTGAAGTGTTTCATCTCAACTTAGCTTTTAGCTTAATGGAATGTATTTTTTTACAGTAATCAGTCAAGATTTTAAACCAGAGATGATGTGCTCTTAAAAGTACAATGGCAGGTCAAATGCAATTGCCATTTAGAATCAAAAGGAGGAAAACACTTTACTATCATTTGAATGTTTGTGTACCTTTCCCTGCGAGACAGGGAGATGACCTGTGAGAGTGTTATGAGATGATTTCTTTGTTTATGCCACCCCTTTAGCCGAATTCTGCTTTGTTTCTTAAACATAAATCCAGGATAATCTCTTGGATTTTAACAGAGATAATTTGCTTTATCCTGATAGTAACTGAAAGCAGATCTTGACCTGAATTTTCCAGTTTATCTCCTGCTCAGGTATCATCCCACTGAAGATGGTGTCATTATGGTTGGGGCCCTGAGTGTGCTAAACGGATTTTTTCCTTAGCTCACATATCCATCACATCATATGTGTTTGATATACTTACATTGTTCTTACATTTAATCTCTGCCCATTTAGTCATACTTATGGTCATTTTTTATTTGTTTAGTAACTCAGCGCAGCTCAAAAAGGTAACAGAAATGGATAGAACATAACAAGTTGCAAATACATTCTGTGCAGACCTCTTCTGTGCCTTGCCATGTTTCAGCTTTTACAGTTTGGTTTATGGGATGGGTTGTTTATTCAAATGGTTGGTTTATATAAGCGTGTTTAACAGCAGCTGTAAGCATACTACAGAGAAGTATTGGGTATGTTTCTTATTTATTCTTACTCTATTGTTTGTAAAGTCCTCCAGAAGCTTCACAAAAAACTCCTTTGTACTGCTAGGGCAAATATTAGCAGTATGGTGGGCTCAAAATGGAGAGGACCCACACTAAATTCAGACTGTCTTCATCACTGAGTCTTTGGCAGCTGTGGACAGAACAAAATGAAAAACTGCCTTTGCTGGAGCTTTTCTATTGATGGGAGTAGGATAGGTCCTCAGCCAGCTTCCTTTCTATGGGATCTGTGTACTTTTTGAGATGATGACACTGGTGCATGGAACTGAACTTCTACCTCTGGTAAAGGAAGAGAGGCATTCTCTTTCCCTCTGCTTCACTAGTATCCTCCTGGCAATACTAGTGAAGCAGAGGGAAAGAAAATTGCCCAAGAGGCAGGTTTGGATGACAAGTTTATAGGGGATAGGGGATAGTACTCATTTATTATCAAGCATTTTTAAAGCTCCGGTGATGAGATGTGCCACACTCCAGAGCTCCAGTGGCATACCAGGGCAGCAGTCCTTTGGCTCTGCTGGTCTGCCTTGTGACCCGTATTAGCAGAGGCAAGGGATGTTGGTTAGCTTGTGTCCACAGGGAGAAGGTGTGTTTTGGTTCAGGCCTATCTTTTGCTGGCCGTGTTTTGGGTTTTGCTTGGAAAGCCAGTGCTGAGGAGGAAATGAAATAAAAAGCAAATTCCTACTGACTGCAGGGGGTCTGCTCAGGTAGCTGGCCAAACAAAACACAACCATGATGAAACTTAATCTTATGCTAGACCAGTGTGTGACAAGAGTAAAAAATGTAGGTACTGTGCAGTCTCATTTCATGTGTACTTCGCTGGCAATGAGACGTATGGCCTCTCCTGGAAGGCTTGGCATTGGAAAAGGAGGCTGTTAATGTCCCCCCTGCAGCTACCAGCTGTGGGAAAAGCAGAAAAGCCTGGTGAGTCTGGCGGGCTGTAGGGAGAATCCAGCCTTCCCCACTCTATGCACAGGATGTGAGGGGCCTGCTGGCATGCTGGCCAGGAGCCTTCTGGCAGTTGCCAGCTGGGTCTGGTGCAGATCTACTCCTCAGGTGTGCTGCCCACCTCATGATGGCAGATGCAGGATGGATCTCTTGCTCTCCAAGCTTGCTCCAGCACCAGGTTTCCCTCCTGTCCACACACATGGATCTGAAGTGTATTTACATGCAGTGCGCTCAGATTAGATTGCTGTAGGCTTAGGGTGTGGGGGACACATATTCTTCTCTTGTAGACTGTGGTACTTTTCTCCAACTGCTGGTGATAGGAATAGGGACAAGCTGTGCCATTTCTCCCTGCTGATGTTATCATCAGCACTCCATTTTTCATCCTCTACACATGGAGACAAGGTGTTTTTTGTGTAAGTGGTCACCTCAGTTGGAAGAGGCATGTGGCCAAGTGTGGAGGCAAGAGCTGAATAGGTCCTAAATTACTGGCTGGTCCCTGCAGTTAAGCAGCCAAGGTGAGATTTTCACCCTTGCAGAAGCCAGCCTGATGCCTGTTCACTGCTATTCAGTTCTCTGTGTTTAGAATTTAAGTTGCAAATGGGCTTCTTCCAGGCAGGGTTACATCTCAGTGTTTGAAAAGACAGCTAAGTGCAATGAGACTAAAATCATCAGCAGATGCTGTCTGGATTGTACAGTTTCAGCAACACAAGCCGTCCAACCTATTTGCAGATAAACTGCCCTTAGATTGGCTTTATTTAGCTTGAACATTGCAAATTGATAACATATTCTACAAAATCTAGTACAGTATTTTAAATATTAAAGGTTTTAATGGACGCTTTTGCTGAAAGGAGAATGTAAAATAAGTTTAAAAAATGTTCATGGATTTCAGTGTTTGAATCGATTTATTCTGGGCAGCAACTGAACTAGTTGTGTACTTTTGTCCACTAGTTCATGGATTTTTTTGTTGTCCACTATGTTGACTAAAACCTTTACCCATCTTTTATTTCTATAACTCAGATCAGTGCTGTAAATCATAATGTGAGAACAACATTTCTTACCATATTGTAACTATAGCGTAGCACAAAGTGGGAAAACAGTTGAACAAGAGGTAAGTAAACCAGAGTGTTAAGTTGCATTTAGTTGAAAGAGGACACATTTGGTTTTCTTGGTTTAGGTTAATTTTAAAACTTTTTTGATTTGGACAAGAGAGTTCTGCTATTGTTAAAGGTAGAAAGCTAGAAGAAGTATGAGAAGGGTTTGGTTTGTTTTGTGATTCACTGTCATAATGTTTTTTTTTTAAAGTAGCATTGGCTCTTACGTATGCTCTGCAGCAGTCATCCTAACATGATGATAAATGGCCTGTTCCCAGGTGACTCTTAATTCCATGTCTTCTTATCCAGCAAATTTACCGCCCTCCAAATATAAATATATGAACTCAGTCTTTTGGCACAAAGCAGTAAAAAAAGGCATGTGGGCTCTTCGATTCTTTCCCCAGTATGCACCCTACTTTACAGGCAATCCTACCTCCATGTGGCTGTAAACGTGGACTCCATCCCATCCTGGACTGCAGCTCTCTTCTGACCTCCATTTTGTCTTCTTTTCACAGTTGTGCATCACATCAAGCGCCACAATATCGTTCTTAAAAGAGAACTGGGAGAAGGAGCCTTTGGGAAAGTCTTTCTGGCAGAATGCTATAACCTGTGCCCTGAGCAGGGCAAGATCTTGGTGGCAGTGAAGGTAAAAGAGTCTAGGGTTACAATTATTAATTCATGGTTGCAACTAATGCTGTTTTATTTGTAAATGATCACGTTTGCCTATTCCATAATCCGGTGTAACTGTTCTGATACATGTAGAAAAGTTCAAAAGGCTAATGGAGTGTTAAGAGAATTTGATCTTGCTGTGGATTGCAAAATGGCAACTGAATCTCATAAGGAAAAGGGAGGAAGCAGATTGTGTCACAAGGGTTCAAAATCTTTTATGATCTGTCTGAAGTACAATTAGTGAAAAATACTGTCTAGGTCATTAAAAATCCATATGACATACATGTGTGTCTAAAAAAATAATCTCTTACTAGCTAAGTGAATAGGTTAGGTGTATAATTGCTAGGCAAAACCACCTTTCTGTTTCAGGACTGTGCCATTTTTTTAGTCAGCAACTGAAATTATCTGTGGGTAGTTGTCGTTAATAGAGCTTAGAGACCAAGCCTGCTTCACTGTGTGAAGCCCTTTTCATCCCCCAAAATTCAAGAGCTGAGGTTAGCTGTTGACCTTAGCTATGGATGTAGCTAGAAAACAGTACTGGTGAAACTACACTTTCAGAGTTTGCGAAGTTTCCCTGGAAACAATCTCCTTATCTCCATCTGTAGTGTTCTGCCAAAAACTAAACAAGGTGTCCAGTATTTGAAATGTCTCATTAAGTGCAGGGGGAATAGATGTTTAGAATTTGGGCTGTTCCTGGTGATCAGAAAATAATTTTGTCTGACAGGTCACAATTAGGCAACCATGTGTGCATTTTGGATGAAACTGTACAGTGAAAGAAATCAGGTAGCCCATCCTTTTGAATTTGGTAACAAGAAGTAGAGTTTTGGATCTGACAGTGAAAGAACATGAAAGGAAGATAGACTTGTAGAGTGCACCATCAAAAATAGCAGGTTTTTGGGTTTGCCAAGGTTATAAGCTCATCGATACTTGGGAGTAGTTAAGTCATGTTGACTGGTGAGAAAAAAATTAAGCCCTGAAGGGATGTAGCGTAGACAGGAGAAAGCAAGAGATAGGAGGTGACAAAACTAGATCTGAATGAATTTTCTGTTGTATTTTGGTAAAGCTCTAGTGGAAATTGCCTTTCCTCTATCACTTTAGGGAACTGCTTGATAGCAAAATAAAGGTATTTCCATTCACTTGCTCCTTTTAAAAGTCCTGACCAAATGGAGCCTAGCACTTCTGCTGTTAAATGCTGCACTGCACTTTCTCTCTGCTGCTCATTCTCAGTGTAAATCAAATGGAAGAGCACTCAGCTTTTAAAGGTACATATGTCTCCACAGATTTCGATGACAAATCTGTCGGTTTTCTGGAGAAGTTTTCATACTACTTTTTATATTTTTTAACCAAATCCTCTCTTTGTAATGTCCTTAATAAGAGTCATGCAGGCAGCTGTGGCGGGAATTACTCTGGGAACAAGTTATGCCCATTTTGTGTTCCTGTCATTGGCTCTCAAATGTGTGAATCTGGCTGTTGACAAAGAGCAAATTTTTTGGTGAGCTGAGCCACTGGATTGATCTTCATGTGACTAAGGGGTTAATAGCCTGACATTTGTCTCTTTCACTGTGGTACCAACCGCAGATAACAGCTCTCCTTCAGCCACAGTGGAAGTCAGGGATAGGGCCTCCACTGGAGTGCAGAGAGCTATCCTGCATTCTAGTGCAGGACTGTTTCTGGACTGGACCCCATCCCTGAGCACAGGGTTTGTCAGTGTCTTAGTTTTAGTCTTAGAGGAGCAGACCTGGATGTCAGCAGCAATGAGCAGCTGTTCCTGACACACAAAAATGGCTGTAGAGAGCTTCAGCTCCATGGGCAAAACCAGAACACACCCATCACTACAAAAGAAATTTGATGAGCCCAGTGGAAATAGGTACTTGCTGAAGAGTAAGGTCGTGCCAGGGAAATTTCAGCAGCAAGGAGGCACAACCTCACCTGCACAATGTGGGTCAGGTTGGCTGGTGGTCCCTGTCAGCTCCCTGTGCCTGCCAGTTGCTGGAAAACTGTATGGCTCGTGCCTGGCCCTGAGCATCCCTCCTTCTAACTCAGCATGTTCCCTTCTTTTCAGCCAGCTGGTATCCAAAATGCTGACGTTGCTGCAGCAAATTATTTAGGAGCTGAGATGCTCAGAAAAATCTGTGAAGATAAAAAATATCAGGCTTAGCATAAAGTACCAAAGAGCTTGAGCTTCCACTCCTTTAAAGAGGAGAAAGGTAATTTGTTTAAATTGGTTCTGATTAGTTTGGGCTTTTTGGGGGCAACACAGAGTGTTTGGAAATACTTTGCATAGGACAAAACCTGTGAACCCGAGCATTGTACTAGCATTCCCCCAACATCTTATCACCACACCATTTGCTGCAGGCACTTTTAGAGAAGAGAGAGTGGAGGAAGGAAAAATTGCTGTTTTCATGAGGGCCCATTTTGCTGTGTTTGTTCAGGCCTGACTCAGTACTATCTCCTCACAGGATTGGATCCCCAGGCATAGTCTCACACTAGTTTAACTTGTCCAGAGCAAGAGGTGAGGCTGACAAGGCACTGGTCAGCAACTTCCTCTGACTCCCCTGGGAGGTTTTGCTCAGCTAGCAGACTGCTGTGTGTGTGAGATCAAGAACATTTCCAGGGCACCTGCAGAGGAAAACCAAAGGTTTCCAATTCTTTAGGTCTTCAGTTATGAGAAGGCTCAAAACCACCCCTTAATTTCTTGAGGAGGCATACCAGTCAGCTCTTGTATGTTGATGGGAAGCAATAGCAATGATTTCATAGGGGAAGGCTGAAACACTAGAAAGTAGCAGCAGTAGTCATGTAGCTGCCTTGAAAGTTTGGCTACCAAGTCCTGCTGATGGTGACAGCCACATGCTCCTGCTGTTGCTCTGCCTTGCCCATGAATGCAGTTCTGTACTGTCAGGGTGGCAGTTCTCACTGCAGAGCACAGGGAGCACAGACCACACACTGTGCTGATAACCGGGACAAGGACACTGGAGGAGAGTAAGCGTGGGGTGGTTGTCCGACTGTCACAAAGATGAACTTAGCAGATGTGGAGCTCCTGTAAGAGCCAGGGGTCCCTCTGTTTCCCGAGGGAGCTTGTCCCTGCTGTTTAACTGTGGGCCTGAGCGGCTGGAAAGTACATGTGCTTGAATCTCAGATCCTACTTGGGAAAACCTCCTGTCGACGGGTGAGAGTGCTTTGTATGGAGAGCTTTGGCATACTTGTCAGTAATGATAATAATTATTAATATGTCTTTTCTCTCTTTGTGCTCTTAGGGTTTATTTTGGTTTTTTTCTTTTTTTCTTGCACTGAGAACAAGCTAAATGCATTAGTCAATGTCATTTCTATGTAAATTCTACATACTTATTAATTTTTTCACCTTGCAGTCTCCTCCTTGCCTGACTGTGCCAGCTCTCTCTCATGCATTGTGTCTATTCTGTGCACTGCATGAAATAATGAAAAGGTGATGTTGCAATGGTGGGTGACAGAAATTCTAGTCACCCCATGGTAGTAGAAACCCTGCCTAAGTTTCACCTGAGTTTTAGACCTTTCTGCATTTTGCTGTTTGACAGAAAATGTGGGATTGCCATGGCAACTGCTCTCTCATATGATAATTTTGCTGTTTCTGTGAGATAAAAAGCGTCTTCTCAAATATACAATATGCCATCCTCACAGGACAGAGCTGTCAGCATTTTTACTATCTTTCCAGGGAAAGAGCCTGCTGAAAAGGGGATCAACCTCTGCTTCTCCCTGTCAGTTTTTTTCCAGATTGTTATTATTTAAAAATGGGTTTTATACAAATTGTTTCTCTAATTCTGTTGTTGAGAAGAATCACAGTCCAATCACTTCATGTATGAAACCACCAGAGGAAACTCAAGTAACAGCAGAATTATTAACAGTGATTTTAGTATATGTAGCGTACACTGGACTATGGGTTGGTGCCTGTATTATGTTAAAGCATCATTCCAGAGCCTGGAAGTATTGGAAAACATTTCAATATGACTCCTCACTCAGTTCAGATGTGATTGTGTGAGGACCGTAGTGGGGAGCAAGTTTGATATCCATGATACAGCTGTGAAAACTAATATATTGTGGCTAGTGAAGCCTTGATGATGCAATATCCTTGTTGCATCATTATTGGTAAAGCTTATGGAAAAAAAGGATTCTGGGCCTGATGGCATGTAGGATTCATAGCACATTCCTCAGGAAAGGGACATCTAAGGCATGAGTGATTTATTTTGCCTGTGGGATCCACAGAGACTGAAATCCACAGGGAAAAGCCACTGAACTTGGAAGACAGCAATCCATTCAGCCATACTCCTTGTCCCCCTATCTGAATTTTATTATGGTAGCTGTTTATTTTTCAAGACCCAGGATTGCAATATCTCAATAAAGCACGTGATTTTTCCAACTGTCATCTTCTAGTCTCTTCTTCACACATGCATATATATATAATACTAGAAAACTGGACAGAATTGTCCCTGTTGAAGAAAAAGCTTGAACAAACCATGACTACTGCAGCTAAAACCTCAGTTTGATGGCAGAATGATTGCACAGTATCAGCTTGTTCTGTTTCTGTTGAGTGTGGTTGGTCCCATGCTCTGTATATTAAGAATAGAAAATAAAGGGACTAGATGGCCAGGGAAAGGGCATCTTTAGTTAAAACACTGCCACTACTTTGGTGTCTTATCTTCCATTGTATTAAGCCTAGGTATTGTTAAAATCCAGAGATACAGAGCCCAGACAGCAGTTTCTATGAAGAATAATTTGTGAATGTTGGTAACTTGCCATCTTTCTCTTGCGGTTTTAAAAATATTGTTTGAATTAGTATGGTGCAACCACTGTACCTCTAGAATATAGAGTCTATTAGTGGTTTATTGTCAATTATAATTATTCCTCATTTAATTGGTGTCATAACTTGCTTTTTTTTTTTTTTGATGCATGAAAGCATTTTCTTGCTCATGAAATGTAGTTGGTAAGGAGAAATCTGAAACTGCCTGTGTGACAATTAAATTAGTATTATTTCATTATACAACACTTAAGCCTCCTATTTGATCTAGTGTTGATATATTTCCTTCAAAATTAAAATATGCAAACTATATAAATAAAAGTGGGTGAGAAAAATTGACACCTCAGGATTCCTCCCGGCATCTGCTTTCCTCCTTGTCTAACACTTTAGGATTTGTCCTCCAGTTACTTATACCTATGCCTAATGTGAGTAGATTTACAGAATTTCAAAGGAGTTGCTGGCTGAAGTCTCAGGTTGTAAGCTCTGGTCCAGGGACATATCTTTTTGTAAATCTACCTAATATACAGCACACCACAGGGGCTAACATCAGCAATACATAAAAAATGCATCCATGTTACCACCATGTATTTTAAACGAGCTGAGTTTTATTTTAAAGAACTTAACAAGAAAGGTAAATACCAACAGGACACTAGGAGTTGCCTGAGTTAAATGCTAAAGGATACAAACCAGCTGTGTACTAGTATATTTTTTGGATGAGATCAGTTTATTTGTTCTGTGTTTGGAAAACACTTGTGACAATGAGAGCATGAGTATTCATACATTTTCTTACAAGAAAAGTGGTTGTTTGGGATAACATGTGGCAGGAGAATGAAAATTGTACTGCCATTATTTAATTGCACTTCAGGATCACATCTGCATTTCTAAAAGAGTTATTAAAAAAGTACTTCCTCCATCCTCTCTGCTGTACTGTGTCCTTATCTTACCCTTACATGGCTGTCCCACATGTTCCCTACCTTCTGTGAACATCGGTCCTTCCTTACACTTTCATTTTCTCCACCAGACACTGAAGGATGCCAGTGATAATGCCCGCAAGGACTTTCACCGTGAGGCAGAGCTGCTGACTAACCTGCAACATGAGCACATTGTCAAATTCTATGGTGTCTGTGTTGAGGGTGATCCACTCATCATGGTCTTTGAGTATATGAAGCATGGAGATCTTAACAAATTCCTCAGGTAAATCCATGAACATGTCTTGTGCTGCTGAGACAAAAGTGGGCAGAGAAGGTAGGTGTTACTGGTACTTAATGTCAAATTAACTACTGCCACTGGAAAATGCTGATACCTAGGAAAACAGATTGTGCAACTCTCGGCTTTCAGGCTGGGATTTGAGGCCTGTTTCTCTGCCTGTTTGGAAATACATTAAATCAAGCTGTGTACCAAACGAATGGGAACCAAAGAAATATTGTTTCCAATATGTTTCAATGTATTCTGAAGTTTGGTTATAAATCCTACAGTAGGCATCATTTTCTTACAGGCTTTCTGGTAGCGCTTGGAAGATCCCACTCAACACCTATCGCTATCTGTAGGCGTCACAGAGCTTCTGAAGTCTAACCCCTTTTCTCTTCCCTCCTCTCAGTGTTTTGGAAAGACTGCCATAAATCTGCAGCAAGAAAGCTATGAGCCATGGAAACTTCTGTGAATTGGAAAATCCTACATCTTGAGGTCCGGATTAGGGCTTTATTTCATAAAGCTGTGCAGGAATGTGCATAGGAAATTGAAATTTGGCAGCAAAGCAGTTATAAATAAGTAGATGATACCTAAGGTTCACAATAATAGGTAAGCCATGAGACAGGAAGTTATGAACAGACGCCTCATGTATATGCCATTTCTACTAGCCTGCACTTACTGACATAAAACCAAATGTTTGCTCCTGTGTTAAAAATATAAGAGACTATTTTTTCAATGTCTCCTGTGTAATTTTATCAACAGATATCACAAAGGTATTTCAGCATATAGAGGTCTTTCCTGCTAAAGATGGCTAGGGATGCCACCATTTTGGAAAGATACCTGTAACAAAGCTGTAAAACAATCAGAACTGATGTCCCATTAAATGGGTTCATATTTGCTATGTAACTGAAATGGCTATGATTGCTAATGCTGGCATTTATGCTTTTTTTTTTTGATAGCAAATGTGAAATGAGTTTCTTGTCTTTCTACTGTCTGTTGAAAAAATAGCCACACCATAAGAAAAAATTACATCAACTGGCATCCTCACTTACTGGCAGGGCTGATAGGTTTGACAGAGAAACTGGGATCTGAACTGGGGATGTGGAGCAAACACTACTACTTTTTCCAGACTGATTGTCTCTCTGGCAAAGGATTTAAGTATATTTAAGAATTCAGGACATATAAATTTACCTGTTTGGTCTTCTGCTGTGAATCAGGAGAGAGCTGCAGTTTCCCTAGATGCCATCCTAGTACATTTTCAGAACAGTGAATTTCCATTAGAAGAAGCCAGATTCTCAGCTGATGAGAAATAATTTCTTATTCCATAAGAAATACTTATGCCTTGATTCTTTTTGATTGGCCCTTTCTTACCTTGTAACTCTGATTTTGAATTATTGTACAGAAAAGTAGTTTAGCAGACAGTATATTTCCTACTTTAGGCCTTCACTTAAAAAAAAATATATATTAATCAGCCCTTGTCTTTAGAACATAAAATGATTATGCTGGGACAAGCTGTTAAACCTAAGCTCCAATTTGTCATTCCTCTCGCATTTTCTGCAGCTTGTGCTGCAGACCAGAGTTTCGTAGCGAAGTGGGCTGTAAGAGTTCCATATTTCTTACCCTGCAGCGCCACCAAAGGCTGTTGGGGAAAAGCTGATCTGAAAGTTTAACCCAAATGAGCCTGGCAGCCGGAGTGCAGCCAGAGGCTGTTTAGATCTAGGACTAAAGCCTCCAACTCACGCGTGCCCCGTGCTTGTTCTGACTAGTGGAGTCTGATGTGGCTGCAGAGGGTATCTGTCCATGTTCCTGGCTGTTGCAGACACTGAAGTTCACCTCATTTACGGCCAGCACCAAGAGGACAAGCAAGTTGGATGGAATGTTAGGAATCATCCACAGATTCCATTAGATACAGACCACATCCTCAGGGAGGCTAGCAAAAGATGAAAAGTTCCCTAGTTTAGCAGCTCAGAGGTTCATGTCTGAGAGTACTTGTTTTAAAAAGCCATGCATGATAAAGTATTTTTCAATAGGAATTTCCTTGTGAGTTTCAGCTGGAGATTTCATATCCTCCCATTTATTCCCCCCCATCAACCCAGACCAGATGAATTGCTGCCTGTACATACCGTGTGGCAGAGAGCTGCTTTGCCTGGTACCAGATGCAGTCCCATCAATGCTACACACTCTCCTTCATTTCTTTCTCACATCTGTCACTTTGTTCATGGAATTCTTCCCTTGGGGCAATTTTAATATCATATTTCTAATTGGTAGTGTCACATTTGATCTCACAGATTTTGATTAATTTGCAACTCTTTTCCAAACTCCTGTGCCCTTACCCTAGAGACAAATTAAGGCCTCACCTCTGTTAAGGAGGGAAGAAGAGAGGTGGTCTCTTTGAAATAATAGTTTTCAGGAACAGAATAAAAAAAGGCTTCTGAAAACTAGAAGAATAGAAATGTATGGAAAAGGATATTCAGGACATTATAACCTGTATCAAATGAGGCGTGATTGCCAGATGACCTCATTGATTGGATAAGGATTAGCTAGTAGTTCTTCCTGTAAAATGTTGTTCATATGAATGTTTATATCTGTTATTTAGGATATACATGCATACCAGAGCTCACAGAGTTAAGATGGGTGAAGGGCATGTGGCCCAGTTCTTCTCTGGGCTTTCCTAATGAAAAATACCTCTGGTTTTAGTGAAGAGCATACAAGTGTTCACATTAATCAGTTGATTGTTGCATCTTTGGGACTTGCTATGTCTTGAAAAACTTGTATTTCTGAAGGTGTTTTGTTTTTCCAAATTGTGTGTGTTTTGTGTCCCTCCCTATTGTCAAGAATTCCCATCTCAGGCTGGACCCACCCTTGGTGATGAAATAAGCAAAAATCCTTTCCTGCTGTGCATTTGGATAGGAAATTAGAAGTATTAATCTAAAATTGCTGCCCTTGTTTCTCAGATGGAGAAGGAAGTTAGCTCTTTCTTGTTAAAAAGATGGAAGGGTCAATGACCTGTCTCCATGAAGAAATCAAGGAATGCAAGTCACAGGAAAAGTGATGCTATGCATGCCACTTCATTGCCTTTCCCTCAATTGTTTTTCACTCTTACAGAAAAACATCCCTGAGTTACCAGATAGGTTTGTTTGTCAGCCTTTCTCCAGAAAAGATTACTGGAATGGAACAGGAGAAAGGTGGTGCTTTCTGACAGATGGGTATTATTGTGAACACATATGCCTTATTTCCTTGAGTAATATATATCCTGTTGTGTAATGCTCTTCACACCACCTATCTTTCACACAATGAAGTAAAACAGTAAAAGAAAAAAGCCAAGATACAATTTTTCCCAATTCAGCAAGGAATTGACAGCCCTTTTGATGGAGTTGTGTGGGCTGAGGCTCACTAACGCCTTTCACCTCTCCACCTTAATAGTGGCCCATCATTTTATCAGCTTGTGTTTTGGTGCAGGGCACATGGACCAGATGCAGGACTGATGGCAGAGGGGAACCGTCCTGCTGAGCTGACCCAGTCCCAGATGCTTCACATTGCCCAGCAGATTGCATCTGGTATGGTTTACCTGGCATCACAGCATTTCGTGCATCGGGATCTTGCTACCCGGAATTGTCTGGTTGGTGAAAACCTACTGGTGAAGATTGGGGATTTTGGGATGTCTAGAGATGTGTACAGCACGGACTACTATCGGGTAAGTGAAGTGCTGTAACAGAGAATAAGCTAGGTCTTGTTGGGTCTTCTTACCACATTGGTGTGACTGATTCTGCTTTTACACTCAGCCATCTGTCTGTCAGGTAATTCAGAGCCTGGCATATGGAGCACCTGGTTCTGAGTTAAAAGGGTTTTTGTAAATTTGAAGAGTTAATCAGAGTAGATTGTCATGTTTTGTTGTTTATATATGTTGGATTTAGATAATAAATCACAGAAAGATCTTTTCCTCTGGACAAAATTTTTGCATGTTTGCTCGGCTTTAGTGAAGAAGCTGCAGATGAAAAGGTAGAGTGGATAATCAAATTTGGCCCACTTTGAAGCTATTAAAATATGTTCTTAAATACTGCTAAGACAAATGGAAATTGTAACTTTGGGGAGTAGTTGTATAATGCTTCAGTGAACTAGAGGAAATGTAAGTACTGGGCAGCAGCAGTGACCAGTTATTTTACTCAAGAAGAGACTAGGTAGGAAGTCATTATATACTCAGCGCCTGAAATCTTTTCCTGCCTTAAGCCAGGGCTTTAGTCCTGCTTCTTAGTGTTGAAGAGTTGTTTTGCAGAGGGTAAGAGTAGCCCGTTGCTCTTTTTCATTCTGACTGTTTTCCCTGAGCTTGGTTGACATAAAGTGATATCTGAATTTTGCAAAGATCTTCTACGATTGCTGGGATAAACAGTGTGCATTAATCACTGTTGTTGACATTGTTTTTGTGCTCTGTGGTAAGTCATGTAGTTGACACCGTTTGCTATTTGCTATCGCATTTGTAATTTCATGATTGGAACCTGTCAGGTGTCTGTGGCTTGGGGAAGGCAATCCGTGACCAAGATGATAATTTACAAGCCCTAGAGGGTATCCTGTAAGATAAACTCATCATCTTTAAGCACTTGTTTTGTATCTGCCTCTCACATTACTTGTTACCAGTGAATTCCTTATTCCTTTTTCAATATTCTTTTCTCAGCCACTCAGTTTGGGTTGTGTTAGTAAAGGACAATGTCACCTTTACATCAGTGTTGGTGGGATGTCTGGAAAGAGGTTGTCTCTACATCTGGCTGAGGTTGGACAGGGTAGAGGAAGCTACACTTTTGAAAATTATTGCTGAATGCTGATTCACTTAAAAGCTCATAAGTAACAGCCTCCCCTGTTGATTTTCTTTCCTTTCAAAGACAAGCCTAGTATTTAGTGAACAAATGATCCAGATTCTTCTTATATATTGTTATTTTGGAAACTGGCACTTTGAATTATTTGATCAATGTAAAACAAGCATGACTGCACTTAAAAAATATAGTGAAAAAAATATACAGGATGCTAATAACTTCCTCAGTGTTTTAAAGGACACCACAGAGCAAAGGCTAAGGTTTCTTTATTTTGCATCTGATTTTGCAAATTACATTTTTGCAACACTTGTTGGGACTGAAATCGTGTCTCTGTTCTGTACTTCAGTGTTTACCATGTTAGTTGTTATACTTAAGAATGAATATATGTGGCAAACAGTACCTGTTTGCAAAGGTTGCTACAGTCAGAGGCAGCATTTTGAACATATGCTTTGCTTATTTTTGGAAAAAAAATAGTAACTCCCCCTGTTGCATAAAAACTACTTGCAAAAGGGGGTAGAAGCTCAGCAATCATATGGCCTTCCTGGAGACAACTGAGGCCTGACTCAGGCTTGTGATGGTTTCTGGACTCTGGCATCATCCTACTTGCTCATGTACCCGAGGGTTCAATCCTCAAGTCTTGTACCTGAGCACTCAAGCAAAGCTTCTACCCACTGAAACACCATGACCTGGAAAAAACAAGAGTTCAGGAAATTCTGGGTCACCTGGATAGTCTTTCGTTACCTCTCAAAGGATCTCACTTAAGAGGTACATTGTATTGTCTCTCATATAGAATCACTCTCTTCTTTCCTTCTTCTCTCCTTTATCATCACTTATTTTTGAGGTCAAGGAGTGGTTCTGCCTGGTCAGGGGTACAACAAAGGAGAAGAAAGAGGCAGTGTTGTGAAGAGGGTACAATAACTGATGTGAGAGAGAGAGCAAAAAAAGGTGGGAAAGGCAATTGCAGAGAGGTGTTAGTGAAAGACACAAATGTGAATGAAGGTAGAAAGAGATAAAAAGGTGTCAGAGGGGATTATGTAAAATAGCATGGTGGTATAAGCTTGCAGAGTGATGGGTGGATATTCAGCTTCAGGCTGGGTAGTTACTTGTTCTACACAGTAAGAAAAACAAGAAGGATTTTTCTCTGGCCCCTCATGTTCCAGCAGGGTTTTAACTACTGCAGAGGAGGGACAGAGCCACAGCCTGCCATGTCAGCATATTTCACAGTTGATAAAAGTTGGAAGTTACAGTTGAGATTGTGAGGTTTTGGCCTGCCCTTTTTGGGACATATGTGGGCTGGTCAGAAGATGTTCATGAAAAAGTCAAGGCAATGATGAATTCCCAGATGGTTGCCTGGAAAATTGCATCTTTGGCAGGCCTAAGTCAGTGATAACACTGGAATGGCCCTGACCTACCATACCTAATTGCTTATAGCAGGCTAAGTCTTTTTAACTGCTCAGGCTTAATCACACACAGAGAAGCAATTCATCCCCAACCCTGACAGCTTTATCTGATACTTGTTGGAGAGATTTACACAATTCCAAAATGTTCTGCAAGAAATGGTTCATCATTTGTGTGTTTTAGTACATTGAAATTGTTTTTTCTGGATCCTGCCACCAGTCATGATGTTAGATTTGCCCAAGATTATTATTTATAGCTTGCTTCTGTAAGATAAGGATGATCCCAAGTCCTTGTGCACTGTTAGATTGTTAATGACCTTCTGCATTGAATCAGCTCAGCTGTTAAGAGTTGCTTCAGGGAAAAGGGGGAGAGAACTAACCCTTGGGCTAGGAATACATGTGATGTGTGGCCCTGATTGCACAAGCTTTCCTTTTTCTGCCCCTTTATTTTTTTCTTTCTTTGTCATTGTGCAGGAATCTTGTAGGTGGGGGAAGGCCTGATGTACATGCCAGCATCCAATGTAACAGCAATAGTTTTCGATAGTCAGACCGTCAGACCGGGTGAGCCCGGGGACATGAAAAAGCTGCAATGGCTTTTCTTACCCAGAACTGCTGTCCACCCCAGGCCAAAGTTAAACAACTGTAAAGTAATTGGTTTGCTCTGTGAGCCAAACAGCTCCAGCAATGCTGCTGCACTGCAATCCTTTTAGCACAAAGGATCCTTTCACAAATTTATTTACTTGCAGAGCTTAGGTCTAAGGTTTATTAGGGGGTTTTATTTGTTTTGTTAATACCTGGGTTTTGTTGTTTGATTTCCAACCCCCACAGGTCAGGGTTTCCTATCTTACCCTCTGATACCCAGGTAGCGCTCTAGAGTAGCTTCTAGAGTAGCTTCCAGTGCTTGTAAGTGTTGACACTGAAGCCTGGGAAGAACTACTTGATTATTACTTGTTCTTGCACACAGAGGTAATAGATCGGGGCCTTTTTAGGCTTCTAGATCAGGTTTGCAAGTGATTGCTTAGCACTTGGTCTTAAAATAATTCCAGCATTTCTTAATCATAAGCAAAGAGCTTGGAAAAAAGTAGAAGTCATCATCTCATCCCAGTACTTGGAAAAACTTAACAGGAATATGCTTTAAATATCCAGCCTGGTCAGCCAACTACAGCCTTGAGCCAAGGTTTTGGATGAAACTGTGATCTCACCAGACTTAGCAAGAGCTTTGCCATTAACTTCATTAGGACCAGAATTTCACCCTTCCCCATTTTATGTTTGTCCACTGCAGGACAGAGATTCTGTTTCTGGTTTAGATTTATGGAGCTTAGTTGTGTAATCCCTATTTAACTCTTGTATAACTTACTTGCCTTTATGCAACAGCACAAGAGCAGCGGAGAAAATATGGACTCCTTTTCTCAGCTTGTACAAACCACTCAAAACTCTGTGAAAAGATTGGGCCTAGTGAGGTTTCCACCTTCCTTTAGTCCCAATTTGCCTGAAAACTATAGAGGTTCACGAATTAGTTTCCTTCACTTCTGGCGCAGATGGGGCAGAAGACTAAGAGGACACATTTCAGTATAAATTTCAGTGACTCTATTTCTCTTTAAAATCTTCTCCACATTTTGTACAATGTTTTGCTATTGGAAGATAGCATAGCATGTCAGATTGGAAGAAGAGACACAGGTTACAGAGCCTAACCCTTTCACTCTTGTAGGAAGCCACACAGTAGGTGTTCAGGGTAGGAGCAACAAGAACCTGAGACCTCCTCATACTCTGGAGAAAATGCCAACACTCACTAGTACTTTTGCCCCTTCTATATAAAACACCAAACCCCGTAAAACTTCCAGTTTGCCAGGGAAAAAGTGAAGATGTCAACAGTGTCCTAAGTCCCTAAAGAGAAGCTATGCTTGGCAAAATTTTCTGGCAGATCTTAGGAAGTCAGTCGCACCTGACACAGACCAAGATGTGACAGCAATCCCTATCAAACTTTTCTGTGAAAATCCCCTTCTGAACTGCCAAACTGTAGAAAGCTATGTGGGCCCAAGCCAGCTGCACCTGTGGTGTAAGTTGCATTTGGTGCTGCCCCTCAGAGCACATCTGGCCACATTGCCTGTCCTCAGTGCCTTAGAACAGTGTGAGAACCAAAAATGATCCAGAGTCAAATCACACCACAAGAGGGTAAACAAAAAGGCAAGTCCTGAAGAAAGACTTTAGTTGAATAAGTCAATAAGGTGCAGCCTGAAAAATGCTGACAGGCTGGTTCTCAGGTATTCAGGTATATCTCAGGTATTCCACAGAATTGGAGAGCAGCAATCTCGTGTTTCTGAAGCCTGGATTTCTAACTCCTGGATCAGTCCTGTCCTGTCACACAGCCCCTTCTCTCAAAGTGGCTGCTGCAAATTAGTAGAATCCTGTGCTGCCAGTGCTTTCCCCAGAAGGCTGCACCACAGCTTCTCTGTAACAGCAGCAGTTTTTGTTTTTTAAAATCTAGCAATCTGAATTAACTCATGACCAGTAGACACCTACTTGATCACACTGTTCTTCTCCCTTCTCGGCCTTTAAATCTGAATTGTATTTAGAGAAAGTAGTCCTGTCTCCTACCAGACTCTTTTAACATGTTTAAGAAGGCCCACTGTCAGGAAAAAAGGTTTCTTCATTTTTTTTCTCCTTACAGTAGCCTTCTCCTATGACTTTCAGCGTGTGAAATAGCAGTTTCTGTATCTCTTTCTGGTACAGACATTACCAGAACTGTGAGCGGTATTTTCCAAATCAGATTTGTCCCATTCTTGGATCAGAGTTACCTGCCAGCCTCTAATGAAAAAGTGCTGCATGGTACATCTTAGACTCACAGAGCCTGTGTCATTGGCACATGTTAACTGTATTGTCAAACATTGCCCCAGGACACTCTTGTCTTCCACTCCTTCCAAATGAAGCACATCTCTTTTTTTTTTTCTAAGTTTTTGGTTTCAGTCCCCCAGTGAATGACTTTGCAATTCATACCGACACATTTTGTACCTCTAGTGGTTGAGAAAGACTGTTGTTTCTCTTTTATTTTTTGGCTTCTTTGGGGGCTGGGTTGTTTTGTTTTGTTTAAATTAGAATTCAGGTCTTGTCTAATTTGGTGGTGAGTAAAGAACGAAAGAAACATAATCAGGGTACCAAAAAATAAACAACTGATGGAGTGAGAAGGGTTTGTAAGAGAATTTCCTAAATTTTTGTAGCTTTGTTGCCTAATGTTTTCTTCATAATTTCTATTTAATGCTAACATTAAGTGAGTATTTTGAGATGTTTGTCTTTTTAAAACATAGAATTCTCATGCACTTTCAGTTAAGAAAGGAGAAGTTATTACACTCTTTAGCCTCCCAGTCAGACTTCCAGAAAAAACTAAGGGTTACACAATTTGCCATTCCAGACCTATTTTAAAAAAACATAGATTTTTGGCCTTCTCAGTACATAAAAAAGGTGAACAACCATCTTGAGAAATTATTTTGGCATTTGTGAGTGTCCTCAACAAACAGTTCTGATTCTGATTTTTGCTATTCCTTAGCAAGGCCAAAGTAGCAGTTTGAAGAGCAATGAAATAACATTAGTATTAAAGGAATGAAAGAGCATCTTGCCCACTAGCCATACCCTCCCTTCATGTGTGCACCTAATGTTGTTGAGTGCTGTATTTCTGGCAACTGCATGATATACATTTCTGGTGACACTCTATATGAAATATTTTCTAAAAGATAAGGCTAGTAAAATAATCACCAGAGAGTGATATCGCTTAAGCTATTTCCAGTACCTAATGCCTATTTGCAAAGAGAATTAATGCATGACAGCAAGGGGCTAAAAAAAGAAAAGGCTGGTTTATCATTATTTGGGCTGTAACTAGCCAGGCAAACACCATGATACAAATGTTTACAGTGAGGAACAAGTGTCTGTCTATTCTGAAAGGGCAATAGCAGCAAACACCTGCAGGTCTCAGCTGTCACTACAGAGATGAATACCTGTGTGTGGGAGTTTGGAGGAGGCTGCACTAAAGAAAACAAGAAAGAGTTACTGGGAAGTCAAGCAGCTTGTCAAGGCATTCTCGTAGGTGTGTGTATTGAATTGTCACAGTTTGAAGGCACAGTTTGAAGGCTTTTTATTAGCTGCTATTTTTGCATCCATTGCTCAAAAGGAAATTATCTGCTTCCCTACACGGACTTCTCGGCTTTCCTCCTCCGTCAGAGGCTCATTGCATCATGTGTGGTGCTGGGGAGGACAGAGGGTTCCAGCAGCCCTGGAGGACGTGCACAGATGATTTCATGCAACCGGAAACAATACAGGAAATAATAGGCCAGCTTGAGAGATGTAAATCCAGAGTAGCTGCCTTGAAGTCAGTGGAGTAGCTCTGAACTTAAAGTAACGTAATCACAAGCAGAATAAGGCCTAGTGATTTTAGAGGGCTTTCTAAAAATCACTGCAATGTCAGCATTTAGAAACTGGTATGCACCAGGACATGGCATTATCCTGATGACAAAGGATGAACACAACGTCTTGATTCCTGTTGCAGCTTGCCCATGCCAAAGTATATTCTGTGCAGTGCAGGAGGCATGCTCTGTCCCCAGTTTTAACTTGCACAACTACTGGTTGAACTCCTGGTTTTGTCTGGAATTACAGCTGTTTAACTTCCTCAGTTCTTCACAGAAAACCCAATTTCGGCTTTGTCTCAAGGAAGAACAAGTTCCATCATTTTTTAGTAGAGCTGTAAATGTAGTCACTTCCTAAGCAAAGTTTACTCATCATCTTCACATCACGGTCATTGGTCCTACTTACAGTTCTGTTTCCATCTGTTTTCACTGACACAGATCCTAAGAGGGGAGTCCAAGAAAGTTTTCC
This sequence comes from Lichenostomus cassidix, assembly GCF_008360975.1. Taxonomy (NCBI): domain Eukaryota; kingdom Metazoa; phylum Chordata; class Aves; order Passeriformes; family Meliphagidae; genus Lichenostomus; species Lichenostomus cassidix. The sequence continues at coordinate 37,963,138 of NC_139511.1, read as the reverse complement.
TTATTAGTGTTAGGAGACATCAGATGTCCAACATGTGTAGTGCGCTGCATTTAACACTCAGTTCTTACTCAACTCTGTCTAGCAGAGTTAGTGACAGGTTGGTAATACAGAAAATGAGATTTTTAACTGGGAGGTTGTGACATACTTCACTTTGCCAGATTTAAGCCCATTTCACATTAAATATGCAAATGGGAAGACAGCCGCATGGCTCCTGGAGTACATTCTTCTTCAGTCTGTGAGATCAAATGGTGTAGAGGACAGAAACAAAAACACATAAAAATTACGTTGAAAAATTAAGCTGATTAAAAGACAGACTAAAGCAAAGTAACCTTGTTGCTGTGACCAGTTACTTGATTACCCATTGAGTTTCAGTGCCTAATTTTTCCTTTGTAAATGCACCACCACTAGATTTATACCAATGTGGTTATCGTGCAGCATGTCAAGAAATAAGTTCATTTTGAGAAAAAAAGTTCAAGCCAGGAGTCAGTACCTAGAAACATATGTAATTCAGAAATCATGCTGAATTACACTATAGCTAGAAGTGCTGAATGTATGTCAATCAAATTATTAAACTGCTTGGAAATTTTCAAATGGAAATTTTCCCTCTGTTTTCTTCTGTTAAAAGCTTTGAGAATTTATAATTTTGTTCCATTCTGGTTATAAAACAGATATTGCAGTTTTCAAATGGATAGAAGTTTTGGGTTTCCCACCCTATTAAAGCATTATAATGGAGTGCTTTTCAGCTGGGTTACTCCTGCACTATGCAGTTGGTAAGAGCCAAAGGATCCACATGCACGCCTGTAAGATAACAGGAAGTTTGCACAGTCGTTGTCACCAGTGGCTTACACAAGCTTTTCTGTTGAGGGGCTCTTAGCACAGATGTTCATTAACTTTAAAAGTCCTTTTAAAAATCATACATACAAAACTGAATCATTCTCAAAAATAACCACACATATGGATATAAATTGCAGGAAAGCAATGATTCACACATTGAAATTAGCCTTAGGAACTGCAATTTGGAGAGCTTTGCAGAACCCTGATCGTAATCGCCTCATTCCATTAAGTAGCAGCAGAGCTGAACAAAGCTATTTTTTGCAGGTGCTGAAACGATTTAACTGTTATTTAGATGATTAGCACATAAGAGAGCCATGTCCTCAATCCCATTCCCGCTCACGATTTGCTGGTTTGTACTTGGAGGATTGGTGGAGACTATTTCCATTGACTTTACTAGAGCCAATGTTTTGTCCAGGGCTTTGGAAAGTGAAAAGTTTATGGGCAGCTTTTTCTAGGCATAGAATGGCAAGAGAAATGATTAAATAATTTCTGCAGGTTTTCTTCCTGGGCCAGGTCTTTGTGCAGACTAAAAATGCCTTTTAGTAATTTTGGGGAGGAACCACGTGTAAATATCTGGAGGTACTGTACTGCAGGGCTGCAGATTGTCACTTTTGGCAGGCAATCTGCAAAGCAATTTGCAGAACTCCAAAGGTTAGAAGCTGAAACTGTTGACTTTCTGATGTGTGATGTGCACAGTGTGAGGAAAAGATGATGTGGGAACAAAATCAGCAGAAGATCTCTGGGAGCACAGTCAGAAACTGGAGTGGCATCTCCTGGCTGCTGCAGAGCACTGGTGTGCTCTGTGCGGCCGTGCCACTGCCCCCACTGATGGTGGGAACAGCACAGAAAGGCCACCCAGAGGGAGCAGTCCTTAAACGGGAATTCTCCTTTGATGTCTAGTCACAGAATCAGCTCCCAGCAGAGTCTTTGCAGGCTTCCAGCTGGAAGGTTTTCTTATGCAAATGGCTTCGCTCCTTGCACTAAAGAAAGCAGTTGCTAGGCAGTTTTCCTAAATATGCATTTTTTATCCTGGCCCTAGTGAACAATTGGCACTCTTTTGGCCCACAGAACTCAGGAAGCACGGGAAGGAAGAACTAGACAATTAGACTATGAAGTGGTACGTGTAACAGGATGGATGAAGAGGATGAGAGGACAGGACCGGCTAGTAATAAAGCCAAGGCTACAAATCTGGCTCTGCAGATTTGTGCACACACAGGGAAGGACTGCTGGTGGTGATGGAAATGGAGAAGTATGTGTGACACTGCAGATCATTTCCATCTTCTCTGCTCTCTGGGTCCTTTGTCTGTCTGATGGAGCATGTGTCCACTGCAGCCTGGAGTGGAGTGGAAGTCAGTAGCAAAGACTTAAGTCAGTCAGAGGCTGTTAGCATCAGTGACAGAGAACATGGAGACAGAGAATCTGTGGTTACCTATGTAGCTGTAGCACCTATGCCTTCATGAAATGTTTTCAATACCAGATGTCGTGAACGGTAGCAGAGTTTTTGACATGTTGTCAGAAGCACCTCTCCAAGCTTCCCAAAAGGTGAGGACTCCAGAAATGAGTTGATACTGTATCTTACAGTCTCAGGAACTCTGTAATTAGACTGCAGAGATAATTTGGCTTTGTGTTAATCTAGTCTTACATGAAATGGAGCCAAAACACATATTAAATGCTGTCAAGCTTCCAGCTGTGCCCTTACTTTAGGAAGAGATGAAGGCCTGATTTAAGGTCCTTGGCAGAATATGCATCTTCCATTAAGGACAGGTATAAAAGAATTAGACAAGATTGTGCTGACTCAAATTCTTCTGTCTCCGTCAGGTGGGTAAACACATCTCCAAAAGAAAAGCCACATGAGTGGGAAGTAACTTCATTCTTTCCAGTGTACCAAAATGCTTTCAAGAAAAATACCTAGCTTAATACCCTTGAATTTGCTTTCAAAAGTTACTATTTATTTGCCCTTCAAAAATATTCTTGGAGCACTGCTGTCCAGCCCTTGAGGATTTGAAGATCTCACATTAAATTTGATTTACAATCAGTTCCTACTTCTCTTCCACGGTTCGTTTCATCCAGGGCTTGATAATTTCCATAATGGTGTCTCACATATTTGGGCTGAGAGCAGAGTCAGACTCATTGAAATGCTCAGATAGAGGTAACAATACTGAGAGGTGATGCAAATTAAATTTCAAAACTATTCCCTTATTTAGTGGTATAGTTGTGTTGATCTCTGGAGAGGTATAACATTTATATTATCTGTTTTCAAACCATTTCCCAACACTTTGGAAGAAGTTTAAATTATAGATATCCATGGTTCCTGAGCCTCATCAAACTCTATTTCAGTCCTCTGTTCCATGTAGCTGTGTTCAAGCTTTCCTTCACAAATGTGAGTCCTGGAAGTGAATGTTGTAAAATGAATGTCACTTTAGTTATTCACTTCACATGCTTAGAAGCCAGGACTTTGAAGAAGGAGCTATAGTGCAAGTCTTTTGATAACAAGTATATAAGTCTGCAGATCTATATCTACAAAAATATAGATCCTGTATAATAAAGGAGTGCATAATGAAATAAAACAGATTTAAAGTCATTTAGGCATGAAAGAAACTTGAGGCTATGATACTATTAAGCACAAAGTATTGGGGTTTCTCCTGTTGCTATTGAAAATTACTATGACCTAAGCAGTTAGTTTTGTAGCCAATACAGTTCCTCTAGAGGACAAAAAGACACTGGTACACATTCAAAGAATGAAAACTTATCTACCTCCCAGACCAATGAGCAAACTGGCATTGACATTACTAGGGACAAAACTTCTACTTTTTATCTTATTAATTGCAAATTTGTAATGGTTTTATATCTGATTTCATGTCTATGTTCACTGCTGGATCTACAGGGTGAAACAAAATCACATTGACTGTGATCCAATCCTTGCATACCACACCAGGAAGCAAATCAAAATGTTTTGCTGGAAATACAAGCTGGTTTTTTTTTTTTTTTTAACTGATGTGTAAAATGTGATGCAGCCTGAGCCTCCCTTAAGGGATTCTTTTATAACATCATTTAGTCCATTTCAAGATGTGTGTGAGGAGAGTCCTTCACATTACTTTATGGCCTGCAAGATTATGTCTCTGTAAATCTGGACTTAGTGGTATACACAGAAAGGGAGAAATATTAACAGAGGAAAGAAATTGCTCTCATTTTCTTTCTCTTCCATTTTTTTTTTCTGGCAGTAGAATTTTAAGATGATAAAAAAATGTTCATTAAATATATTGCCAGATATTCTTTGATAACACATCACTGTTGCAATTATTTCATAGCCAGTGTAAATATAAAGGAAAAAAAGGAGGCAACATGAGTGACAGTCATGATGATTACAAATCATTTGTCCTAATGTTTTTGTCATCTATGTTCCTCATATTGCCTCAGCCCAGGCCCACAAAATAAAACTGTGATGCTATCTGGAGAATATGGATTCTTTCCAGATTGATTTACCAGATGCCTGTCACCACGAAGTCGCTTTGAAAGGCTAACTGATAGGCTGGGTTCTTTGCAAATTACTGCTCTGCATGCAGTCCTTTTGCAGCTGATTATGCTGCCAATGTTATTTTCTGAGTATGAGATTTAGTGCAGCATACTGCCTGGCACTATCCTTGTAAGAGATTTTTCTTGCTTGTGAGCTAAGCAAAGGGCAGGGTCCTGCATTCTTGGCAGGCTGTCATATGCATGAGCTGTTTGTTTTTTGGATTCAGCAAGCAGAGTTTTAAATCATCTTTAGCAAAACAAGACACAGAGAAAAAAGAGAGATCAAAATAGAGCTGAATATTTCATGCCATAATTTTGGCAGCACATCTCGTCTTGTCTTTTAGATTGAAAGCACCAATGAAAAAGGGGATTTTGCAGTTTTCAATTGCGTGACTTTTCCATGCTCCTTGGGTATCCTCAAATATTCTGGGACTGGTCTCTCATGCCATATCAGCCATTTTTAGAGAAAAGAATCTAGTGTTGAATAGTTGTGTGGGAAAAGCATAATTGCATTAAAATAAAGGTCAATGCCTATACACAGTGAGTGGAATGTGCCTCACAACAGAAAACCAATAGATACTATTTGAATCTGAAAAACAGAGATTTTATATTTTTAAAATTGTATAGGTCCAATATTGCCATTTTCTGCAAAGGGAATTCTGTTTTAAGTAACAAAAAATCCTTGCACAACTTCTACCTGTTTGCATAGACACACGCAATTTTGATTTTTACCAGTCATGTTTGGAGAAACATATATTTTTGACCAACAATTATTTCCATCACAATTTGGAAGCGGGTTAAATGCTGGTTTTGGAGCTTCTATATGCCAACATATTATTATTCAGTATTAACCTTGTTTTCCATCTTGATCAACCTTAGTTAGGAGAATAAAATGCTAAATAGAAAAGGAGGAAACTGAAGGTTATGCTGTCCTACACACAGTAAAAAGCCCTTCAAATACATATTAAAGCACAGCTAAAATGGCATAAATTAGAAAATGCAAATGAGTTTCATGGAGAGGTTTATACAGCTCCACTGTACAATGTGAGACTGAAGGTACGTGTAGTCTGCAGACACTGCTAGCTCAAAAACTGTGACACGAGCTTGATGCAGACTGCAAAGCTATTCAGAAGCAGGATGAATATTCCTTTTCTGGGGCATACACTTCTTCCTCTGTGCTACACACAAAGTCCAAGCTAGTTGCTTTAAATGTAGCTTCTGTTTATATATCCTCAAATGTGTCGTTAGGGATATGGAAAACAGCTTTTTGTTAATTAACATGATCAGAAAAAAATGTAAATAAATCTTTCCTTAATTATTCCTTTTAATCAATTACATTTTAATAGATTTGTTTAAAATGGAAGACAGGAAAAATAGAAAACAAAAAAAGAATAGATCTGAATCTGTTTAGTTTTCAGATTACATAAAACAGACAATTAATCTGCATCTGTAGTTGAATAACTTCCTATTGTAAGTAAAGTTCCCTGGGGTGTTGATGAATTTAAAAACTGCCTGAGAATCTCAGAATTCCTGGCTTTAAAATAATTGTCACCCCAAAATTTTGGGAGTACCTGTTTTCTCACTGTCCTTCTGCTGCTGTTCAAGTCAATTTTGGAAAACAGAAGGAACTAGTTTCTGTTAAAGAATTAATAATTCTGTTTAAGAATTGGAGAAATGTGGATTTTCTTTAAATAAAGGCACAGAATGTAAATGGAAATTTCGTCCAGACAGTAGATGGAAGTTGTGTCCCTAAATCACATGTAAAAGTGGGGAGCGATAGGTTGCAGAACTATCAGTGATTTCACTTCATAAAGGACATGGGAAGTAAGTGAAAATACAAAAGAAGGAAAGGCTAATGGACAAACAGCAATACAGTGAAAAGGGCCAAAAAGCATCTGAGATTGGCTTTGAAAAGAATACTAAAATCGACAAGAGTCTCTTGACTGTTTAGATGTCAAGAGTGTGAAGAGAAAAGTGGTGCTGCTACAGACATGATGATGTGGGAATGGGAGTTAGTTTGGCATGAAAGCAAAATTAATTTCTAATATCAGGTCTTGAAAGGATAGCGATAAATATGAAAATGTAGGCAAAGGGGCCAATGGGACTAAGAATATGTGAAAGCTAAACCTGGAACAGGCATAGAGAAGAGATCCTTGAGCAGTGAGGGACATTGACATCCTGTTTTATGAGTGGAGACAAAGAGGTCAGCAAACTCCTAAAGCAGCATAAACCAACCCTGCTGCCCAAAGCAGAGATTGTGCCCTCCTGCTGGTCTCAATGGCTAATTTCTGCTACATCTGCTTTTCTGCACCAGCATCACTGTTTCTGCAACCACTGAACAAACTTCATTAATGAAACATTCCAGCTGAAAAACAAGATTTTTTTTTTCCCCTGGTTGTGCAGAGGACAGAATACTTCTCCAAACCAAAGTACAGTAAAAGGGCAGTCCTGATTAAAATCTTTGTTGACAGAGAGTCTAAAAGAATGGTACTATATGAGTGCTTCAAAAGACTAAAATACACATTAGGGATGAAAGAATACTATTGAAACTGAAGAACAATGCTCGCATAAGAACAAATTAATGCAATCTGGCCATCAAAGAATTTAAGCAAGAGACTAGGAAAATATTTCTGACCATCAGAGGAATGGGGTTCTTTGACAACTTGTGAACTTAGAAGAAAATAATCTCATTTTAATTTATTAAGGGAATCATTCAATGTAGACGAACTATGTGATAGGTTGCCAGGGGACCAGAGGCATTGGTGTGCTCCATATAATTCTTAGCTTAGGTACCTTGAAGCACATAAAGAACCAAAACTCCTCAGAGTGTCAGAAGTTCTGGCTTCACTAGAGTGCCAGCATCAGTAGCAGTTTGAAGCACAGGTACTTCATTTTGTCTGGATCAGTTTACCCCATCTTTGGTTTGCACACAATATTCTTAGTAAAGTCATTAGGATTTCTGAAAGACAGCTCAAAGTGGCTGAATTTTCAGGGCAACAAAAATGTTTTGAAAACAAAGTATTTCATATTTATGAAAATATTTGCCAGTAATTCTGCAATGCTTTTTTGGAACTTCTTATCTTCTGTCACTCTCTATAAAACTAAACATACAACAGAAAATCAAGCTTGACTATATTTTTTCTATGACTTTGGAAAAACTCATCCTTTAAATCACCATGCAGTCTCCCTGCCCTTGACTTTGATTAAATTTAATTAAACTTTAACCCTCAACATTCGAGGCAGGTTGAGTTCTAGTTTTACAGATGCTTCTGCTTGGCTATAGCAGGAGAAAGCCCTGCTTTGACCATGTTTCCCAGTGTCCTCCATTACTTGCTAGTGAAAGTGAGAAGATTTTAAAGGATGAAAACATGCAATAGTTTTGCTTCTACTCCAGCTGTATCTCCTTTCTATTTTCTTCACACTTTTTTTTTAAGAAGGGTGACAATTTGAACTTATCTTTGCGGCCCATGACCTTTTCAGAACATTGAGTGGCTTTTATTTGTAACAAGGTTTATTATGATCCTTGGTGTCAGCAAAGCTCACTTTAGGTTAAAAAAATTGAGCTTTGTTGCAAAGTAGAGTATTGAGGCTTCCACACTGCATTGTGCTGGGTTCTCCCTGGAGTTTTAACATATAGCAAATTCATCACATTCATTATTGCATATTATATGCCATATTCCAAACTTCTTTCACAGAGAGCACAAAGCCATTACAGCCTCAGTCACTCTAGAGCATTCAAGTTATGAAAGTCTGTTCAGGTTCTGGAGATCCCCAATATGATCACAAAGTCCAGCCACAACAATATGACACTGATATGATAAACAGGACACTCAGGCAGTCTTCCTGAATCTTGCATAGTGAAGATAGGGAAATGGACAAAGATTAATTTTCCTGTTGGATATAACAGCAGAAGATGTAATAGAGCAAACCTATACCTACTATTCTCAAAAGGTGAGTGGCATTTTTGTTTCACTCCACCTTTCCAACAGCTGCCAACAGCTTCTAGAGAAAAAAAATAGTATTCTGTTAGAAAGGAACTAGTGGAAGTTGCCTTGAAGTTAACTAATGGTTCATCCTTTCTTCTACTGCTGAGTTTGGGACCCCATTTAATAACATCAAGATGAGTTGTGTGATTTCTAGCGGGTGTCTGGGTGCATTTTTCTGATCTTGGTCTTCATTGCAAGCATTGGGAGCCTTGAGTAGCAGGAAACAAGTCCTAGGGTGGCTATGAAGATTTTGCTCCACATTGAAATACCAGAGACTAAAACGCTGCAACTGTAATTTCGGTTATATAGGATGATTCTGTGCCTTTTAAAGAGCAGCTACTCAGAATTTAAAAGGAGCCTGGAGACTTCTGGGGACAGGTGGGTTAAATTATAGTTATTACCAAACAGCTATTTCAAGATTACTACCCTCTGAATACCAAATCCCCTATCCCCATGAAACACAAACAAAACATGAAGTTTACTTGTCCTTTCAAGATTCTTCTGGCATTCAACTTATAACTTGAAATTTCCAGTCCCTCACCTCAACACTTTCTTCTGCTTTATAGGAAAAATCCTTGATTGTTGAAGTTTCTAGTGTGTCAGACTAAGGTCCTGAAATTAAAAGACTTAGATACTCATTTGGTTTCAATAATTTTTGATGTTTAAATGCTAAAATTGGTTCTCTTATGTGCATGAATGAGCAGGGGGATGAGCATACCCAAATCTGTATTGTTGTTTTCCACTTCTGTGAGACCTCACCTGGAGTGCTGCATCGAGCTCTGGGGGCCCCAGGATAAGAAGGACATGGACCTGTTGGAGTGAGTCCAGAGGAGGCCACTAAGATTATCAGAGGTCTGGAGCACCTCTCCTGTGAAGACAGGCTAAGAAAGCTGGAGTTCTTCAGCCTTGAGGTTAAGAAGAAGTTTTTAACAGCTCCATCATTTGCTGAGCACAGTCTAGTAAATGTACAGAATTAAAAAGAGATTCTATGGAAAAGCATTATTAGATCCTGTCATTAAAAATACTTTCCATAATACATCTTTAGATTGCTAATGGCACAGGGATCTTTTGCTCCAGAGGGGAAAGAAAACATATATATCATATAGGTGATATAAAAATATTTATGTAGAAATGATACAGCTGTAAAATGTGAACAGTTGCGCAGATGAATTACATTCACAAATGCTTCTGCCTTTGTCCACTACACATAAATATGGTTTCCCAAGGACCTGTAAAATGCCAAAAATCTTTGGACATTTTATTATGTTTTAATTCAACATGCAAGGATGATTTTTCATTTCCTTACCTAATGAAAGGTTTAACCCATTCCTGCTGATGCGAAATGCACATGATACACAAAAATAAGCAATAAAGTGTGGTGCAACCTCAGCCCATCTTCAAAATTACACATCTCATAGTTACATGGTGCTTTCCATTCTGGCCTAATTTTCCCTGACTAGGCAGATACTCTCCTGACCTTCCTACCCTATCCTGCCCAAGCAAGGTCAATATACAGACTCTCCAAGAAATGACCGACCCTGTTCTTAAATAGGAGTCACATTATCTTGTAAGCTACCCACCCTATCTCTTGCTAGTTTTTGTGGGAATTTTCTTATACTGTGCCAGAGTCTCTAAGCTGAGGATACAGGATGTTAGGGGTCACTTCTGACAGTTCCCATTACTGCCTGTCTGTGAACCAGTCCATAGATTTTGTCTCATCCTTGTTTGCACCGACTGGTACTGTCTACATTCATAACTGTGGCAGCAAGTTCTAGCATTGTGGTACCCATTATGTATTCATCGGTTATGAATTTATCTCCTGGTAATTTTGTTGAGTATTCTCTTGCTGCAGTTTTTCAGACTTTGTTAATAACAGTTCTGCAGTAGTTGCTGATTGACCTCACTTTATCCATCATTTCAGTGAGTTTGTAAGCCTCAACCTAACTTTAGTTCTCCTGTGCCTCTCCAATTACATTGCATCTTTGAGATGTGGAGATCAGAACTGTACCCTGAAGGCATGTGAGGCACTTTACATGCCTTTGTAAAGTGGCAGAGTTACGCCCTGTGCCATGTTGTTGGCACCTGTGCTAGTGATGCTCCATGTCTTTAGTTTTTGCGGCAGCTGTTGCTCATTGAGGTGTCAAAGATGGCTCCAAAATCTCCTTCCTGATTTGTAGCTGCCAGTGCTGTGTAAACATAGGTTACAAGGCTATGACAGCTGTTTATCATGCATTTAGTGAACTGCATTGAAACCTGCCTGCTGCCCACTTGCTCAGTTTAAAAGAGCTTAGTATCACTCCATCAGTTGGACTACCTGACAATGCCCATCACCTCTAGGCCATTGAAGGTGTTGAGTGTATCTGATCCTAACACTGGCCTCTGGGCACTCCACTACTGTCTTCCCTCTGACCTGAGAAGTGACCTTGATGTCCTGCTTACTGCTTTTTGTACTTTAACCAGCCTTCAGTCCCTAAAAAGGCCTTTTCTAAACCTTGCAGCAACCTTTTTTTTTAATAACCTTTGATGTAGATTGTTATCAAATGTGTTTATTTTTAATATCCACAGATGCTTTGTCTGCTCTATCACCTTTGTTCACATTCATCCTGTGGATCACCTCCGGGCTGGTACAGTGGGATCTCTTTCTGCAGATTTTTTTCCCCACTCTGTTCAGAAAGATACAGACAGATTGGTTTTGACAATGCATCAGCTCTCTACTTCTTTTAATGAGAAACCTGCGGTTTCCCACCTGCATGCCTTCTGACTCAGGTGAAACCCATTTGGTCCTGGTAATATTAACCAGTTTCTCTATTCACTTGGGGAAATTTTTTTTTCTGTTCCAAACATTATTTCCTATTTAATAAAATCAATTTCATGTACACAAATGCTTCAAACCCTTTACAATAGTTTTCTCTCTTAGTTTAGCCATTCTTGTGTTCTGCAAACACCTCTTTTGCACTTACTCATCTTTTATGTACCAATTTGTGCTGTAGTAGCAACTCACATGTGACAGACCTAGTGTAGTGAATTTTATAATGGGGTAGTCTTTTTTTCCTTTACAAATCAATGGCAAGATCAGGTGCAAGGCAATGTAAAAGTCCCTGAAAGAAAAAAATCCAAGCAGAAGTCTCCTTTGGTGGTCTTAGCTAAAGAGGAAGCATCCCTGTGGGAAGCCGTTTGGGCTGTCCTTTGTTGTCATGCCTGAGACCTGTCTCACTGTGCTCCCCAGCCTGCGCTGCAGTAGGTCCCCTGTTTCACAGGAATACCAAGCAGTGCTTTTGTTGGGTGTCTTGGGTACTTCAGCTCCAAAACCCTGTGACACTTCATGGCACAGCAAGTTCTCACTTGTATCTGAAGCAAATTTTCAGCATTAAGCTGGTTGTTCAAGAATTTGGAACAAAGAAGGAGAGTCAAAACATTGTTATGTCCCTTGCATAAGTGGGTCTGCCTTGGACATAAACAGCTCCATCTTGTCTTCAGAAAAGTGCTGACCCAGTGGGGTTTTCTTCTTCCCTGTTTTGTTTGTGTATTTTTGGGAGCATGCCAGTTTTACTGACCTTCTGAGAGCTCCCTTCATGAATAAATCATATCATAGGGAGCTTTGCTTAGGAAAAAGACACACAAGGAGATTCTCCGTTGCTGGCCTGAAAGCTTACAAGGGGACTGGGTAGAAGTGACAGTGTCCATGGAAGGCTTGACATTTGGGTCCTAAGATTGATACGTACACTCATTTTACCCTTATTATATGCCCAGAAATCCTCAGGAGACAGAACTGAGGACAAAAGTGCAATTCCCATAGCCACAGAGCCTGAAGCAGAGACCACAATGGTTTTGGACACAGAGCTGGTGTTGAGCTAGGTGCCTGCCCAGAAAAGGCATCAGCGCATACAGACAGTGCCACAAGTGCTGCATTTTCATGCGACTCCAGTCCATCAGCTAGCCTGGGAAAGGGAGGCGGGACTGAAAGGCTGGGCAGAAGATCACAGCCTTATTGCCTAGGCAGGGGCTTGTCTTCTGCCAGCTTGTGTCTGAGGCCCCCTCAAACATTTTGCTTGCCGTAATCAGGACTTTTTCTGGCTACAAACAGTCCTTGAGATGTGTGAGCCATATTTGGGCTTGTCAAAACTCCTTTGATGATATGGTATGTGCATAGGGTATTTGATCCAGATAGTAAGTGAATGGGAGGAAGGGGGCAGAAAAGCATTTGAAAAATTGTGAAGGAAAAAGCTGGTAGCAGAGGGCTAACCTGTTTTTCCCCTAAATGTCTGTCTGATTCCTTATTCGCTGTATATACTTGCCTTTTGCAGTGCCTTGGCAGAACAGCCCAGACCCGTTCTTGACATGGTCAGCCTTGCACCTTCCCAGTCCTCCACTTTTATTCTCCCTCCAGCATCCCCTTCTTTGAGCTTCACCACTGGAATCCTCTCCCAAGGCTGATGCTGCAGGTTCAGGGTGTTTGACGGCTCAGTTTCCATGGCAGCCGGGCTCCCCTGCTCCCAGACAGCAGCTTAGGAGAAGAAGGGAAGGAGAGTAAGGGAAAGTCATTAAATGTGCCAATTAGTATGCAGGGCCAGGCATCGGCGGCAGCGGTAGAGGTTCCCGAGCTGCTGGCAGACCAGGAGAAGAGGGCTGCAGCAGGCAGGAGCGAGAAGGGTACCACACCAGACGCACAGCCACTGCGTGAGCTGTCCAGCATCATTCCCACCCCACAAGATAAATGGGGTGTGAAAATAGGGAAAGCCCCTAAAAGGGACAAAAATTATTCGTTCAGAAATTTGTGGATTTGATGACCAGCCAGGTATCATGGTGACAGTCAGTCCTCCGAACTGCAGAGAGGAGAAGGAGTAGGAGAACTTAACTTGGATGAAGACTTGGTATTTTCTCTGCTGCCTCTTAGATTGTAGCGCATGGCAGAATGGGACTTACAGAAAAGACGCAGCTTGGAGACCAGGGTGTATTTTTGTAGGAGAAGACAACAGGACTCTGCTAGATTGTAGTTATGATGCCAAGCAACATGCTGCACCCTCCTGTAGAGCCTCCAGTTTCCCTTGAACATAGTCTTTTTATTGATTTCTTGGCCTAGTCTGCTGGGTTTTTAAAAAAATTCTCCCTTCCGTTAAATGGTTGCAATGTTTTGTCCTGGGCTGACAATATTTCAGTAAGAGCTGCCTCTTCCTGAAATTTTATGCAGTTGTGCAGGATCTGTAAGCTTTCTGTGATGTTTCTGAATAAACAATGCAATGTCTGTCATGGTTTAACCCCAGCAACTAATTACTCCGCAGGCCCCTGCTCACTCCCCACCTCTTTTGGGATGGAAGGATCAGATAAAAGTAAGACTTGTGGGTTGAGATAAGAACAGCTTAATAACTGACATAAAGTAAAATATTACAGTAATTATTATTTTACCATTTATGTTTTTTGTATTAATATTATTACTGTAACAAAAAGGGGAGGGGGAAAGGAATAGAACCCAAGAAAAGAGTGATTCACAATACAATTGCTCAGCATCTGCTGACCCATGCCATTGCACAGCACTGATTGGTGGTGGGCCCCATCCAGCTCCCCCAGTTTATCTACTGGACATGATGTTCTGTGGTATGGAATAAACCTCTGGCCAGTTTGGGTCAGCTATCCTAGCTGAACTCCTTCCCAGCTTCTTATGCACCTGCTGGCTGGCAGAGCATGGAAAACTGGAAAGACTTTGACTTACGGTAGGCTCTACTGAGCAGCAACTGAAACATCAGTGTTTTATCAACATTATTCTTATACAAAATCCAAAACACAGCACCATACCAGCTGCTTAAAAGAAAATTAACCCTATCACAGCTGAAACCAGGTCACAGTGAGAGGTTGTTAGATGGATTAATTCTGTTGTGATACAGTGATCTACAATATTTAATCTCTAAAAGGAGAACATTCTAAGTATCTTAACGGGACATTTATTGGTGGTATTTCAGATTTTTGTTTTAACAACTGATGATCACTTTCTCCCATCATTTCACTTTCCATGGAAAGAGTCTGCTTAGAGAAATGTTAGAGGGATTTGCTTATGAATTAATCATTTTGTTGTTGTTTGTTTTTGTTTAGGCTGTAAGACAATCCATTCTCTTCCCGATATAATTTTGCTGCCTATAGTTGTTTTAGTGCTTTTTCTGGGATCCAGTTGTTTTAAGACATGTTTTATGGATCTTGAGTGAAGCTTTGTTTATTTGTTTTTTTTCCTGTGAATATCTTTAAAATGTACCTTCTCTCAAGTGCAGACCTTGAGTATCTGAGTAGTACAAGGAGCAGTTTCAACCAGGGGAGGAATTCCTTCTGGAAGTGATAATAGAAACTATTTAGACACCAGTGATATTGCATTAAGCCACTACTCATGCCTCTGCCAACCTTTCACTGTGCCAAACTACCCAGGGCTTGAAACACACTGGGAATCCCCTGAATGCTGGCCTCCCACATATTCAAGGAGGTGGCACTGCAGGAAGCTGCCCTCCCAAAAGCATAATGATCCCTTCCACCTCCCAGATGTCCAGCAGCAGCCTCTGTTGAGATTTTTCTTAGCAGACTTCTGTAGGTCTTTGCTTCATTTCAGAGGCCATTTAGAGGATGCACAGTATCAAAAAGCATGCTGCAGAATGTGTGACCTAAATTTAACATCAATCAGATTTTATTTTAAATTATCTGAGTGCATTTTTTTTAAGTTTCCATTCAAATTGAAATCTTCTGGAAGCTTCTGGCTGTGGTGTTTTTCTGGGAAACACCAACATTTTTAATTTTAAAATTTTTTGCTGCACTCAGTATTATTCAGCACTTTTTCCTGCTGCAGAATGAAAGGTATTTCAAAACATCTGTAGTTATCACAAAGAGAAGAACTTTTTCTGACCACTATAGTTTTGTTGAGTAGAATAGTAAGGGTACCGTAAGTAGCCTAGGTAAAAGTCCTTTAAATAGTTTTGAATTTTTAAGTGAAGTAGATTTTTAGGGGAGACTTTCTCAGATCAAAAGTACAGGGTGAACTTTTCTGTTGCCTTGTTGACTTCTTATTCTGCTTATCCCATCTTCTCTGCTGCTTCTGACTCTTCCGAATCACAATGTATTAACATAATAGTCAAAACTTGCTGTGATTCTTCTGTCACTCAGACCTTAGACTAAAACAATAATCTCTTCCTTTATAGAGTTTACTTAATTTTTCTCTCTTCTTCTTTATATTGGAAAAACAGAACAGAAAGAGCTAGGGCTTAGTTGCACATAGGCTGCGTCTAGATACCATTGCAAAATAGAAAAAGATTTTCCGTTATTTCAGACTAGTAAAAGATGATTGAATTCTGCAACCAGCATCCCAGCTCATACTTATAGATGCTGTTCCAGCTTTCATTTAAGTTATGGCATCTTTCTCTTCCTCTGTATAAACAATGCCTATTTTTATAATAACTAATATTACCAAGGATAATACAGTGTTAACATAAAATATTAAATTTTAAATACATTTAAATCTTCCAAAGAATAATTATGAGATTTTTTCGTTACTATATAGTGTTAAAGTTAATTATTCTGCAGACGAATTTGTGGCAAATATAGTAGTGTAGTGATTGGTATGCATCTCAGTGCTAATAATCAGCAGAAGATGTATAGTATTGCTTCCCTTGCTCTCCATCTGAGAGCATCATGAGCAACTTGCATGACATAGCCTTAAATACCACAGAGATTTAATTTCACTCTTGGTGCTAAGGCATGATAATGGAATGCAAGCCTTTGATATAAACATTAAAGATATTTACAGGTGCCTAATTTGCCAGTTGTGTATTTCAACTCAGGTTTCTAAGGGAACTAGGACATGGACAGTAATGGAAAAGGCTTGTTGGGCCAGTGTTGAACATTGCAGAAGAAATGCCTGGTTCAAATGCAGAAAAACTAAAAGCTATACTTCTACTGCAAGACAGAATACAAATGCACTTACTGTTTTGGAGGAAATAATTATGTCTGCTCTTATGATGGCAGACATAGTCTCAAGACCTGTAAAAATTTGAGGCCAGTTTGCATGCTGTGGTTGTTTCCCTAAACCTCTGCCTGAGTTTCTCATAGAGAGAGCCCAGTTGGTGGTGGCGGCAGCTGGAAAGCCCAGGGCTTTTTGGACACCTGCTCCCAACCTATGAAATCCATCAGGATCCAGTGCAAGTTTCCTTGTCTCTGCTCACCCTCTGTGCTCTCCCCATCCCCACACCCTCTTTTCTGTTCTACTGATACTCATCTTGATTCCTTTCCCTGTTCCTCAGGGCTAGGGTGCCATGTTGTTACTTCATTTTGTAGCTGCTTCTTCATTAAAGTGCTCCTGCTGAGCATATAGAGGCCTTTATTTGAGCAAATGCATCAGGGGCAGTAACCTATATTAGGTTCATTTAACAGGGAACGTTCTCCCCTGCTTTCTCTATAGTTAAGACAGTCTTGGAGGCAATAATTTCATTTTGCTGTTATTGCGTTCTCCGCAGGAGGACATGGAATCTGGGGAGTTGTCTGACCTTAAAGAGCAAGAAGTTGGATTGCATTTTGTTCAGGAATTGTAACACTTAATTCTTGTATGATATAAGCACATTCTGTATTGGCTCACATATGATATTCACTGCTATCTCTTCAAAACAGACAAAGTACATGGAGCCTTATTTCTGCCTTTCAGATATCTGACTTCCATCTGACTATTTCCACAGCTCAACAGTTCTCATGGAAAACTTGAGCCATCTCTCGCTTTCCGCCAAAGATGACTTACTGACTATAACAATGAGGTGCTTTACCAAATACTCTGCAATGCACTGTAATATTATATATATATATATAAAATATGTATATATACAGTAACGTGCAAAAATTTTGGGACATTCTCTATGATCTTGCATTAATCAAACTCTTTCACTACCTAGTTCAAGGTTCTCAGCTTCAGAGCACCCAATCAGTCATACAGCAGTGACTATGTAAATTGTTCAAAAGAATTGAAAAGCAACTTAAAACACGTAAATGTACACTTCAGCACATTCATTTAAAATGTCAGTATTCACATGTACTTGCCATACTAGAAAGGCAGCCTCTTTCTTCTGAGTAGTGTTATCTACTCAGCATAAGCATAAAATTAACAAGTCATAGAATTAGCACTGTTCTGGAAGGCTGGAGAAATCATAGAGAATGGTGGGTATTCATACGGTGGGTATTCAAACTCAAAATCATTATGACAGGAAGAAGATTCTATTAGGAGAAAACTTAAGTGTTGCATCTGCTTTTCATTAACAAAAATCTCTTAGCTCAGTGACTGAAGTGTCTTGAAGGAGAACTGCTCTCTGGCAGAGAGGAAAGGAAAATAAAATGGAGCTGCAGCCTAAGTGTGGGGTCAAGGTTAATGGGAACTCCAGAACCGCCCCAATGGATACAAGAGCCAGGGACGTTTTTGCTGGAAATAACCACAGAGATTATTTAAGCGAATGTATGGCTTAATATACAGAAAGAATAAATAGATTTGCCTGGCAAGAAAGCAAAGAAAATTATATACTAACGGCTGAAACACATAACATTTTAATAAGAACATCATTGAGTGCATGCGATAATATTCTGTGTGGATCGTCCTAAACATGTCCAAAGAGTTTTATAAAGTAGCATGACTTAAAAAGGAAATGCAGGCTTTATGGAACAATATTTCAGAAGTTTTCATCTGAAGCAGAGGAAAAATATTCTGAAGTACAAAGACTCACAAACAGTATTAGGACTATATTAACCCTATAACTGTGATATAAAAACGTAACACTGCAGCTGCTGTGGTGAAACCATTTGTAATTTTTTACAAGTGACTAGAAAAAGTGGTGGTGGTGTTGTTATTATTACTATGATTATTATTTTTATTGTTATGTGGCACTGCTTAGGACCCTGTGTAGGAGCCTCCTGTAGATCAGGACTTCATTAATTTAGGCATTGTACAAGCATAAGTCAAAATACTAGTGCCTGCCTAACAGAAATATGACTTGGTTTAGTACCAGATTTTCACAGAGGTTGATCTGGGGATCCTAGCCTGAAGTATTCCTGACAGTCTAAAAAACTGGGGCTGTAGACAATCTCAGAAACCCTTCAGAAATTGAAATATGTTGTCTTAACAACACGGTACCTTCATTTCCCACTTGGCTTATTTTGAATGTCTCCAGGACGTCATGAGTCTTTGCAACTGTAGAGTCTGGGAATACTGTATGTAAGATTTATGTTGAAGATCATAAAGTTGACTTGCAGTTCTAACAGTAGAGATCTCAAAAAATTAACTACTACTGGTGTACTTTGGTGTTAAATTATAGCTTGTTTTTTTAAAAAATAAAATGGAACTAACTTTTGAGCTCTCAGTTTTACTGCAGATCCTACTTTTATTGGAGCAGGTAAACTGAAATTATGTTTCTGTATTTATTTTGAAGTAATTATTGATGTGGAGCTAGTAGAGGAATCCATGTGTTATAGGATTCTTATTTATCCAGAGAGAAAGATGAGCATGTATGAGGATGGAACCACCTCTAAGCAGCATGATTACAGTAAGGAGTAGCTTCAGTCACAGGAAAGGGTGGAAGGAGTACTCTTGCAAAATATGAGGGAAAAGGAAGAAAAATAAGTGTAGTTGTGGGTTTCTTTCCCACCCATCTCTTTGTTCACACACTACCAGCATTTGGTGAAAGATGCGAGGAGTACACTGCACAATCTGTAGTGTGGAACTCTGTATGGCAGATCTTCAGAGTCCTTACCTGAAATGCAGCAGCGCTGGTGCAGAGTCCTAAATCCTTTCAAAGTTTACTCTGATGTCCCTTATTTCTCCAGAATCACCTAGTAATAAGCAAGTTAAACAGGTTTTATGTCAGAAAGCCAAATCTCCACCCTGACAACATGCCGTTGGTGAATGGATACACCCAGGGAAATTTTGGGGGTAATTTCGTACTAGATTTACACCTTCTGCCAATGCTGGCATCTCAACCAGCCAGTTTTAGAGGCAGCAGGTAAGATGCTTCAGCATCACAGGCAGAATTTAAAGCTCAGTGTTGGTGTTAAACAAATGTGGTCATAGGAATTCCAAGAACCACTGTGTACACAATGCAGTATAATGTTTCCCAAATGGAAAATTACAGTGCTGAGGGTAGAGGCACTGAAAAGAAAAGGAAGAAAAAAAATCAAAGCAAAACCAAATACAAAACCAAAAGCCAAATTTATGGTTCCAAGCCCTCTGCTGGTGCAAATTCTCCCTTTTCACCATTATAGGAATTTGTCCAAGAGCTATAAAATGAATTCATCACTGCTTGGGCTACACTTTGGTTCTTGTATCCAAGAACAATATTTTAAGCATAGTTTGAGGAATAATTTAACATATGAATTTGATAAGAACAATTTAGGATTTTGTAAGCTCCATAGGAATGAGGGGCGGGCAGTTCCCCAGTAATAGCAGTTGCTTGTGTTTTTAATGATCATGTTGCATGTTGTTTAGTGGATGCCTCATTTCAGAGCAAATGCCTCTTTCAACTCATAGAATGATGTTGTGCAACAAGTGAGGAGACAAAAACTAAAATTCATGGAGGGAAAATAACAGAGAATTTTTTCCTGTTCTAGTTTAGTGAAATTTTCCTCTTGTGTTTTCCAGTTTATGTAAACAAATTATGGCCCAGAGAAAGTGTGAGGCAGAAAGCATCATCAGGACTGCAGAAGAGAAGGAAAATGAGTACAAGGGCCTTGTCATTGCCTTGTTTATTAGCATCTGGGGGAAAAGGGGAGAGACTGTCTTAGAAAATTCAAAGAACTGGAACATCTGAGACATTTCAGCTAAAAATTGTGGTGCTCCCATGCAGTGTACATTATAAAAATACTTTTGTGACTCACAAGGGAAAAGTAAAGCTACAAACTAAGCTCTGTTGCTCCCCTCTTCTCCTGTGATGTAATTTGACATGACCGATGGAGCCAAATATGCTATGTTAACCTACAGTAAATTTGAAAAAAATGTGTTTGTCAGTAAAATATGGGGATAAGTTGTGATTTTGAGTAATTAAAAAACAGCTTTCAGACTTGACATTAGGAGTAGAGATTTCCCAGTGAACACAAACTGTCTTATGTTGTGTGATATTTGGCTTTCAGAGTCTGTGCTCAAGTGACTGCAACTTGTTGGTATTGACTATGCTGTTCAGCTAGCATCTCATCACATTAAACCTCAAACTCCCACCTGAAAAAGCAAAAGAATTTTGAATTTTAGCTATCACACAGACTTGTAGAAGCCGGTTCACCAATGCATATTAAAGATTATTTTTAAAACCTCCTTAGCCCTGGTAGCCCAAACTACTTAGGATTAACGTAAAAGTGGAATTTGATATATTGTAAACCACTTTGAAAATCAGAAAGGCAGTGGCTGAAATGCATTAATATTACATTGCAAAATTGTTTTGCTGTTGACTTGGACAGATTAGATGATCATCCTGGAGCCTGTGAGGATTTTAACGTGAGTCATTCCAGCTGCTTGTCTACTGGTACTTGATACCTCTCTTCATCTGCTGGTACAACCAGCAGACACTCAGATGTGGAAACAGTGGTAAGGTACAAGTGATATAGTGGCAACTTTTTATAAAGACTTCAAAAACAAAGGACCTCACATGAGCTCAACATTCTGAGGTGGAAGTCATGCCACTGGAGTGATCAGTAACTATATATGCTGTGGCATAACTTGATATGGCAAATTAGGAGAAGGCAGAGTGTTTTAGAAAGGAGAGGCTGTCTGATTCTGATCTTCTCAGATCTCCTCTGGCTTATCACATCTCCCTGCTTGTTCACTAAGGTCCTAAATTCCCACGTTCAGAAATGAATTTAGATCTACTTTGAATTCACTGAAAGATACTGTTTAAAGTGTCTCTACTTCCAATTTACCACAGCATACCTCCCTTTCTTTTAGCTTAGGTTACTGTTTGTTAACACTAGAATACTTCGTCATTTTGAAGTAAAAGAAATTATACTTTGAAGGAATACACTTCTTTTTTTCATTCATACACACTACATCTGAGATACCAGAGTGCTGTAATCCATTAGTTTTCAGCAGATTTCTACTCATATTTACTTCTGTCTTTCTCATAGGGGATCTTTCTTTTAATAAGAGATGTGAATCATGTCACCTTCTTTATAGCACTCATCTGATCTTACCTCCAGGGCACTTTATCTTCCTTTCTGAGAAGAGTAAATGGCCTGTAGTGCAATAACTACTACAGTTTATTAATTATCCTGTATATTTGTCTGGCCCAAATTGACATTGTGTTGTGTAAAACACAACAAAAGGCACTGTTTTGATATCTGTTCAACTTAGCATTTTTAAATCTTTTGAAGATGCTGAATTGTAAGATGGATTAGGTCATTCACCTGCTTTAATTTCATGTGGTATTTCCCCTTCATTCCAATTTTTTGCCAGAATCATTTCTAGTCCTCCGTTATCATTTCTGAGAGGTTTAGTGAGGACTGCATATTGCAATGTGTGGCCCATCTATACAGAAACATAGAAACAGCTTCTCCAAAAGCCCTTCTAGTCCAGGAACTGGTCACTGTGAGAAACTGGTGATTGGAATACTATGGAAATGCATTAAGCATATATTAATATTTTCCTCTACTCTCTTAGCATCTAGTATTCTGCAGCTCCAGAGCTTCCTGGTCCAGAGACGGTATCTTTGTGTTTGATAGTCTTTGCCAGATTTCATCCTCCATCAGTTTGTTTAACCACTTTTTCATCCCAGATAGACCTTTAGGGCTGACAGTACCTCATGTCAGTGAGTTCCACAAATAAATGTACATTAGATGACAGGGGGCTTCTTTTTGTTCATTATGAACCTGCCATTTACACATTTTATTTGGTATCTTCTGGTTCTTGTGTTATGTGGACATCTGAGTAATTGGCCTTTCTTCATCTTCTCTATACTGCTCATGGTTTCATAGAGGCTAACAAGAAGAATTTTATCTCCATGACACAAAACTGATACACAATACTGAAAGAATGTTGTGCAGTTGATGAGAGAATTTACAGTGTAATAATGTTGTTCTAGACAATGTTTCACTTTTCTGACAAAACCACTGGTAGAATTAATTAAGAATTTTAGACATAAGTCCCTTTTTAATACAGCTGAATGAAAGCAGGGTTAAAAGTGAAAATGAAAGGACACATTTTTAACTATTGGCTAGTACTCTGCCTTATTTTATAAATCAGTAACCTCTTGTGTTGGAGTGGTATGGCTTATTATGACTATAAACATAATATATTGCTTTTCTTCAAGTAGACACGCAAGACCGGTGTTTTAAGAGAAGACATTGACTTTGTCTGCAAGGCCAGGGCATGAAAGAATGCAAATAACAATGACTGAATTTTTTTCTAGTGCAGAGAGAAACATTTGCCAGCTTTTATGAGGGGGAAAGAGCAGATGTTCAGCAAGAGAGGAGAGGTTTTCAGTTTTAGCAATAAGACATGATAATTTTTGCAGAGAACATTTCTTTGCAGTTATATCATCCTGAGATGGGGAAACAAGTCAGAAGACCAAAATATAAATAGTGAAAAATACCCTAAAATGCTGTTATCTTGCAAGTATACAGGATTTTTTTTTAGCAGTGTGTGGAACAAATGATTCGAAAGATTCAGCTTCATTCTAGTTTGACAGACTAAGGTGCAATTGTGTTAAAGATATTGAGTATATACTTGTCACATGACTTTCAATTTCGACATACACTGAACTGTGTTGCTGCTTTCAAGTCTACCAGCCTGAATTGCAAAAGGTCTGAAAACAGCAGTGCTCTGGAAAGATGCACCAGACAAGCCAGACAGGACATTGTCACAAGATCAGGACTGAACCTCTGATAGTCATTCAGCTTCATTGGACTCACAAAGTAAAAAGATTACTTTTATCCTGTTGGCAGAAAAAGCATCTGTAGTCTTTAGAGAATATACAAAGTGCTATGACACATTACTGAAATGTCACTCTGCAGGAATCGTGGGAACATGAGAACGTGAAATGTTAATGAGGAAGTCTGTTTTCCAAGGCTATGCAATTGGTTGCTGTGCTTTTTACTGCATGAATTCAGAGTAATCAACTACTTAAAGCCAGAAATTTTGGGGGGGTGGGGGGGGGGGGCGCAGAAACATCAGGAAAGGGTTGTGTAACGCAATACCGACAAAAGCTGGGAATTCCATTTGATATCCTCCCCAGGAGTGCTGGAGCCTCCCCAGATATGGCCACCAGCATTAAAGAGGAAGACTGTTCTGACTAATCTCTGTCCTGTCCCTTGTCAGCCGCTGCAGCACCCTACAGCTGGGTTGTGGAGCCCCAAAGCCATCTGTCACCCTCTGCACCACAGCCCCCAGTGATCTTATGGTAAGACCAGGCTGCAGCTGACATGCACTGCAGAGGAGCAGCCAACCCCTCCTCATGGTACTCAGATGAATAAGGCACAAACCTGGTGTGAATTGATTGGGTGGTCATCTTAGCAACAGTGTTAGTTGATCTGCCTGAGGGTGAGAAGGCTCTGCAGAGAGATCTTGGTGAACTGGATCAAAGGGTAAGGACAGCTGCATGAGGTTCAACAAGGCAAACTGCCAGGTCCTGCACTCGGGTCACAACAACCCCATGCAGCACTACAGGCTGGAGGAAGAGTGCTTTAAGAGCTGTTCAGCAGAGAAACCTGGGGGTGCTGGTTAAAAGCCAGCTGAATGTGAGCCAGCAGTGCCCAGGTGGCCAAGAAGGCCAATGGCTTGCTGGATTGTATCAGACATGGTGTGGCCAGCAGGACCAGAGCAGTGATTGTCCCACTGTACCTGGCACTGGTGAGGCCGCACCTCAAATCCTGTGTCCAGTTCTGAGCCCTCACTTCTGACATCCTGAAGCATGTCCGGACCAGGGCAACAGAGCTGGTGAAGGGTCTGGAGAACAAGTCTTACAAGGAGCAGCTGAAGGAGGTGGGTGGGGGTGTTCAGTCAAGAGAAGAGGAAGCCAAAGGAAGAATTTATTGCTCTCTACAGCTGCGTGAAAGGAAGTTGTAGTGAGATGAGGGTCATTCTTTTCTATGTCTCAAGCAAAAGGATGAGAGGAAATGGCCTTAAATTGCAGCAGGGATGGTTCAGATAAGAAAATAATTTTTCTCAGAAAGAGTGGTTAGGCATTGGAATAAATTGCCCAAAAAAGTGGTGGCGTCACAATCTCTGGAAGTGTTCAAGGGGCATCTGAAGGTGGCTCTTGGTGACATGGTTTAGGGGTGATTATAGTGAGGCTATGTATTAACTAGATGAAATTTCAGGTCTCTTTTCCAGCCTTGGTGATTCTGTGTGATGACTGCATGTGATTATTTCTTGTGCCTTTCGTGGCCCATGCCTTGCCTGTGCAGCCCCACATACATCTTGCACCTTCCGTATCTCAGCAGGTTGGCTTCCCTCAGCTCCACCCACTGTCTTCTGTTTCCAGGAGCAGTACAAGGCATCATTTGGTTTTCTCTGTAAGAGGGCATATCCATTTTCTCACGATCATCAGACAACGGGGCCTTGGATTTCCATGGCAGCTGGGCAGTAGAAGTTGGAACAGTAACCATGGCAGGGTATTTTTAATTTGAAGAAAGA